>NC_135840.1:6120000-6720000 GCF_029677425.1 Wolffia australiana | reverse complement strand
TGTTTATTGGCTCCCACCGCCAATTGACATCCTCAAAATTGAACGTGGATGGCACGGCCAAAGGGAACCCGGAACCAGCTAGGGGAGGCGGTATCCTTCGGAATCATGCAGGGAGTATACTCTTCGCTTTCTCTTCTTTTTATGGAGTACAGACTAATACAGTAGCCGAGGCTACGGCGATACGTGATGGTCTACTCCTCTGTGAGGAGCGGAACCTTCACAATATCGTAGTAGAGTCGGACTCACGGGTATTAGTTGATATGCTTCGTACAGGTACATGTTCCTAGTGGCGCCTCCACCGCATATGACAGGATATTATGCGGTGTCATCATCGAATCAAGTGCTTTCGCCACTAGCTACGAGAGGGCAACCAGACCGCTGACGCCCTAGCCAATCACGCGGTACACGCACGGACCTCCTCCTCTGTCTTTCTCTCTTGGCAGGCGCTTCCTTCTACAACTAGGGGATGTTACTGAGTCGATCGTCTCGGCCTACCGACCCTCCGTACCCGACGAACCCACGCGACGGCAGGCTCGCGGGATTGGAGAATCGCGTGGAACGGTGGAGTTTGAGGAACATATGTACCCGCCCTGACTAGCGCCCCCCATGCACTTCAGCCCCCGCTTGATGACATGAAGGCAAGGATTTCTCCCGACCTACACTGATACCACCGGGTGGCTCTGGAGGGACGATGACGACCACACTTCCCCGAGCGCCTGCAAGGTATCAGTTATGTATTTTTTCTTTTTTTAAACTATGGGCGTAGACGAGTGGGATCCGAGTGTAATTGGGATATATATACTCGCTCCACGCCTAAAAATATTGAAAAACACTTCACTCAATAAATAAAACCCTCCTGGGTGACGTCCAGGACACGGATGGATTGGTCTACGGGCACAACATTAGGTTTGGCCGTACCCGGCACTGTGGTTTTGCCAAAAAAAAAAAAGAGAAACCCACTGGGTAGAAACCAGTCCACCAGGATCATTAAATACAACAATATGAACACAATTTCAAGACAAATCAATGGAGACAACCCCCTTATCAAACATAAAAGAATTGGAATTGAAACCCACCAGACAGAAAGCAATCTACTAAGATGATTCAATACAGCAATTTTAACAGAATATGGGAGTGCGCGACCTCTCGCATAACTGATGTACCCTCTTTTTCTGCACACCTACACGATGATGTCTGATGATGGCGCGAGGACTTCCTTATACTTAGGGATCGTCAAACGTCATCCGTCACGTCACACGTCACCGTGACGGAAACGTGACGGTGACGGGATACACTGGATGTGTGACGTGACAAAATGTCCGTCACAGATGATGGCCGTGACAGATTTTTAATGTATTTTAATATCAAATTTATTGATAGAGAAGGTAAAATTTTTATTGTTTTATTAAATTCCACCACGAAATAACAAAAAATGACCAAAACACAACTGCAAATAAACAAGGCTAGACAAACAATAATCCTTAGTAGGAAATTGAAATCACGAATAAGAGAAAAAACAAAAATTCCACCACGAAATAACAAAAATTGATCAAAAAACAACCGCAAGTAAACAAAGCTAGAAAAACAATAATCCTTAGTAGGAACAACTAACAATCAAGGCGCGCTCGCAATGGAGATCAACCCCGGCGGTGACGCAGGCTGAGGAAACCCCATGGCCAGCGCCGAAGCTGCCGTGGGTGCGAAGCCTGCCACTCCCTGAAACGTGCCATACTACGGCGCCAAGGGCTCTCCACCATGGCCAGGGAAGAGATTTCTTCCATCCATCTGCTTCCCTTCCTCGCTCATCCTCACTCGTCGCCCAGTTCGACGCAGAGAAGTAGAAATTAGATTACAATGTTTATTAACATAATAAAATAAATAACATTATTTCCATCACCAGTGACGGTGACTGCGTCACAGTGACAGTGATGTGATGAAATGAGGATCAAGGGACACGTGACGGGTACGTGACGGAATTTTTTAGAACCCTTGGATGTGTGACGAGACGGTGACATGACGAACATTTTGTCACGTCACAGTTCATCACGCGTCGTCATCTGTCCCGTCACGTTCCGGGCATGTCGTTCCCTACTTATCCTCCATGCATGACCACCTCCAAAGGACACGAGCATGCTATGGGCGCTCGAGGCCTTGTCCGGGAGCTGCACCGGTATCACCTTTGTATATTTTTGTTTTTTTGCATGGGCATGGGCGAGTAGGGTCCAGGTGTAATTGGGACATTTACGCTCGCTCCACGCCAATAAACTCTTATAAACACTTCACTTAATATATAAAACTTCCCTGGGTGGCGTCTATGGGCACGGCTGGATCGGTCTACAAGCACAACCTTTGGGTTGGCCGTACCTGGCACCGTGTTTTTTGCCAAAAAAAAAAACACAACCCAATAGAAATACCCATTTATCAAACATAAATATACACCAACAAACTTCATAACATCTTACTAACTATAAAAAATAGGGCAAATACTATGAAAGAGCCCCAACTTTCACTTTTGTAAAGAAAGTAGCCCGAACTTTCAAATTTGTAAAAAAAATTGCCCGGACGAATGAGACATCGCCACTTGGCGTCCAAATTTTTTTTCCCCACCGCCGGTCAAAGGGTGACGCGGATGCCACCGTGGCACCTAGGTGGACTCCATGGTGGCATCCACGTGACCGCGTGACCGCGGAGGACGCCGTGGTCCATCTGCCCACGCTGCCTCCCGTCTCCTTCTCCCGCCGCCGGCCGAATTCGTCCCCCGCCGCCGCCCGCCTCCGCCGCCGCCGCTGCGTTCCGGCCGCCGCCGGCGCCGCCCGCGGCGTTCGCCGTCGACGCCGCCCGTCTGCCCGCCGCGCGCCGCCCGTCTGCCGCGCCGGCGCCGCCCCTCTTCCGCCGCCCGTCAACGCCGCCTCTCTTCCTCCGCCCGTCGCCGACGCCGCCTCTCCGTCCGCCGTCGACGCCGCCTCTCTTCCTCCGCCCGTTGACGCCGGCAGCGTTGACGGGCGGCGGAAGAGGAGCGGCGTCGGCGGCGGCAGACGGCGGCGTCGACGGCAACGCAGCGGGCGGCGTCGGCGGTGGCGAACGCGGCGCGGCGGCGGCCGCAGCGGCGGCGGCGGCCGGATGCGGCGGCGGACAAATTCGCCGCGGCGGGAGAAGGAGACGGGCGGCAGCATGGGCGGACGGACCACGGCGTCGTCCGCGGTCACGCGGTTACGTGGATGCCACCATGGAGTCCACCTATGCGCCACGGTGGCATCCGCGTCACCCTTTGACCGGCGGTGGGGAAAAAAATTTGGACGCCAAGTGGCGATGTCTCATTCGTCCGGGCTATTTTTTTTTACAAATTTGAAAGCTCGGGCTACTTTCTTTACAAAAGTGAAAGTTGGGGCTCTTTCATAGTATTTGCCCTAAAAAATATTATGGGAGAGAAAGAAGGCCAAGGAAGAAAGAGGCCAAGGAAGGAGGGGGGGGGGGATTGTGGGTTCAGCGAAATGGGAACGGAGGAGACGAGGGACGTGCTGAAGAACGTAGATTGGAAGACGTTGGGGGGTGGGAAGGAGTCGACGGGGGCTCCCGTGGTGAAGAAGAGGCTGCCCAAGAAGCTTCGACGGGTGCCCGACTACTACTTCCTCCCCCGGATGTCCACCTTCTCTGCCCTCGCCCTGTCCGCTGCCGTCTGCGCTGCCGGCGTCGGAGCCGGGATGCTCGTCGAGGTCTGGATCAACAAGAAGATCGAAGGTCCATCTCTCTCTCTCTCTCTCTCTCTCTCTCTCTCTCTCTCTCTCTCTCTCTCTACCTCCCAGTTTGTCTGTCAATCTGTTTCTCTCTGGTTATATCTCACTCTCCCTCAATCTCTCTGTTTATCTCTTTCTCTAACTCTGTCTCGCTCTCCCTCAATCTTTTTGTTCATCTCCCTCTCTCTCTCTAACTCTGTCTCACTCCCCTCTCTCTTTCTGTTCATCTGCCTCTCTCTCTTACTCTGTCTCACTCCCCCCCTCAATCTTTCTGTTCATCTCTCTCTCTCTCTACCTCTGTCTCACTCCCCCCCCTCACCCTCAATCTTTATGTTCATCTCCCTCTCTCTCTAACTCTATCTCACTCCCCCCTCAATCTTTCGGTTCATCTCTCTCTCTCTCTCTGACTCTCTCACTCCCCCCCTCAATCTTTTGGTTCATCTCTCTCTCTCTCTAACTCTGTCTCACTCCCACCCTCAATCTTTATGTTCATCTTCCTCTCTCTCTAACTCTGTCTCACTCCCCCCCCCTCCATCTTTATGTTCATCTTCCTCTTTCTCTAACTCTGTCTCACTCCCCCCTTCAATCTTTCTGTTCATCTCCCTCTCTCTCTCTAACTCTGTCTCTCTCCCCCCCTCATTCTTTATGTTCATCTCCCTCTCTCTCTAACTCTGTCTCACTCCCCCCTCATTCTTTTGTTCATCTCCCTCTCTCTCTAACTCTGTCTCACTCCCCCCTCAATCTTTCTGTTCATCTCTCTCTCTCTCTCTCTCTCTCTCACTCCCCCCCTCAATCTTTTGGTTCATCTCTCTCTCTCTCTAACTCTGTCTCACTTCCCCTCAATCTTTATGTTCATCTTCCTCTCTCTCTGACTCTGTCTCACTCCCCCTCAATCTTTATGTTCATCTCCCTCTCTCTCTCTCTCTCTCTCTCCCCCCCTCAATCTTTTTGTTCATCTTCCTCTCTCTCTAACTCTGTCTCACTCCCCCCTCAATCTTTCTGTTCATCTCCCTCTCTCTCTAACTCTGTCTCACTCCCCCTCAATCTTTCTGTTTATCTCTGTCTCTAACTTGACCTCCCTTTCTCTCAACCTTTCTGTTAACCTCTATCTCTCTCTCTAACTCTGTCTCAATCTACCCTTAATCTTTCAGCTTAGCTCTAACTCTGTCTTACTCTCCGTCAATCTTTCTATTTATCTCTGTCTCTCTAACTCCGTGTCACCCTCCCTCAATCTTTCAGCTTAGCTAAAACTCTATCTCACTCTCCTTTAATCTTTCAGTTTATCTCTCTTCCTCAATTTTTATATTTCTCTCTCCCAGTCTATCTCTTAATCTATCTCTCTATACTTCTCTCGCAATCTACTTATATCTTTCTACCTACTTATCCATGCATCTAACTCTCTATTTGCCATAGAATCTTTCTTAGCTCAATCCTTCTTTACCTCGCTTTTACTCTATCTCCCTGTCTATGTCTCTAACTATCTATCTCCCAGTCTATCAGTGTGTCTTTTTCTCTATAACTCTCTCCCCAACTATCATCTCTTTCTCTATCTATTCTTATTTATGTCTATCTATCAATATCTCTTTCTCTTGTCATATCAATGTCTCAATCCATCTCTCTGCATCAATCTTTCCCTTTAACTCTCTAAATCAATCTATCTCTTTCTTTGTCCATATCCATGTCTCTCTCTATCTCTCCTCCAATCCTTACATTTATCTCTCTATCTCTCTTTCCCTTAATTTCTGTCAATGTCTCTTACTCTTGTCTATATCCATGTCTTTATCCGTCGCTCTCCATCAATCTTTCCCTTTTTAACTCTCTAACTCCTCCATCAATCTCTCTCTTTCTTTGTCCATATCCATGTCTTTCTCTGTCTCTCCCGTAATCTCTGTTTATCTCTCAAACTCTCTTTCGGTCACTCAATATTTATCTATATCTCTATCTACCCAGCTATCCATGAATCCATATCTCTATCTACTCACCTATCCATGCATGTATATCTTTATCTACCCACCTATCCATGCGTCCATATCTCTATCTATCTACCCACCTCTCCATGCATCTATATCTCTATCTATCCACTCACATATCCATGCATCCATTTCTCTATCTTTCACTGTCTCTTTCTCTGAGCTCTGAACATGAAACGGTTTTCCGGAAATTGCAGAAGACGGAGGCGTCATCTGGGAATTTGACAAATGAAGGATGGCGATGCAGAAGTCCATCTCATTATCTTCTATCACAGCCATCATAGACCAACTTGCATGGTATAGTATTTTCTTGGAATGAATTTTTTTTCTCAGCCAGGGATGAACTGTGGTTTTTTACATGGATGAGTTCACTACTAGAAACTGTTCACAACAGATATGAAGGGTATATGCGGGAAGGAGATCAATCTAGTTTATATATCTCCAGAGATAAAGAATATTTCTAGAGAGAGACATCCCGAGATCACAGTTCTTTAGTGAAGATGGTCAAACAATTCAGGGTTAGCGAGAGTAGCGCATCTCTCTCTGAAGAGAGAGAAATAGGCGAAATTGCAGCCGCCCAGAAAACGAGATCGAACAGTTCAGGTCCATAAGTATAAAGTATGTCTAGAGAGAGACATCCAGAAACGATATCAACCCAGAAAGAAAGGGTCAAACAATTATGGGGCAGAGCCAATGGCGCATCTCTATTTATTTGTTTTTTTTGAAACTTTGAATTGTGATCACATGCCCATGCAGTGGTCACTAACGAGGATTTCCCAGGCGGTCACCCATCCTGGTACTGCTCTTGCCCAAGCACGCTTAACTTCGGAGTACTAATGGCGCATCTCTATTTTGTGAGAGAAATAGAACACTACATCACACAGAAAAAATGTCATTGAAGTATATCTATGAAGGTATAAAGAGCATGTCTAGAGAGAGACATGTGGAAATTACATCAACCCAGTAAAGGACGTCAAATAGTTGAGGGCCAGAGCTCTGTGACATCTCTCTCAATAGAGATAAATAGGACCCAGTTAAAGGAGGTATAATTGTTCAGGCCTAAAGCTATAAAGTATAATCCAGGTATAAAGAGCATGCCTAGAGAGAGGCATGTGGAAATTACATCAACCCAGTAAGGAGTATAAAAAGATTAGGACCAGTGCTGTAGAGCATCTCAGTATGACCTCTAGAGAGAGTTATATGCCTATGTAATACCTGCCAAGACATAAAGGTCAAAACTGTTCAGGGACAGAGCTAGGAATTATCTCGCTACATATATTTATGTTATAATGGAAACTATCATCGCTTGTTGGAGGGAGAGCAAGAATTGGAGAGAGCCATGGCCTTCAGCATGTTGGAGAGGGCGGCATCGAGAAGAGGGTCGGCAAGCAAGGCCTGCTTGAAGCAGGCGATGGCGTCCTCCCAATGGGCTTCTGCCACGTGGACGAGACCCAGGTTGTTCAAAGCAGGGGCATAACCTGGGCACAGCTCAGTTGACTTCTCCAGCGTTGACCTGGCCGCTTCCAGCTGCCCCTGCTGTCGGTACAGATTTCCCAAATTAGATAGGATCCCCGGTACGTGCCGAGCCACCGCTAGTGATAACGCCCTTCTATATGCCTTCTCCGCCGATGCTGCTTCTCCTGACAGCTGCAGGGATGTGCCTGAGGCAGAAGTTGGCACGTGCCCCACAAGTCAAAATCACAGTCAAAGGGCATTTTGGGAATTCCATCACTTTGTTCTTTAGATTATGTACCGAGGTTGGTCCAGGTATAGCTGCAATCTTTGCAGCGAGAAACTGCAGCCTTCAAGAACTTCTGTGAGTCTTTCAGCTGCAGAGTGCAGAGGCTGTGCAAACCCAGCTGATGCCACTGAACAGCATCGTCCGGATCCACCTCAATGGCCTGGAGATCAGAATTTAGATAAAAAAAAATGTTAAAATTGCAGGCACAATAACATGAAAATTTGGGGAAAAAAGCCCAGGAACGTGCTTCAAGTCAAACAGGGCCGGCACTAGCTCGTGTTATGCGAAAAAAATGATGTTCAAAAGGGATTTTTTGTAGGAAATTTGAAATAAACTAGGCCATGGACCAGCTTCAAGGAGAAGCGGGCCGGGGACTTCAGTTTGAGGGAAAAAAAGAAGTTAAAAAAACAGATGACTTATTGATTAGAATGTGGGAAATAAACAAAGCTAGTAACCTGCTTCAGGGAGGAACGGACCTGGAACTTGGGTTTGTGGAAAAAAAAGCTGTTTAAAAATCAGATGACTGATTGGTGGAAATATGCAAGCCTGGTAACTTTATTTAATGAGGACAGAGCGCGGAACTTGGGTTTTGTGAGAAAAAGATGACTTTAGAATAGCAGATTAAGACTTCTTGGTGGAAAATTTTGAATATTTAATGTTGGAAACTTACAAAAGCCTAGTAAACTCCTTTAATGAGGTCAGGGCCCAGAAGTTGGGTTTTGCGAGAAAAATGAACTGTCAGAAAAGCATATTAAGACTGATTGGTGGAAAATTTTGAATATATAATAAGCACGGAAACATGATCCAAGTAGCGGACAGGGCCTGGAACTTGTTTTTGCGTCTAAAAATGATGTTCTTTAAGAAAAAAAAAAGATGTTGATAAGCAGATGACGGCTGATTGATGGAAATTTTGGAAATTATTAAGCTAAGGAACCTGCTTCAAGGAGGACAGGGCTCGATCTCTTGTTTCTTCTAACGCTGCTTCCTCAGTTTCAAAACCCATGGAGATCTCATGATGAGCTTGATGGGCCATCGCCAGCCCAGCCCAAGCAATTGGAAGGTCAATAACCGTGGGTTCTCCCTCCTTAAGAATCGATGTCATTTCGTCTACAGCCCATGTCAGACCTTGATCAGACGGATCCTGTGAACGTTCAATATTCTTGATGCGAAGAAGAGCTACAGCATATCGGGTGGACATGATGTTGGGCTCCAATCTTGCTGCCTGCGTAACCACGTTAGACTGTTTAATCTCAAAAAATAAATAATAAATAAATAAATTCCAGATTGGCCAGAAGTTTCAAAGAAGAGATAAAAAAGACAAGATTGAAACTAAAGAAGTGGAGATGGGCATTATGTGTAATTCCCCTTCGAATTTCCCACTGCTGTAAATGGGGGAACCCCCAACCTAAAGTTTGAGTCAGACTTTAAATCGATTGACCTTGGGTGGATTTCTACAGGTAGATAAAGAGGTGAGGATATCATACATGCTCTAGGCATCTTCTCGCACTTTCGTGATCACCGAGGACGTAATAAGCATTTGAAAGATTAACCCAGATTGTTCCAACTTTGGAATCAGCCTTCGTAGCTTCTATAAGGCACTCCTTGGCAACATTAGCAGCCTCAACTTGTTCGGTGGAAGCTCCTTTGTTAGCACCGGTGCCAGGACCTGAAATACATTGAACAAGAGTGATTGCCTTGTGTAATATTTTTTCACCTGTCGTCTTCAAAAAAATTAGCTGGCTACTCAAATCAAGCCGCTAATAAAAATACCAAAAAATCATTTCTGGAGGATGATTCTGTGCGAAGGGGGGAAAAACTCAGTGGACAGAATTCAACTTTCACATTCTCTTAGCCAGACGACCATTAATTAAATTTCAGTGTATCAGGGGAGAAAGAGAGAAAAAATGACTGACTTAATCAATGCATTACTTTTACTTGTATTTTTTTTCCAGGCTAAGGGTACATAAAAGTTAGAGACAAAAGAAATAAAAGGAAAAAAATGGCTGATAATACTTTCTCCTCTGCAGAAAATTACAATTAAACCGGACACTATGAAATGCTCCTCTATGAGCTGAAGCAGGATAGCGGACCTGAAATGACCGATCCATATCTACACAAAAGCATAGCTGCATAGTTGACTAGAGCAGCCGGATGATTTTGATCCTTGAAAGCAAGTTCTTGGAAACATTTAGCTGAGAGCTCCAAATTGCCACTGAATTATTTAAAAAAGGAACAAGTTATAGGGGAAGAACTCACTAGGGTACAAATTACAACGTAAGAATTTAAAAAACAATTTTCGGAACCACATAGCAGCTTTTGGGCAACAAAAACAGCAAGAAATAGGGTCGAAAAAATTGAGAATAAAACACTTCATTTGATTGAGGGCAACTGCGTGTCTAATACAAAACACTTAATTGGACCTATATGTTAGATGGATAGATCCATACCCAATAGGCTTATCGGATCTATACGTCCAATGCTGATACGGTCGTATCCAGTAAAGAAAAATAAAGAAAGCGAAAGATAAGAAAAAGTAAACAATAGGGAAATGTCTCGTCTGCCAACAACCATTACAGTGAATCCATAGTGTCCTGTAATCTCATAGATACAGAAAGTTTGAATGTGAAGATTTGACTTGACGAAGACAAGTTGATCTTATGTTTACACCCCCAACCCTAAAAAAAACGTTAACAATCGATCTAAAAATTATACATTTGAATAAAAGGGCAACAAAATTACATACCTTTGAAGATAGGCTGTGCCAAGATTCGCAAGGGCATCCACGTTGCCAGGACAAACAGACAGCACCAACGACAGAACAGAAATTGCACTCTGAAAAAGGGAGAAAAATGATCAGGTAGTAAGATGAAATAACCAAGAAATTCATGTACAATAGTCCAGGTAAGATATTTCTTTACACGTAATCTGCCTGTCCGAATAAGAATCTGGCCAAGAGTGCTCCAAACGCCACTATTTCTGGAATCAGCAAGCATGGATTCTTTTAACCTCAGACGAACATCTTCCAACTCTTCTGGTTCAAGTTCTTTACTGGAACCATCACCGATCCCGGCTTGCATGATGCACTATTGAGATGATAAACATACACGGTCATTCTTCATGAAGTGTCAATATGGACAAATAAAACTAAAAATACTTACAGTACCAATAATCTGAAATCACCTGAGCTTGGTGCAATTGCACTAAAGAAAGAAAACCAGGGCGTCGATTTTCCTCCTCGCATCCAAGTAGGACCTCTGATGCTTTGTCGAATGCTGACGCTGCCTAGCATGTTAAAGGAGAAAAGGTAGATCAGTGAGTTCCTCAAAACATTTACCATCAAGATAATTGTTCTACACGGGAAAATTTCATAAAAAAATAATACAATGGTCTAAAAAATTACTTTTTGTGGTTGATTTAACCTCTGATACATCAAGCCGAGCAGGAAATGGCTGTGCGCATTTTTGGGCATCTTCCTTGTGACATGAATGAGACCCTGCAGATTTCGGTCACAAATATAAATTTTCCAAAATCACTGAACAGTAAATGAAAATCTGGAAAACATGATTTAAGGAACACGAAGTGTAACAAACTAAAAGGTGTAAACAGAATTCAGAATGAGGTCTGGAAAAAATAATGGCAAAACATTATAGACACGTGCGCTGTTCTGCCAAACCCAAAACTAGCGGACAAAAGTAATAGGATAACTGTTTCTGTTGACATTATTGTCTCCTTTCCTTTTTCTTTTCTTCTTTCTATTATTAGCTCCTTTCTATTATTAGCCCAATTAAGGGCCCTTTCTATTATTAGCCCATTAGGGCTCCCTATAAAACCCCTTGTAATCTCTTTGTTTGGGTATCAAGAATTGTTCTTTCTTCTTGTCTTCATGGTATCAGAGCCCTAACCCTAACCCTAATCCGGGTTCCTGGGCTCGACCGTAGCTCCAATCTCTGGCGTTTCTACATTCGCCACGATCTTGAGCTCCTTCTCCTTCCAGTTGGCTACCTGCTCCTGGCGGCGCAGCTTCTTTCCGGCCACATTTCCGGCTTCCCGCACCGCGCTCCCTCCTCGGCTGTGCTTCTCTCTCGGCAGCGTACGCTTCCCTCTCGACCGCGCGCTCTCCTCTCGGTCGCGGCCGCGCTCCCTCCTCGACTCTTCAGCCGCGCACGCAGCCAATAGCCGCGGGCATTCCTGCAGCCGTGTGCTCCTCGTGCGACACTTCATTCTGTGATCAAGATGACGGAGCCTGTATCGGTTTCCGGTGTGACGCCAGCATCGACGCCACCCAGTGTGGGTCAAACATCAAATGCTTCGGAGGCACCTCTTGAGTCGGGGAATTGGTCGGCTTCACCTGGACCGTTTTCTCTGCCTCGGATGCCTCCAGATGGGATGTTCACCGGCTTTAACCTTCTTCAGTGGCAGAAATATGTCCAGATTACTCTCAAGGGACGATTGATGCGTCATTTACTTGAAGAAGGGCCTTCCAAGACAGACTCCAAGTACTATGACTGGCTAGACGTTGAAGGGGTGGTCCATCGATGGCTTTTGGATAGTATTTCACCGAGTATCAAGGGTGAATTTCTGTCTCTTGAGTCTGCCCGGGCCGTGTGGGAAGCGGCCCTTGACAGCCACTCCAAGAAAAATAATATTGCCACACTGTATGAGCTAGTGCATCGGGCCACCAATCTGCGTCAAGGAGACAGGACGATCATGGAGTACAGCACAGAACTCATTTCTCTGTGGAATGAGATTGATCACTACATGCCTCCGGACCCTCACTCGGTGGATCGCAAGTACACTCTTCAACTTCGGGTTTTTCAGTTTCTTATAGGACTTAACCCGGAATATGAAGCGGTACGGGCTCAGCTTATACACCGAGAGAAAGAGCTTTCCTTCAAGGATGCGCTTCGCAGCGCGAGAATTGAAGAATCTCGCTTTCAGCAGTCCCAGACCCCGGCTTCTGCACTTGTAGCACATTCGTCTTCCTCCACGCGCTCCTCGGTGACGACCACATCGACTGGAGCAGGAGCTTCGTCTCGTGGTCCATCTACTCAGACTGAGGAATCCTCCAAAGGTGATCCTTCCCTTTTCTGCAATTACTGCAAAAAGCGGGGTCACTCCAAGGAGACGTGCTTTAAGCTTCAACGGAAGCGAACACAACAGAGCAATCTCGCTACGGTTGCACCTTCTGTCAACCAAGTACCGATACCTGGTCAAGTGCCTCTATCCTATGGTCTTCTTCCAAGTGGAGCGTCTTCGGCGAGTGCTTCTCTTCCCGGCTTTACACCTGAAGAAGTGGAACGTCTTCGGCGATTGCTTGACCCTCCAGTCGTGGGCTCGTGCTCTCTAGCTAACGCGGGTATGTCCACCATTCCTTCTCCTCCTCCTTCACCATCTCCGTCGTCATCATCATCCACTTGGCTTCTTGACTCTGGTGCCACTGCCCACATGACACCCAATCCTAGAGCTTTTGTGACCTATGAACCCGTTTCCGGCTCCTCCAAAGTTAAAACAGCTTCCGGTGATCTTCTCACTGTGGCTGGGATTGGTCGTGTGTCTCTCTCTCCTTCGATGAACCTCACTAAAGTCCTTCATGTTCCACGGCTTGCTCATCATCTTCTTTCTTTATCCCGCCTTGTTCGTGATCTGAACCAAGATCTTACATTCACTCCTAATACCTGTTTTTATCGTGATAAGGTGTCGGGGAGGACGATTTCCATTGCTGAGGAGCATGAGGGTCTCTATCTTGTTCGATCTCCTTGTCTCCCTCGCTGTTGCTGTCGCTGCAGTTCCCCTTCGGCGTCTCATGAGCGTTTGTGGCTTCTCCATCGGCGCCTCGGCCATCCATCCTTTGCTACTCTTATCGTTTATTTCCAAAACTTTTCCAAGGCCACTCTGTGGACCGCTTTGTTTGTGATGCTTGTCGAATTGCTAAACATCATCGTACTACGTATCCTATTTCTTCTTCCCATTTGACGACTCCTTTTGCTCTCGTTCACACCGACGTGTGGGGACCCTCCCCTGTTCATAGCACGTCCGGTGCTCGGTGGTTATGTATATTCATTGATGACGCTACTCGTTTCACGTGGGCCTATCTCTTGTAAAATAAATCAGAGATCTCCTTGTTATTCCTCAGTTCTACTCTCTCATTCAAACTCAATTCTGCACTTCTATCCCTCGCTTCCGCTCCGACAATGCTTGAGACTATGTCAATTCCACGTTAAGTACTTTCTTCCAAGAAAAAGGCATCATCCATGAAACCACATGTCCTTACACCCCCCAGCAAAATGGAGTTGCAGAACGAAAATTTCGTCACATTTTTGAAATGGCTCGGAGCCTCTTATTTCACATGCATGTGCCAAAGAATTTTTGGGCTGAAGCTGTCCTAACTGCCATTCATCTTCTCAACCGTCTTCCGTCTCGCGTACTTAACTACTCTACTCCCATTGATTGTCTCCAGCATTCCTTCCCCAACATTTCTCTCCGAACCAATCTTACCCCTCGTGTCTTTGGGTGCGTTTGCTTTGCTCCTAACCACCATCTTGGTCGTGACAAGCTTGATCCTCGGGCCATCCAATGTGTCTTCGTCGGCTATGCTTCTACTCAAAAGGGTTATCGATGTTATCATCCACCCTCTCGTCGATTTATTGTCACCAAGGATGCTACCTTTGACGAATTCACTCCGTATTACCCCTCTTCTTCTCCACCTTCTCCTTCTTTACCACCTCAATCAGATCCCCTTGAATTTCTTATTCTTCCTAACTCATCTCCCTCGTCACCAGTCCCAAGTCCTTCCTTGCCTGTTCCTCTCGAAGAGCCTCCATCTGATATTCCCATGAACACCTTGTCCTCTGATCCTCTGCCTGCACCAATCCCAAATCCACCTGTCCTTACTAAAGATCCATCCTCTGCTTCATCGAACCCTCCTGCAGAGTCCCCATCGGATCCCTCTATCCCACTATGTTGTGCCCCTTTACCTATACGCCGTTGCCCGCCAGAAAAACGCTATGGTATCACTCTTGCTCGTCGCAAGCCTCGTGTTCCTCCTACCCCTGAAGTTCCCTCATCCTCCTCATCCACTCCTCTTGAAAATCCTTCATTAGCACTTGTGTCTTGGCCCTCATCCTTCTCCATTGTATCCATTAGCCGCATCCATCTCATCTCATCGTCTTTCCCCATCCTACCACGCTCTTCTCACCTCCCTTGACACTATCTCCCTTCCAAAGACGGTGGACGTAGCCCTCTCTCTTCCTCATTGGCGTCGGGCAATGGAGGAGGAGCTACAAGCACTTGCCCTAAATGACACATGGGATCTGGTTCCACTACCGCCGGGCAAGCACTTGGTTGGCAGTCGTTGGGTTTATGCTGTAAAGCACAATTCCGACGGCTCTATTGAAAGGCACAAGGCACGTGTTGTGGCGCAAGGGTTCACCCAACAGTATGGCATTGATTATCAGGAAACGTTTGCCCCTGTGGCCAAGATGAACACTGTCCGGATTCTCTTGGCTCTTGCCGCCGATCGGGGCTGGATATTGCAGCAATATGATGTCAAGAATGCTTTTCTTCAAGGTGATTTGACTGAGGAGATCTATATGGCCTTACCTCCTGGATATGCCTCCTTAGTGCCGTCTACTCCGAGTTCAGTTGTTTGTCGCCTGAAGAAAGCGATGTACGGTTTGAAGCAATCTCCTCGTGCTTGGTTTGGCCGTTTCACCATGGCCATGAAGAACCGGGGATATCGTCAGTGTAATGGAGATCACACGCTTTTCTACCGTCATTCCACGTCCGGGGGAGTGGCTATTCTTCTCGTGTACGTGGATGATATTATCATCACGGGTGATGATACGGAGTCCATTACTCAGCTGGCTATGTATCTGTCGTCGGACTTTGCCATACGTCATCTTGGCCCATTACGATATTTTCTTGGTATTGAGGTGGCTTATTCTTCGAGTGGGATTTTCATCTGTCAGCGGAAATATACAGTGGATCTTCTTTGCGAGCTGGGAAAGGAAGACTCCAAGCCTATTTCGACACCGATTGATGTGAGTCATCGACTTGGTGCGGATGAGAATGAAGATCCGGCTGAGCCCGGACAATATCGAAGACTTGTGGGCAAACTGCTCTATCTCACCCACACCCGTCCCAACATTGCATATACAGTGGGTGTTCTAAGTCAGTTTATGCAGAACCCTCGAATGAGTCATCTTCATGCTGCCCATCGCCTCCTTCGTTTCTTGAAGGGCACCATTGGCCGTGGATTAATGTTTCGTCGTCACAGTGGTCTGCGTCTAAAAGTCTACACTGATGCCGATTATGCAGGATCTGTGGTTGATCGTCGGTCGACCTCTGGGTACTGCACCTTCTTGGGAGGCAATCTTATTACTTGGAGGAGTAAGAAACAGAAAGTGGTCTCTCGATCAAGTGCTGAAGCGGAGTTCCGTGCCCTTGCGCATGGTCTTTTTGAAGCACTTTGGATTACCCAACTGCTTCGTGAACTAAGGTGTCCGGTTTCTTCCCCTGTGACAACAAATCGGCTATCAGCATTGCTCATGATCCCGTCCAGCATGATCGTACAAAACACATTGAGATCGATCGACATTTCATTAAAGAGAAGCTTGAGTCGGGAAATTTCTGCACGCCATATGTTCCGTCAGCTGAACAGCTTGCAGACATCTTCACCAAAGGGCTTCATGCCCCTCGGTTTGAGGAGCTCTGTTCCAAGCTGGGTGTGGAAAACATCCACGCTCCAGCTTGAGGGGGAGTGTTGACATTATTGTCTCCTTTCCTTTTTCTTTTCTTCTTTATATTATTAGCTCCTTTCTATTATTAGCCCATTAAGGGCCCTTTCTATTATTAGCCCATTAGGGCTCCCTATAAAACCCCTTGTAATCTCTTTGTTTGGGTATCAAGAATTGTTCTTTCTTCTTGTCTTCAGTTTCAAAAAAAAAACCTAATAGGATATTACTAAAGCTCTGAGAGTACTTAACAAATCCAAATATATAAAGCTGCGGATGATGAATGGCTCGTGTCTTCAAATAACCGCCACAAGCCGTTTCTACTTGAGGCATTAAACAAAATCTAACAGCATAGGAAGCCAACGTGGAAGTAAAAAACTCACAGCTTTTAGATTGCTAACTTTTTCTTCACGCATAACTGCTGTGCCTTGACATGGTTGT
Organism: Wolffia australiana; assembly: GCF_029677425.1. Classification (NCBI taxonomy): domain Eukaryota; kingdom Viridiplantae; phylum Streptophyta; class Magnoliopsida; order Alismatales; family Araceae; genus Wolffia; species Wolffia australiana. The sequence continues at coordinate 6,703,382 of NC_135840.1, read as the reverse complement.
TCAGACTCTGTATTAATTAGAATTTTCAAAGCCAATAAAATTTTCCATCAGCACTTTAAAAAAATTAAAATGAAATTATGCATCAGAAAATCAGCTTCGTATCTGAGATGTATACCTTCAATTTCCATCACATCAGTATCATTTGCATTTGAGACGCCTTTCACTTGGTTGAACTCTTCGTTTGTCTTTAAGGCATTTACACATCTGGTGAACATTAATTACATTTGTTAAGAAATCTGTAGATCGAAAAGTAAACAGTGATGAACCATCTAGAGGAAAAAAAAGAAAAAGTACAGAGAATGACATTACTCGCAGATAACACGTGACATAATTTGTTAAATATCATGCGTAGTTCTTATACTGAGGAAATAACATTAGTAATTCCCGCTGGGCCATAAGAGGGCTAGCCAGGCCCACCGTTAGGATGAGACTATAACAGAAGATAGCAGGACTGCAACAAAAGCCCACTTATGTCCCAAAACACAGGAATAAAGAAGAATGACACGACAATTGAAGGCCTTATTATATTTAAAAATCGCGTTGGATCTACAATAAGGTTGTTTATTTACAACTACAATGGAATGGTATACAAAGTCAACAGATCTCAACCAATGAAATTCTACTTATGCTATGAAGTACATCAGCAGGTGGTACAATCATACGTAGATGAGTTTTGTCTGGTACAACCACTCTATTGTCCACTTCTAATTCAAAAAAAATTGTCCACTTCTAATAAACATGATTGACCCAATTCTGGATCATCTTCTGGAATTATATAACTGTCAAAAGTGAGAACTGTTCATTGGAATTGTTAGAGTCCGAACACTCATAAGTTTGGGTTGACGCCAGCCTCCCCCCAAAATTTACTTGCAAGTTTCCCCGCAAAAAGTTCTCCACACCTACTCTTATACCACCTTTGACAATGGAAGGGGTCTTGAAGTACCAGGGAGCTACCACCTTCAGTATCTATTTGGAAAATTCGTGATAAACCTGTTCCACTATTTTTCCCAAATTAGATATTCCAGAAGAGTTGATGAAATTAATTGTCCATAGATGCAGAATTATTTCAGATCGTGAGACAGATCCAAGCTTGTAGCAGATACGGACCAGGAAAGATGAGAAGGCGGAGTCGAAGAAAGAAACGATACAAGGACAGATTAGTCCTCTTCTTCTTGTTGCAGAGGTATTCTGAGTGCTGGCCTCCAGCCGTAGCTGCCCCTGACAAATAGCTGCTTTCTTGGAAAAAGAGATGTCCTGGTCACTCCCTCTCCCCTTTTTTATAGGCCTCGCAATGTGCAACCACTTACCGTGGTCTCTTATTGGCGCAGTACGTTCTTTAAAAGAATGTATCACAGGGTGATTCAGCACTTGGGAGATCACGCAGAGAGCACTGAAAGGCTTCGAAGTGTCTATTTTAAGCTTGTATAGTGACATGAAGGTACGGTACTCAGATTTGAATGATACTGAACTTTACATTTTCAGAATATCTCGGGATTTTATTGTCTTTTTTCTTTGCCTTTCTGCAGCCAAGTCATAATAAATATATTTTCTATACTTTTCCTGATGTGGGCCAACTTAAGGTGTTGCGACAGTCTTTGTGACCACTTAATAGGATGTTTCTTTCTGCAAAGATGTCCTTTACATGCAAGGGGGACTGGATTTTGGTTTAGTGGCTGTACGCCATGTGCAAGAATACTTTCTCGGGTGAGATTGAAAAAAGTTGTCGATCGGAAGAAGTTCCTTTTTCTTTAAGTGATGCAAATGGGTCACGTGGAGTAAGAGGAACACATATCTGTATGTTTGTTTATTTAAGGTCTTATGAGTGGGCCATGTGTTTTAAGTGACTTATTTCCACTTGAGAACAAAATCACTTAACTTAATGGGCCCTCCACGTGTACCTTATTGGGTGACACTTTTACCAACTCGGAGAGAAAGTGATTGCACCTTTTGGTTCATTGGAAGAACCTTATCTGCCACAGGAATCTTTGGTCAGCTCTAGAGATGAGCATCAATGGAAGAGCAGCCTCAACCTTTTCTTATAAAGTGCATGTCTACCCCAATATGTTTGGTCATATCATGTTGACAGTAGCAATCGAGGAATTGTAATCACAGATAATCCAATGGAGCCAGCTTTGTCAACTTGCAGAATGGCTTGTTCCTCCCAAATGCCTTTTTTTTAAGAAAATCAGAATGGCTTTTATCCACAGCCCTCCGATACACCTTGAGCCAGCTTTGTCTGACTTCTGATGCTGCACTGGACCTGGAACAACATGTTTCTTCTCACTTCAATATATCACCAAATCCGTTAAAATATTTCTGTAAGTCCTGTGTCCACTCTATTTGTATATATGCTTACTTGAATCTGCTATATAGGCTGAGACTTAATGATTCTTGTTAGGCCAGGCCTAACCCAGTTATAACCTGTATTTGTACAGGCTTTGACGCACTAAAGTAATGATGTTTTTTTAACAAACTATAATCGTCAAAGTGTGTGTCTCTTTCTGAATGAGTGAGGGATCCACATTTCACATGGTATCAGAGCACTGACATGGTATCAGTGCATTGATGAGGAACGTCCAAATGCTAATGTAAAGGGAGAATGATGAGGTTGCGATATCCCCAGTATGCATTCATACAAAAACCAGTTGGTATATCACAAAGGCTGAAAAAGCATGTTAGCGAATGATACAAACCTGGCTGGTTTGTATCGGGGAGAAGACGGGAAGGGAGGGAGAAGGCACCCGGATGGTCGTCGGCATGCCGGGATGGACTACGGCAGGTGGGGGCAGGCGGAGTGGACGTTGCCTACGAGAGGGGTACAGCGGAATGGACATTGCCGCAGGGAGCCAGACACATTCTTGTGATACTTCTTGGCTACCCTCCTCAAGGGAAGGCTGCTCTATTTAAAGGGATTACAAAAGGTCCAAATGACCTAAATGCCCCTATTGGGCTAAATGATGAAAGAGACCTAGATACGTCAGGGCCGTATCAGCAAACTCCACCATGAGAGATCCAGATGCCCTAGTGAGCTCCAGAATGAGCATTTCTGTTATGGGGAGGGAGCTGCCTCTCCAAGGCTATGAGAGGGCTTTGCATCTAGTTCTTCCAAAGGTACAAGTCTCCATCAAATATAATGGCCTCAATCTCATGCACTAGAACCAGTATCTCGAGCTGTCTCTCAAGGGATGAGGATTACTGGACCATCTCACCAAGGTCGTTGATCCAGAACATCCAGATTACAAAATATTGAAGCAGGCAGATTCACTCGTTCAAGCCTGGCTCCTGGGAAGCATGGCTGCAGAGCGCCCAAAAGAATATATATTCTTAAGTCTACAAAAAGGATAAGGAATAACACCCATCAGAGCAGCACCAAGCGAGGTATCAACTGGAGCCTTTTAGCTTGGTAACTTCTGTTATTAACCTGATGCAGGGTGAGAATTATGAGTATTCAACAGAATCATTGACAATATGGAGGCAGATTGATCATTAACAGCCAATAAAAAATCCCAATTCCCCGGAAAGGCAGTCTGTTAAGAATGTCCTTCTTCATTAATTTTTTTATGGCCATCAAATATGTTGTATGAAACCTTGGGAGGTCATATTTTCCAGAGGGAAGGATTCCAAACCTTGAACCTACTTGCTGAACCTGGAAATGGGAGGCACAGCATTTGCTGTCAGGAGGAAGGATGTGAAGCAGAGGAAGACTGCCCTGACAGAGATGAGGGATAGAAATTCAAATTAGCCTGGCAATCAATCTGGCAAGCAACAGGGACGTTTGAAGAAAGGTGACAACAAAAACATCTAAACTGTAAAATTTGACAGCAAAGAAGGCATACCAAAAGAAGTTGCAGGAAAGGTGTATGTGGCTGCTTCTAAATGTCCTGAGAATATGATACAATTCCTATAAGAGTCTATGAAAAGAGGAAAAGTCAAGAGCAGAAAAGAGGGGTCAATGTCCTAGAGAGGGTCACTGGTCCAGGTGGCGCTGACCTGGCAGAGTAATTACTCTCTCTCTTCCTCATGTTAATTCGAAGAACACAATGTGGGTTATTGATTGCGGTGCAACCATATGACCCCTGATGTTTGTAAATTCCTCACATATCGGCCTAGTAATGGTCATAGACGAGTCTTGACTGAAGGAGGAGATATTCTATCTACTGCGAGAATTGGAGATATGGAGGTCTATCCTCTTGGTAAACTGAAGAATGTTCTGCATGGTCCACAAATCGTGGCCCGCTTTATATCTACAAAGAGACTAGTTTAAGATCTTCCTCATAGATTTTAGAATTGACCATGATATGTGTTATTTTTCGGACAAGGAGGTGCATCAGAGAATTGGATTTGTTAAGGCAGAAGACAAGCTACTATTTTTTTTAGGAGGAGTGGGCATCTTTCTTCTGCATCCACAGGCGCAAGCAAGATGGTGCGGGGAAGGTGCAACGAGCTGTCCAAGCTCTACTCTACAAATTTTGTTTTGGAAATCCATCTTCTGCATTGTAAAAAACTTGGTTTCCCTCTCTATGTTTTGGGGTTGAATATTGAAACTTTATTCTTCGAAGCAAGCTAACTTGCTAAGCATAAAGGGCCCTTTATACTATTGTGGGGAGAGATGCAATATCCCACTATACCCAATCACCAGTGATGTGTGGGGACCTAGCCCATTTCCAGGCTTGTTGGGTCACAGGTGATTTATCATATTTGTCAACAACTACATGAGGTTTCCCAAGGTTTATCTCCTCAAGTCAAATGAAGATATCAATTACATTGCAAAAATAATTATAGAAATGATCAAGAACCAATTTGGCAAAGTCATAAGCGATTCACACTTGATTAAGTTAAAACTTCTGAGGAAAGGTACTCACCACGTGAGGATAAATAATGACTAAACTTAGAATTTGAGGCACAAGTATTGATCATCGTGATAATTTTAAAGATACTCTGAATGTTCCCAAAATGAAATCCAATTTATCTATCCACATTAATTGGACAATAATATCCACATGAAAAAAAAATTGATGAATTTTACTAAAAATAGAGAATGGAATTAAATGCAACAAACAAGAAAGACGAAACCAGATTTTCAACCAAGAAAGGCTAAAAGTAGGTTGGATGAAATAAAGAAACATGAAAAGTGAACTCCATTGTATTTTTTTTAGAAATTCTATTCCATCGAACGCGTTTATTCCTTTCTTGAGTTCTTCCTCAATCTCTGTCCTCTTTAACAAACAACAGCTTGTCCTTTGTTATGATCCCCACGGAGATCTAACAATATCAAGAAACGGGACGAGGGATAGAGAGGAGAAAAAGAGAGATGGAAGCAGAAAGAGAGAAGAAGAGAGAGAGATTGGAGAAAAAACTCTCAAGAACCTCCGAATCGTGAGTTCTTGCCCTCACGAAAGCCGGATACAGCTACTCGTGTCAAGAAACCACAGGGTAATCATTCATCAAAAGTCCTTCTAATGACCTTACAAGGGGGTATTTATAACCCTACGATTTCAAAGAATCGGTTATCTCATCAGGACTCTAACATCCTTTTAATTTCAGAAGTAGGGTTCAATCTCTATCCGTTCTTATGGACTCTGGATGAATGCAAGAATAGGAAATCAAGCTAGGTGGCCCCCAGCTCCAATATTTCCTTGCTTATTAGGCCTTCTAAATCACATGAATAGAAAATAGCACAAAATCTGGGTCAGAAGGTAAGCAATGCCGCTTAAGAGCTGGGTTCTGAAGTGATCGTCCTTCGGTCAAGAATCTCGGCGAAAAACAGAGACGTGATCGAGGAAGGCTCAGAGATTACGGCCAAGGAAAGTGGAATTCCTACTGTTTTTCCACCCACAAACTCAGCTTTCCAGTCTGAGATTGATTCTGTCATAAATGGCAATATGAGGCTTATAGTCTTCCAAAATGAGCCTCTGATGATGAATTGATAGGACATAACTGTTTTTTGGGGCTTAACTAATATCAAAATCGAATTATACCCTTCAAAACAAATTTAGCAACTAATTATGAACGTCCTCTTTGCGATTAGCCCTCGCATTGATAATCTGGTTTTTCAGATTATCCGATTGATTCCCACAGTAAACTCATTCATATCTAGACCCATTACTTCAAACAGTTCTCCGATGAAAGTTGTTGTCGAATTAGAGGCCTACAAATGACAGTTGGTTCACAGATTTAACGAACAAAAACAACTTTTTTATCAAACCCATGAAAATCTTTTCATTTCGCACTGAATAACTGTAACTTCAGGCAGAGGCATGTTCACCAATTTCTTCAGGAAAGCGGTAAATTAGCTATGGTGAGGTTGGGCATGTCAGGAAGAAGTAAAGAGGATGATAGAACGAAGAAAACCTGGTCGATGAAGTTGGGAGGGGATAGATATCGTCGTAGTCGCTCTCTGCTGGTGCGACATTGAGGTCGGCGATCATTGGAAGCTTCCTCGGAACAAGATGATCTACACTTGTGATCGAATTACCCCACAACCCACTTTCTTTATTCGGTTTTTGCGCCATTGCCTTCGTCGATCTCGCCCTCAAAGACTTCTAATGATCTCTAGAAGCGAAGATACACTCCCTTATATAGAAGAATTGTAGAAAAAAATACAGTATTTTTTCACAACTATACTGTTTATTTATCTTGTTTAAACTTCCTTTGATGAAGACTTCTTTTGATAAAGTCAAAATTTATTCAACCCCTTAACTCCTCTTTCGAGGCCATTTTCCTAAATATGAATGAATTAGTTGTACTTAATAAAGTAATATTTTAATAGAAAATTGATGTAGCAAATAAATTACCCTTTAATTCTACCAAAACGTACTTATCGTGCAGAACTTTGCTGTGGTAATGATATGGTCTTTGATGAGGCGACTTTGCTATGGAAATTATAATGAATCTTCTTCATCCATCAGATAACCTGAATCTTAATCTTCATGGCTCCTAAAGTCGTGTCTTTTGCTCATCGCTACTGAATCTTTAGATTCATCTTTACTCCGCTCTTGAAGTTGCACCTTCGTTATCCATACGCTCCCTCTTCTTAACGCTCCTAAACTCGCGCCTGAATCTTAATCTTCATCTTCATCATTCCTAATGTCGCGACTGAATCTTCATCTGAATTGACTTTATAACATGAATCTGAATTGCCATTTAATTCATAACCCGCCCATAAATCTAGTCAATCACAATTAGCTTGGGCACTGTTGGATCAGTCTATGAGCATGACCTTTGGGTTGGTAGTGCCCAGCGCCATGTTTTTGCCATTAACTCATTAACCCATTAAGTCTTCTTTATAGGCCTTTTTCCCGAAATATGAGTGGTTTAGTTTGACTTAATAGAATAATATTTAATACAAAGTTGATTGGGAAGTCATTTCCCTTTTATTTATTCAACCAAAATGAACCTATCCCATGGAATTTTGCTGTGATAATTATAGTCTTTGGCAAGGCAAATTTACAAGATCAATACAAATCAACCACATTGAGCAAGCAAAATTCATCATACTTATGCTGACAATTAAACCATTAACGTAGATATTTTTTATCATATATACTTTTTGGAATTAAAAATGGAGATCCTTTTACACGAAAAAAATAATTCAAAAATTTATGGTGGATCAATTTATTACATGCTCATCATCACAATATCATGTAAACATTTCAGGGTCCAAATATGTGTTTAGGTGATATTAAGGACAGATTAATCATAATGTACGGTTTAGAAATTATGTTGATGGCTAAACATATCATTAACATAAATCACACTTAGGTCTGTTATTTTGAAGTCCTGAAACAAAAATCACTAAACACAACATCTACCTGAGTTTGAAAATCATGAGGATTTGACATGAGTGAATTTTTAATAGTTTCGAGTTTCGGCTCTACCATTATTATCTGATTCTTCCTCTCTGTTCCCATTGAGTCCATGCAATAATCAAGGTATTAATACATATAAATTTTATATGACTACCAAGCAGTAGATCCCAAAAAGCCCTTGATACAATTAGAGTGTGCTCACAAAAATCTCACTAACCACTAACATTTGAGCTTTGGGATTCCAGATCAAATCTTCAGATTTGAATGGCTGATTAAGAAGAAAGGTTTTTAATGGATAAAATGACAAAGTCGCCATAAAAATTAGTAGTCCTCCAAATTATTGAGATCTAAAGTATTATCTTCTCCTTGTAATGGTCATGTGCCACAAGAGATCAGCCACCAATGTGTCATTTTAATGAGGTCAACGATGAACAAAGTAAACTTTTCATGTAATGTCTTTTTATATTTCGTATGCTTCAATCAAATATAACATACAAGAATTTGTGGTACAGTGATGATAAATTTTTTTTTTCAATAATAAAATGATATATTTAAGATATTATTCATAATTAGAAGTATAAATTGGATATATATAATTAGACTCATAGATCATGAATGTTTGGAAAGCTTATTTTGCATGCAAATGGTTCTTTGGCTAATTCAAATCCAGGGCTGATGAAAAATTAATTTAGTTTTTACATCTCATTATACATTTACTTAACAAGAAAGTAAAATAAATCTAGTTACAATATATAAATTTAATAAAATATGAAGTAGAAAATAGTAAATGTTATTAAATTTCAGAATAGTGATGTCAGAAATAATAATAGCATAACATTGAAATACAGAGAAGATATTAAAATTAATAATAAGTAACAGAGTATATAATTTCAACATTGATATAGTTTTAAGAGAATGAAGAAAATATAAGATTGATATGATGAGTGAGCTATGTAATTATAAGATGCAGTTATAATATATCAGAATCAAGTTAGAGTCAATGGAAGAGAATTAATTATCCTAAAATATATTTTGGTGAGATGTTAGAGTATATCATTTTGACATAGATTGTTGAAGATGAAGTATTCACATAATATATATCACAAATAGTGAGTCCAATGACTAGAAGAACACTGATGATAATATCGTTATATACTACCATCTTATAACTGGTGATGAATATATATATATATATATATATATATATTGGCCAGCAAGCCAAGCTAAGTGGAAGTCTCTTTAATACTTAATTAAGACAAATCATATTCATTCCTATGCTTATGTGATGCGTAAAATGAATCACAAAGACAAACTACAGTTATTACTCAAATTTAAATACGTACACTAAATATTCTTATTCATGGCATTTATTTGAGAATGGTATCAAGATATCTATAAAAGATAGTGTTAACTACTGGTGCTCATATGAAGGGGATGCTTGATCATACAATCATGTTTGTGGAGACATTTAGAAGAGATAGTGGGAGCTTTTAAAAAAATAGTTCACTAAACTGATCTGTATAAATCCATGGATGATTTGATACATATTTGTCAACAAGTTCTATTTCATGTCACGATTCTGTGAGTCATATTTATATTTGAGACACCAAAGACAATAGATGAATGATTGTGTTTGGACTAAGACTTATGTATCCCTAATCATCATATTCAAAATAGACGTAGCTTTGCATGAAGTCTATGGAGGATATTGTGTTGTTGAGATGGTATCATCTTCCTTTGATATAAGAGGAAACAACTCAAGAAATATGATATGATGAAGTCCTTGGTAAATGTAACATTGCACATGAGGAATGTCCATTTGCAATGTTGACCATACTAAGTCATTTTTTGTCAGTGATAAGAATAAATTAAGTCAATTAAAATGTATTTTATTCTTCATTTAAAACCTTTTCTAGGTTTTGACTTTAAATATTCACTATTTATTATCCTAATATGTATTTTATATATTTTATTGATTTTCTGAGACTGATCCCATTTGACTCCTTGGAGGCAAGTTGTTTTTTTCATATCTTCTTGGATTTTTCTTTAAAATAAAGGACTTAGGTGAATAAAATGGCAAATTTTGGATGCAAATGGGAGGAGAAGAGGAGCCCAAGCCAATTTCTAGTTCAGTACAAGAAACACAATCCATATCATTGATGATAAAAGGCCCAATACATAAGAAGATCATTCTTCGAAAGCCATTTAAGACCTTTTTAGGAACCAGTGAAACTTGCCCATAATTTGAATTTGAAAAGTGTATTTTCAAATAATAGGAGTAAGGCGCACAGATCAAGGGTCAAAATAAAGTAATCATATCCCTCCAAGCCCCTTGAATTAAATCCAAAGGCATGGAGAGTTAGAGGACTCCTATTTAAATTCTTCTTTCATCACTTTGTGTCATGTCTTGTATTTCTGCTCCCAACATATTTTTGGTAGCCTAGTGAATCAGATTTATTTGATCCATTATTTTTATACAAGAGTGTGGGAGAGATAGTTAAAGTTTGATCAAGATTCTTGGAGAAAAAGCACCACTCAGCCCTTGGGGGACATGACAACAAAGTTTGTGTGATTCCTGGTTTGAGGATTTAAATTCTTTTGCTTTTTCTCTAGGTAAGCATTCCATTGGATAGCCTAGAAGAAAATATTTCCAACACAGAAAACCACACTAAAAAATTTTCTGTCTAGCAAATCTTACAATATTTTTCATCCACTACCCGTTGTTGCCCCATTCTACCCTGCAACAGTGTACAACCCCCTGGAAATTCTGTGTCAGTCCATGCAGCCACCTGAAGATTTTGATGTTCGAGCACCGGTCAAAGGTATTTAAATTTATTTAAATTTATTTCATTCTTTAAAAATCCCATAAATTTTTATAAATTATAGAAAAGTAGTAATATCTTCTAAAAGTTTAATAAATATCTATCTCAATTATTTAAACATATTTTTAACTATTTTTCTTTCATTTTGGTAAACTTTATTGCCAAAAACTACCTAAGAATCTCAAAAAATATTACTCTCTCATTATCCACTTCTTGTGGATTTTACCCTTATTTACCATGTACTAATTGAAATTTAATAAGTATTTTTGCATAAATCAGAACCCTAGAAGGGCATTTAAAAGTAGTTTATGGTTTATCAGTCAGTGTCACAGATTCTTAGGTATTTTTTGTCAACGGTAAATGATAACAAAAGGTTCCATGTTAAAGTTGTTGAAATAATCTTTAACTTCTAAAATATAGAGTGTACCCAGCACCTCATATGTAGGTTACTCAACCTATTAGTCGGGTTAAAACAATTCATGATCAACAAATATATATGTTGGATATAGTAAAATAAGAAGATTATGTTATGAAGGGGTGATCTAATTAAGGAGTAATTAACTAGATTGGTTCAGGGAGTTAAATAATTAGATCAGCTGATCCACTCTAACTCATTAGATATTGGAGGACATCAACAAAGAGATTTTTATAAAAAATGATATAAACCTCCATAGACTATACAACCATCAGAGTATTTGTTTTGGTAACTGATATAGCTTCAACTATAGCAATAGAGTTTTTCCCCGATTTGCTCCCCAGTCAAAATGGGATAAGGTAGATTAGAGAAGGCAAGAGAATGGAAAGATAGGGGAAGAGAAGATAGTGAGGTAAAATTGGATATTGATCTTCTTCTGGCCATCGGGAATGCTCCTTCCAACTGCTCTAGCTCCTGCCCCCCGCTTGGGATTCTTGAAACAATATGTCGTAACTGCTTCCTCCCTCGCAGTTTCATTTATAGGTGCCTGGGCGAATTCAAATCGTACTCCCTGCATCGTTTCCCGTCCTCCGGAAGCGACGCCTTCTGTAAGCTTTGCTGAAGTGTTTATCAGCAACCCTCCTTATTCCTCCCTACTTGGGGTTCCCCTCCTAGTACAACTGGAATGACAAGAATATCCTTCACAGATTGATGGCGACCCTATTCAATAGAAGACAAGGAGATTCAATGTTTAAAGGAACATATTAATATATCCAGTGCCCAGACACATTTTGCAGCTCACAATGATTCATTTGAAGAACAACAGTTTTGTGGATTTTATTCTACGCAAGCTGATATGAGCATCAATATTTTTCATTAATTATTCATATTTTATTCAACTATTCAGATACAGGACAAAAGTGGTATTTAAATACTAAATTTTATGATGGAAGAAGAAAAGTACATTATATATTGTTAAGTATAAGAAAACAATAACATAAGAAAGGAACCAATGAAAATAAGTCATGAATAAAGAAATAATAATTTCTGATATCAGACTGAAGTATAATAAAATATTCAAAGTAGAAGAAGAGCCTTAAGTGAGACGAATAAGTAGATATCTTTGAACAACTTATATGTAAAATATGAATTGAAGGTTAGCAATTACACGTGAAGAAAAATCTGAAAGAGCTCTTGACATACATTTAAAGCAATTACCCTTGTGAATTCTCATTACTGTTAGGTAAACAACTTATAAATTAAAATACGTACTCTACTTATCAAAAGAAATTATCAAATGATAAAAATATACCATATTTCTTGTCTTGGGGTAGGGTTACTGATTGCTAACCATTGACCTCACTTTGAATCCTCCAGATAACTCCATACAAGTACTATTCTGCACTTCACTCGCATTTTAATTATGTTAGGCATTGAAGTGGGTTAAATGGAAATTGGTTGATTTGATGGGTTCAGTTTGAACATTCAAACCAACCTCAATCAGCCCAGAAAATTTGTCTACCAATCTCACACGATCTTGGGTGAGGCAAATGGTAAAAAAGGTCAAACATAAATTTAGGTCCAATTCTTGGTCTCCTCAATAATGTAGAAGACCAACCATCAACACTCAGCAGCTCAGTGATTTCTCTCCCCTATATTGTGATCCCCCATTGATATTTTGGATTTGCAGTTTATCCTCCCCTGTTGGTTTCCTAATAGGCATTGTAATGCCTTTCTGCTGTTCTATTATTTCTTTCTGAGATGCCACTATCACTTCCAACCTCCACCTTCACCATCAGATTACTGTAATCGCATGTGGCCTGTTGTGGTCTCTACTAGGCATCCAGCCCCTTTATGGGAAGTATCCATGGCAGGATCGTGGAATGTTTAAAATCTAAAAAATATAACATACATGTATATAATGAATTTACTAATCATTTATTATCATTTTATGTCTATAAGTGACTGAATGCACATTATCATTTATTCCAATAGAGGTCCTTAATTTCATTTGTCGCACCTAGGCTAGTTTTCAGTCTATAAGAAACTTATCATTCGTTTTAGGTCATACTCAGTATTATAAATAAATAAAATTATTACACTAGCCACATCTTATTGGTATTCTCATTGATATTTATGATTTCATAGTTATTAAAGTCATTTAATCATCCAGTTTTGTTTGACTTTTAAATTTTATTATAATCTTAAGTCATCCAAAATATTAGGAAAATTTTAAAATATTAGAATGAGCAGAGGAACATGCACTGATGCGATTATTCCATTAGTTGACTAGAAAAGTTATTTTTGGTATATTGAGCACTCCAGCACAGATTGAAATTTTCAATCGGAAGCTTTTGAAAACATAGTGCACCAAGGTAAATAAGAAATGAGATCAACATAGAAGTTAAACAAGCATACTGCACTCAAAAGGTACCCCACATAGGTGTTCCCAAAAACCCCCATGTCTGTAAGGTAAATAAAGTAGAAAAGCACCAATTTCTGTATAGGTTCCAGAAAAACAAAGATAAATGAGGTGTTTTGTAAATGGGAACTAGGAGCTGCTTTATATTTATAACTGTATTCAAAAAACTCATTCATATATTTAAACTATACTCACCCAAGCTGTAGGAATATGTACATACAAAATATGAGAATGTCCACCTTGTTGAAAATCTAGTGGTGATACCCAAATACATGAATAACAATTGATATTAAGAACAACAAAGAAAAAAATGATACTTTGTGTCTAGCTTCTGGTATTTTACGGAATGAAATAAGGTTGTAATAATGTGACAAACATGTGTAAATTTATTACCTAGCTAGCAGAACAAAAAAGACATGGTTTTTCAGTTTGTTACCGTGGAGCTCCAAAAAGGAAGGTTTGGACCCTACACATGGAACAAAGAAACTTATTTAAGCCACCTCATTCAATATTTGGAATACCGTTGATTAAGGCCCTCTTACATTTATCCTCCCCCATCTTAAGTTAGGCCATTACTTAGGTACATGCACACCATTCAAGGCAACAGATTGAGCCCCCTTTTTCATCATAGCAAAAAAGGAAAGCGTGGTTGGTTATTAATAAAATGGACTGGTGCTCCACACAATCCCTTGAATTGGCCAGGATGAATGTAAAACCCAGTGTAAAAAGGTATCCAAAAGGACACGGTGGTCCCAACAGGTCCCCAACCCATTATTTATACAATAGCCAATAAACATGATGAGATATTGTTCAATATTCCTGATATCTACCTTATGCCTGTTATTACATGAATAATATATCTTTCACAGTGATTTTAAGTTTAGAAAGGTTTAAAAACACTTAGTATTCATCACAACGATGTTACTCATATTTTGAACCATCAATTGTCACCATTTCAAAGCACACTCTAGCTATAATTTCCTCATTCATTTTCCTCCATGAAATCATAATGCTTTTAAGTCTCTTTTTGTTCCACTACCGCCACCGGTGAAATTTGTGCTGATAATGATTTAAATCATCATTTAGCCTCTTTATGAGGGATTTTTCACAAAGAATATGCTTTTTGAAAACATTTCCATCCAGCCACAATATCAAATATAGTTATTTTTATCTTTATCAATCCCTTATATGATGCAAAAGGTTTTTCTTTATTAATTTATATAAGACGTAATTTCAAATCATTAAATTTGATTGTTTTCATATTTTAATGATATTTTATTAATAGTGATACATTATGGATTTTACTCCTTTAACAAAAACATCAATACTGATTCCTGAATTTTTTTATATTTTATGTAATGTTTTTGAATTTTCTTAAATGGAGATATAAGCATTTCATCTATATTTAATGATATAAAATGTATTTCATTTGGTTTTTGTGAACTAGGAAAATGAGTATTTTTGGCTTGTTTATTAGATTTGGTGGTGCGTGGCTCCAGTCACCATGTGGGGAGTGCATGAAATAAACAATGTAATTCTGAATTATGAGACATAATAATTTCCATTTTGATTCTCAGTTATTATAAAAATGCATGGTGTCTTTTTTTATTATAGAGCAATGGTATTTAATGAATGTGAATAACTTTAACCGTCTAATTAGTGGATCATCTCATTCTGGCATTTCATGACCAATTCGAACAGCCCCTTGCTAACCTTAGTTGTTCACAAGCTTCAAAAGTTGTCCTCGTAATGACCATTGAAAACCTACGGTTAATGTGGCGCTTTGAAGCTTTCCCAAGTAGGGACCTCTAGCCCACCTAGAGAACCCAATGGCAAGATCATGTAAAAAGTAGATGATGGGTGTTGGCTCCTTGAAAAAAAATTAATGCAAATCAAGCCCATCTATTGTCAAAATATTTTTATTACACATGAGATAAAAACCAGCTAATCCATGCTAAAAAGAAATTCCCAAAATGTCCCATCATATTTAGTTGCCCACTTAACCTTGAGCCAGCATAAATGATGGGTTGTGGCCAAATTGATAGAACTATAACTTATGGACTCATACAAATCTCATTGCTGCTGATTCAATATCTTTGGAATTCATTTTATTCATCATTTCAGGTCACATCACAAATGGCTATGTAGATTCTGGAGAAAAATGTACACAAGACATTAAAGGCAACTGAGATGCCTATAAATGTATATCAACTCCCAGAGAGAATCCCTGAGTCTTTCCACTCCAATTATTATATTATCAAAACCCATAGCATAATTAGGACCTTTTACTAACCCCATTATTGAAGAGATGTTCTATCATCCTATTATCCATCTCGATATAATACTTTATCTTCTCTATATCCATATCTTTTTACTTTCTAAAATTCCCGTGGGCATTCAGGATACTGTGATAAACTTGAAAATTTCCAAAATGATAAATAGAAAGTGAAATTCTTAAGGATTTAAATAATGGTTTATGGAAAATGTGATCTTACAGAGAATAAATGGGAGGAGTTATTCTTTTCATATTTGCTAAATCTTTAATTTTTTTGAAATCTTTTCATTTTCAGATGCTTCTGTTTTCAAGACTAAAACAGAGGATAAGAAGGAATGAACATGATCTTTTGATCTGAATAGCAAACAAAGAATGCAAAACTGTGGGAAGATGTTTTTTTAACTCAAAGATATTAAACTGTTTTGGATAATTGATTCATTGATGACTATTTTTATGGAAAACAAATATTTAAGAAATGAGTAAAGGCATCAAGCAAAGTGGAGGATTCTAGAAGGCACGTGAACATTTCCTGTACTCCCTTTCTCCAGAAACTTCTTCTTTTGATGTTTTAACCTCAGCCATTGGATCTGGGATTATAACAACTGAGATATATCTATAAGTATTCATTGGATTCTATATAATTAATGTAAACCCCCCTTGTAAGATAGACCTTCTAAGTAATCCAACTGTTGTTTGCTAAGCTTTGAGGTCCTAGGCAGTTTTTGAGGTGGTATCAGAATGAGTCTTATCCAAGAGGAGTATCATGCAAAGAAGAGGAGAGAAGACATCCGAGTCTAGTTGATCTTCCTTTGATGAGCAGTTAGTGTCTACCATTGCTGGTTCCATCAGGGGATTGCATGATCACAGTCTTTTTCAAGTATTAGACACGAAAAAAAACCCATCATGGGCGATGCGCATGCAAGCACATCTAGATGTGTATGGCTTGTGGGAGGTGATCAAGTCCACCACAGCAATGAGGAGGTGATCAAGCATTAGCATCTACTTGAGGCATTTTTAGGAGACATCTGGATATTTTAAAGAGGTTTAATGAAATTTGGGAGATTTTGAAGACAAGGTATGTGGGATATACTCATGTCATCAAGGCTAGAGTTCACACACTTCTAAAAGAATTGGAGACTATGTTCATAGGAGAAGAAGAATTGGTTGACTTTGGGGGAAAACTATCAAAGAATTCCACTCAATTAAGGGGCCTTGGTGAAAAATTGACAATGGAGCTTTGGTCGCCAAACTTCTTGAGCAGCCCTACAAAATTTGATGGCATCACCTTGACCATTGAAAAATTTGGAGACCTGGAATCAATGGCCCTTGGCTTATGAGTGTCGTAAAGTTCTTGAGGAGGTGATTTTTTCTTTAAAAATCTATGAAGAAAAGCTATGAGATTGGCAAGCTAGGAGAGAGGAATAACTTATATCCAAAGCCATGAGAAAACCCAAGATATATGGTCACATGAAGAGGTCGTGGCCATGGTTGGAGAGGATGGAGGGGAAGAGGTAGAGGTGTTAGAAGAGAATGTGAACATGGAGATGAAGAGGGACCTCAAGACAAATCCAACGTAATAAGTTATAACTGCGCAAAGCTTGGACACTTGGCTTATGAGTGTCGTAAAGTTAAAAAGGAGAAGAAAGCTCAAGTTTCTCAGATCAAGGAGAAGCAGAAACCCTCTCTTATCATTGCAAACATAAAAACTCCAGAACTCAGTTTACTCCAAGGAGTCAATGATCAGGCAGCAAATGACGGCATGCGGTATCTAGGTAATGGAGTACGCAATCACATGACAAGCGATCGGCGATTATTTTAAGAATTAAAGGAAGTTTTGCATGGAACAGTGAGGTTTGGGGATGGATCGACTACAGAGATAGGTGACGGTGGATGGATCATGATTCTATAACAAGACGAATGCAAAATGAAGTTAGATAATGTCTTATATTCTCTAAGTTAAAATATAGTATTTTAAACTTGGGTCAATTCAATCAACATGGGAGTGGAATACTAATGGAGGGTAGCTTTCTTATCATCTACGATCAACATGGGATACTCCTAGTGAAGGTGAATAAAACTATAAGCAGACTATATTTGTAAACCTAACCCGATATTGAGATGTATGGTGGTAGATAGTAACTCAGTGTTGATGTGGACGTGGCATTGAAGGTATGGATATTTAAACTTTCTATATTTACAAAATTTATCCTAAGGACCTTGTTAGGGCCTTTCCTGAATTGGAGATCCCTAGAAATGTTTTTTGTGACTGCATTTCAAGCTAGAAACATAAACGCTCATTTCCTTCTATAGTCACATTTAGGGAAGGCAAACCCCTAGAGCTTGTCCATGGAGACATTTTTGGACCAATCAAAACAACCACACTAGGAGAGAGTAAGTACTTCTTACTCATAGATGATTTATTTAGACTCATGTGGGTGACAATGCTAATGCATAAGAGAGAAGCTTTTCAAACTTTTGTTAAGTTTTGAAAGATAGCTGAAGCAGAGAAGAGAATACAAATAGGGTGTTTTAGAACTGACCAAGGAGATAAGTTCACTTTGTCAGATATTTCATGGTTCTGCTCCAAAAATGGTATCAAACAACAACTTTCAACCCAATGTTCTCATCAGAAAAATGGAGTTGTTGAGAGGAGAAATGGGGGCAGTCATGGAAATGGTAAGAAGCATCTTGAAAGACAAAAAAAAGTTTGCATGAGCTTTTGGGGAAGATGTTAAAACTAGTGTACATATATTGAATCGATCACCCACCAAAATCCTGGATGGAGCCACACCATATGAACTTTGGTCAAGAGTTAAGCCAAATGTGGAACATTTTAGAATATTTGTGATGGTGCACGCCATCAAGGACCGCCGACCACCGTCATCGGAAGCCGGGTGAAGAGATGCTCGATTATCTCGTTTTGATTATTGTTGTTTTTCTTAGTTCTGTCTCGTGTTTTCTTCGCCATCGTCTTGTTTTCATCGCACTGTAATGCAACCCGTGTCCCATTTTCATCGTCGAGGGAAGGGACCTTCCCCTTCCCCTTTTCTTTCTTTTTATTTTATTTTCCCGTTCTATGTGTAATGGGGGGCCCATTATATAAGGGCCCCCTAATGGACTCGTCTCCCCTTTTTGTTGATCCATTTAGGGGGCCCAAACCTCTCCCCTATATAAAGGAAGAGGGGGGCACCCTAAAAAAATCAGACCAGGAAGAGAAAGTGACTTTTTTAGTCTATCTTAGTCTCATCGTTTAGAAAATACAAAAAAAAGGAGGAAAGGAAGAAAAAAGTAAGGAAAAGAGGAGAGAGAATGGGCAGAAAGGAACAGGGTTGGGTTAGCGCCCGTTCTGTCCCACCCGCGCGCTGGTTCTAGGGCTCCGTTCGGAGCCCTAGGCGGCCGCCGCCACGAGCGAGTCGCTACCGCATCGCCGCCGAGTTGCCAAGGCCAGTGGGCGCTGCCAGAAGCAGCACCTATGCCGCCGCGACCAGCAGGCGCTGCCCCAGCAACGGGCACCACCCCCCTACTATGGATGTCGTCGCAAGCCGCGGGTGCCGTCACCACCAGCGGGCGCCGCCTCCAGCAGCGGGCGCTGCCACGACTAGCAGGTGCCGCCCCAGCAACGGGCGCCACCCCAAGCAGGGGGCGACGCCACAAGCGCAGCACCCCCAATAGCGGGTACCGCCGCCAACAGCAGGCGCCGCCGCGATCAGCGGCCGCAGCCGCCCCAGCTGACCGCAGGCGCCGAGCACCGCCGCCGCTAGGGCGACTGCAAACGTCGATCCAGGACACCGCCGACCCGCGATGCCTCGACGGACAACGCCCCGAGCACAGGACACCCTCAACAAATCTTCTGCGGACCTTTATGAACAGCTCCAGCGCTACTTCGCCTGTCAAGCCGATATGATCTCTCTGGCAACGCTCCGCCCCACCCGCTCCGAATCGCCGCTGATCGTCGATGACACTGCACTTCGAGCCACCGCCGACGAGGTACGTCGTCGTCTCCGGTCTCTCGTTTATTTACCTCTTGCAGTCTATCCTCGTCTTGACTCCACCGCGCTCGGGCTAGGTAGTGAGAGAGGACAAATTGAGAGAACTACGGCCAACTGAGTGTCTTATCGGTACGGATGAGTACGTCCGTTACGTGCGAGCCCTACGGATAGATTCCATTTGGCCGTAGATGCCTTCGTCGCTCCGACGAGGTTCGAGAGGCCACCGTCGCCGTCACCCGGGGACTCCGTCCGATGCCTCCCTCGAGTCGGAGCCTGCCCGTACGACACGTAGGACATTCATTTAGAGCATCGTAAATCGCATAACCCGTTAGCGTTTCACCCGTCGGACGATGAAACTGTTGACGTTCGATACCATCATCCCTTATCGCCACCGAACCATCATATTCGGTGTTGACCGAACGACGTCCTAGACGACGTCCGGCATCAATTTGGATCACTTGTCCATGCAAAGACCCTCCGAGAGAGATTAAAGAAGCTGCAAGATAGGATCAAACCTATGTTTTTTATTGGGTATGAAGTTGACATCAAAGGATAAAAGTGTTATGACCCGGATAGAGGAAATTTTCATATTAGTTGAGCTGTCATATTTTAGTAGGAAATCTAATGGACATGGAGTGCTTTGAATACACAAAAGGAGGAAGTAATGTTTTACTCTTCAAATTTCTTTGATTGACCTAACCTCGATGAAGAAAAAATCAATAGAAGAGCTCCATCGAATGACCATCATGATAATTCAAGAAGCATAAATGAGGCCAATGAACAAGGAGAAATCAGTTATTCAACCTTGGAGAAAAGATCCCCTAGAAGTTTGGTTGCTCTTGATTCAATATATGCAAAAATTGATGAGGTTCCTATAAACCCTGCAAGATATGCAAAAACATGTTATTTAATTCAAGAAGAAGTCTATCTCATTTCATGAGGCATGCAAAGAGACTGTTTGGAGACATGCCATGGAAGAAGAGTAGGATTCAGTTGAGAGGAATGAACACGGGAAATGGTGACTCCTCTACCAAGATGCAAACCTATAATTCATAAATGGGTTTATAAGGTGAAGTGGAATTTCCTTGGTGATATAGTGAGATATGAAGCCAGAATTGTGTATGGGAATTCCGCTTCACGTAGTAGGAAAAAAGCTTTTTTCCTTGGTGATATTGTGAGATATGAAGCCAGAAGTATGGGATTGACTATGAAGAAGTCCTTTACTGCAGTGGTGAGAAGGAGAATATTCAAATGCTTCCGGCCCTACCCACACAAGGTGGCTGGCAAGTAGATCACATGGATGTCAAATCAGCATTCTGCAATGGTGAGTTAGATAAACAAGAATATGTGAGACAATCAAAAGGTTTTGTCAAGGAGGGAAAAGAACACCTTTTGATGAAACTTAGGAAGGCCTTTTATGGTTTTAGACAAGCACCAAGGGCATGGTACAACAGACTAGATAAGAGTGTGAAATCTATTGGCTTCATTATAAGTTCTCAAGAGCATAGGTTAGGGCCCAAGATGGTGTTCTTTCTTCTCGTTCTACACATCAACAGATTGGATTGCTTCTCTCTCTCAATATGGCACCCATAAGAAATATTTGAACCAAGAAATATGTTTTACCCAGGCCTCCAACATTTTTTTAGGATGGGATACAACAAGGGAAGAAGACAAGTTTAAAAGGAGTAGGCCAAATGTTCTCAGCCCTTGGGTCTAACTCCAGATTGAGATCCAGCCTTGATCCTCATTTTATTTTATCCTCTAGTAGGAAAAACACTTCTAGATTTGAATTTATGGAGTAAGCTCCAAACAGGCTTAAATTGGGCCTTTTGTCATCTTCCTTGAGTATTAGGCATCCTATTATGATCCAGGTCATGACTTGTGCTTCTCCTAATCTAACAATTACTTCTAGAATTAAATTTTTTATTTTACACAAATCATGCATTTCAATAAAACTCAAGGAAAATGGTATGAACAATCCACTTGATTCAAGAGAATGATGTGGGGTTTGTCTCAAAGCCCAATAAATTTGTGTTTTTCTATTTTTAATAAATAAGAACTCAACATGTAATTTATGTTGTCTATTTTTCATCATAAATTCTTTAAACCATGAGTAAATGGAAATAAAAATAAATAATCAAATAAGGCATCATCATACATAATTTCCATAACATATCTGATGTTATTAATGTGTAATTATTAATAACTTATGAAAATATTATGCTTCAGTAATCACTTATATTTAAACATATATTTCTGACATTCATATTCATAGAAATTTTTACAAGGACATCAAATTGTGTTGTACAATGACACTATCTACTTACACTGATTCAATTAGGATGGTTGATCCCTTGACCATTTATCTGAGGATGCTAAGGAGAGATAATGGGTGTTCTTTAGGAAAATTGTACACACAATTTATCATTAGTGATCCTTGGATAAATTTATTACAATTATTCAGGCTGATTCCTGTGACGGCTTTAAAGTGTTCCTTAGACCTGAGACACCAAAGATACCTTGTGGATGTAAGTGTTCCTTACGGTCTCTAATAATGGATCATTTGCCCTCCATATAATGGGAGACATACTCAAAGAAGATCACATGACTAATATTGTAGCCAAGGTAATAATAATATTAGAGAAATAGTTCTCCAACAATTCCTAATGCATTAGTCCTAAGTATGATGAATGGTTTGAGTTTTGTAGTTTACCACACACTAGGTGTTTCTAGGAGTGGCATAATAATTATGGATTATAAATACATGTTAACCGATGATCAAAAGGTTCCACGAAAAGGTTAATGAACCCCATATACTTTCTAAAGCATGTGGTATGGCTTGGTATCTCATGCATTAGCGACTCAACATATAGACAGGTTTAAACCTATCCAAGATTCATATGTATTTGTATTGTTAATTGATTGTGTTAGTCAATAAATAGCTATTGGGCTTATGAATTCATCAAGTAGACTGCTGTATGGACTTAGGTCACACACATATGGTATATTAGACCCCAATTGATCTACTTATGCATGGAGTTTTTTAAAATCAAAATCATAAATACAACATGTTCATATCAGTCTTTCTTTGGGTGTTCATCACTATCCTTTTCTCCTTGGGCTTCTTCCCTTTCCAATACAACCAGAACATCAAGAAGATCATCTTAGAGCAATGGTGTGATTATCAAGTTAAAGACGAGGAGGTTTGATGTGACAAGGATTGAAAAACTTAAAATTTTGGGAAAACAGCATCCTCATGAGAAATTTTGGTGAATCTCTTGCTCTTATTTTGAAACGTCATGCAAATGAACATCTAAAGACTTGGAATTTTGCTTTTGATGCCATGATACCTACACGATGCATACTAATCATGTAATTTTTTTCCTTTTTCAAATACACTAGTTTGAATCAAAGTCATAATTGAAGGAAAGTCAACCCACAATGAAGAATTCCTCGATATGAACGCCACGGTATCAATATTCGAAGTTTAATCGAGATATTTGGAATTTGGAAGAACATGCAACCAGAGTGCTGATTAGAAAAATACTCCCAAAAAGATAATATTCTCAGAAAAATACTGTTAGACATATGATGTCTTACCAACCCCTATCTCTACAGTAGGGGTTTGGCGGTGGGGTTTGGTCATCATAACCAACCCTGTCAAGAAGGCACATTGGCAGTTAGGTCAACCTGAGGTCGTGTCGGCTCGGTCCAACGGACCAATGGGCTTGGGCGAACTAAGCCGACTCGTCCAAGAGGGCAACTCCGGGTTCGGGTGGGCTCAACCATCCTCAGGACTAGCTCGGCAGGACGTGAGATCCCGTGCCGTATCAGGTCAACGTCAACTTCATGGTGTTAGGGGTTGACTTTTATTTTAATTCTGAAGATAATTTTTTTAAAAAGATAATTATTTCAATTCTGTTAAAGATCAATCGATTTTCGCCACGTGTTTATTTACTGGACTGGAGACGGCTCACCTGCTGACCCGATTGTGACTGACAGCGAACCGGCCAGGCGAGGCCGTCCACGTCAGCGAACCATCGGACGGCGATTAGATGTCTTTAGGTGGATTCAACGGCCGAGATTGAGTGGGCCTGAGCAGTGCGTTAGCTGTGCTCGCCACGTGTCATCTAAGGTGGGCCCTTGTTGTCGTGGCACGGTGTGATTGGTCGTTCGAGGCGTTGTAGGAGATCTAATTCTACCGCATAAATTGCTATTTTCTATATAGTGTTCTTCCTTCCTGGAGATCTCGTCGCGAGTGGAATTTGTAGAACGAGGTTGCGAGGAAAATGGCGATGAGCATTGGGACGATGGATAAGGCGTATTTCGTCGGTAGGAACGAGATATTGTCATGGATTAACGCCACGCTGCAGCTCAACCTTGGCAAAATTGAGGAGGTTGTGATCTTTGATCTTAAATTTTTTGAGTTTATTTTGCCCTCTTTTTGCCTCTATCTTGTTTAAACCCCGTAGGAATCTCCCTTTTCTACTGATTTCTTATGGATTCGTCTGCAGATTTTAGAATCTTGTAGCATTACACCGGCGTTGTCTGCCCGCTCTTTCGTTCCCCTTTTAGTGAACATCTTGGATGGTTATCTCCGGGTTGAAATAATCATGATTTCACTCCATTGCGTTCTTTTTTTCTTGGGAATTGTGCGTGTTGTTTCGGACCATATAGCGCTGCTCCAGGTTTTATGTTGTCGGTTAAACTCCAATTTCGCCAGGTTCTTAAACAGTTCATGTGCACGATGTTTTCAAGAATGATTAAATTTCGTTATCATATCTGAGTGCTTGTTTTGTTTTTTCAGGATTTCCTTCATTTTGTTGTATTTTTCAATTGCGCCTTTACTATGATTCATATCGTCCACTTTTAATAAGGTTCTCCCGGTTGCATGATTGACATGGAGGCAGATGAGGTTCTGAATCCATGATCAAACAGTTCAAGATCATGGATTAGAAACTCTTTGGCTCTTTCGTCTTTTCAAAGCTCAATTGAACGAGAGGATTCCTACCCATTTAAAGAGACAGAAATCCTAATGAAAATCACAATAATGCCCATACTTTCAAAATTTCTGTCTAAATCATTACAATATCGGGTATACTTTTTCTGCCTTTGAACGATCTACCCATCTCTCCAAAAACAAGTAGAAAATATCGACGGATCTTGGTGGTACTTATTTTTCCTTGCAATCAGGCTGCTACTGGTGCTGTGCAATGCCAAATGATGGACGTGACCCATCCTGGTATTGTTCCTATGCACAAGGTAGATTGGCATTTAACCCATCTTCATTGATTTTTCAAATAATTCATTATCTCTTTTTCAAAATCCTCAGAATATCTTCACCTTTTTCAGGTTAATTTTGATGCAAAGACTGAATATGACAGGATCCAAAATTATAAAGTTCTTCAAGAGGTTTTCTCCAAGTTAAATATTGAGAAGGTAAATGCCATTTTATCTCCTACCTGTGGGCTTACGCGTATGGTTCAGCCCATACAAATATTACGAGAATCATTTTGGTTAAGATTTTCATTCAACATCCATGTTTAGACGGTGATCATGACTTCTCTAAGTCTCCGCTTGGCTTTCTTCTCAATTCACTTATCAGAGGCTTGAAGTCAATAAACTTGTCAAAGGGAGACCGTTGGATAACTTGGAGTTTCTACAGTGGTTGAAACGATATTGCTACTCTGTAAATGGTGGAACCATGAATGAGTACGTACCCTCATTTATCGTGGGTTTTTCTCATCTCTTTCAATTAGATCCATGTCTCTCAAAGTTTTTACTGAAGATCTTTAGTAAATTAGCACTATACCAAACTGAAAAAGTCTTATTTTTGCATCCTAGGAACTATAACCCTGTGGAGAGAAGATCCAAAGTTGGGAAAGAGAAGAGTTTGCGGGCCTCTCAGAGATCATCGAAAACTTTGCATCCAGTTGATACATGTTGTTATAAATCCTTTGAGCCGCGTGTTCTCTTTCATGCAAATCATTAAGTCTATGGAGTCTTCCTTCATCCAATGCTTTTCATTGGCTTAATTTTCAGGTCCCAATAAACAAAAAGCATGTGTCTGCCCTGCCCAGAATCCAAGTCAAAGTGAAGAAATTAAAATCCTCAGTGACATGGTATTGTTTTTTTTCCTTTGGAAATATGAACATCTGTTTGAAATTTGTGAGAGCTTATTGCTCTGAAGACATAATGAAATATTCTCATGCTAGTTCAGATTGCTGATCTCAAGATTACGATAGACAATACCGAGAAAGAAAGGGACTTTTATTTTTCTAAACTGCGTGACATCGAAGTGCTCTGCCAAGGACCTGGGATGGAGGATCTGCTGGTACGATCCTCTCTTCCCTAAGAAAAAAGAGTTTAAAAATGTTTTAGTCTGCACAAATAATGTTTTTCACATATTATGGATGTCTCCATTCCGCTTTCCTTTATTTGTGCTAGAAAAAAATAAAGGAATTTTCTGTCCACTTATTTAGTTTTTAATTCTGATTGGTCGTGATATCATTTCCAAATTTGGCAGGTCACAAGGGCAGTCCGGAAGATTTTGTATGCCACTGAAACCGAGGAATCGTTGCTGCCGGCCAACCAAGAAACATTGATTTGATATCTCTCCTTAAATATCAACTGATATCAATTAATATCATTTGCTGACATGATGAAGAGCCGGTCCCTTTGTTTCTTCATGGCACAGAACTTTCCTCTCATTTAAAAGAAAATTTTAATTGGGGTTGTCCCCTGTTGCATGGTTTTTCATTCTCTTCATTTTTTGGTTTTGTATAATATAAGATGCAAAGTTTCAGTTTTTTCCGATACCCGTCGGTAATGTTGGCATTGATTGACAGTAATGTTTGCCTTTCCGATATCCGTCAGTAATGTTCGCATTGATTGACAGTAATGTTTGCCGTTCCGATATACGTCCGATATCGGATGTTGGAAAATCCAAAAGCAGATTACCAGATAAAATCTAGACAATTTCAGGAACAGTACCAGAAATTGGACCATTGTTGAATATTTGCACGATATCCGATATTGGAACGCATGCCAAAGGTGTCAGGACAGCGAAGGATAATGGTAATGGATAGCAACTACAATATCCTGATATCATTTTATCAATATCTGAGATTCGGAGATCAGTTTATATTTACTAGGAGTCAGTGTCACATATGGAAGGATATGAGAGAAAAAATAAGTATGAATAGTTCGTTTTGGAGTACCTTGCGTAAAGTCATCTAATTACTTTTATAATCATCCAGAGATCAGTTTATTCTTATACCCTTCCAACGATTTCAAGCTGTTTAACTTAATTGAATATTGACTAATTATCTTTACAATGATTCAAATTATTCACATAGAGAAGAAGATGCAAGTCTGAAAGCTACTTCTAAAATTATATGTTCTGTACTAATACAATTAACTATTTAAATTATACTTCAATTTATACATCTGTATTGAAAAAATCAATAGCCGACACTGATATCTGATATCATCATCCATTCTCAGAGACGATCGATGCTGACATGATGATGAATACTTATGGATAATAGTTTCGGATATCACAACTGATGTCCATGTATCGGTAAAGCCCGATGTAGGATTCCCCATTATAGTGCAGGGATGCAGACGAAAATTCAGGACGAAAATTTGTCCCGGGGACGACTGGACGGGACGGTTTTCGTCCCGTGGGACAAAAAAACCATCTGGGCGGAGGTCCCGAACGATGGACGAACGAATACTGGATGAAAAATCGCCAGATTCACAACCAACGGTTGAGATGTAGCCACGTGGCCTCGCTATGACGGTTGAGATGTAGCCACGTGCACAAACTGACGCCTCTCAGAAACAATTGTACATATGTCCCCCCACATTCCCTCCCCTTCGTATTCCCCTAAAAAAATTTGAAAATGGAGTAAAGAAAGATATAGAGACATAGACTCTATTGCAGGGACAATGATATATAAATTATGCTAACATACCTCTGATTAAATTAAAAAATAAAACAGGTTTTTTTCTTCCGGGACAAGGGACGGGATGATTTTTTCCCGGATGGGATGAAAATTCTTTCCGTGAGTACTGGACAAGCAGTTTCCGTACTGTCACACGAAAAATTAGTCCTGTTCTTTGAGAACTCCCAATACCTGGTACAGTATCCATCTCGATATCGTCATCCGTCTCGATATTGGAAATCAGTTAATAGGGGTAGGTACATCATGGACCGCTGAGGCCCAAGCTGTGGGGCCCACAAACGCCCCCAAATACCCGTTAATAGATATTTTCTTCTCTTCTTCAATCGCTTGTGTCGTTTCTGAATCTGATCGCCTCTCCGATCTGCAAATCCGGCTCTCCGATCTGCAAATCCGGCTCTCCGATCTGCAAATTCGGCTCACCGATCGGCAAATTCGACTCTCAGGTCTGCAAATTCGGTTCTTTGATCTGCAAATTCGACTCTCCGATCTGCAAATTCGGCTCACCGATCGGCAAATTCGACTCTCAGGTCTGCAAATTCGGTTCTTTGATCTGCAAATTCGACTCTCCGATCTGCAAATTCGGCTCACCGATCGGCAAATTCGACTCTCAGATCTGCAAATTCGGCTCTTTGATCTGCGGATTCGGCTCTCCGATCTGCGAATTCGGTTCTTTGTTCTGCAAATTCGGCTCACCGATCTGCAAATTCTTCTCTCCGATCGGCCATGGCACAGTGGGGGCGACGCAACACTGATGAGGCGGTAGACGACTTCGATGACTACGATCCGACGCCCTACAGCGGCGGCTACGACATCGCCCTCACCTACGGCCGCCCAATTCCTCCATCCGAGGAAACCTGCTACCTGCCGAACGCCCATTCATCCTCCACTGCGGACTTCGATCGGCCCAATTTCCAGGGATCCGCGCGTCCTTCGACCTTCGGCTATGGATCGGAAGAGCGCCGATCTGATTATGACTCGGGGTATGGTCGGCAGCCTGATCTTGAGGAAGAGCAGTCGTATGAATTTGGGTATGAGGAGCGCCCCAAGCCGAAGCCGTACCGCGAAGAACAGAGGTACGATTTCGAGGGCCGCGGGGATGGCGATGAAGAGGTGAGGCAGGAGTATGGTCGTCCTAGCTCCGGCGAGTACGGCTATGGCGAAAGGCCCCGTTACGAGTATGGGCAGGAGGAGGATTACCGTCGTGGTCGGGTACATTGTCTTTTTTCTTTCGTTTTTACTACAATCTCGTTTAATTTTCGTGGTTTGACATAGATTCGGAGCCTCACGAATTGGGATTTTCTGTGGTTTGGCGAAGAACTGTCGTTTACTCTCACCTTAAATTTTGCATGGATTTTGGAATTTAAGTTTCTGGATTGGCGTCGAATTTTTTGATCGAAGAGTTCGGATTTGGAGCCGATTAAAGGTGAATTATGTAGTGTTCTCATTCTATTTAGGCTGAATTAGGCTGTTACCTCTGCGTTAGTGTTGAAGGAAGAAAGCCCTTCTTTTCTTTCTCCTCTCTTTCCCACTCTTGTACTCTATATATAGATGTGTGTGTCTAGCTATATACTCCTACCCCATCCTCTAATCAACTCTGCTACATCTAATGAACATAGCCCTTTTCCTTTCTCTCTCTATGTATCTATTTCAACCCATCCGTCTAATTAACTCTGCTTTATCTAATGAACAGAGCCCTTTCCTCTCTCTCTCTCTCTGATATTCTCTCTATCTATCTATTTCAACCCTATCCGTCTAATTAACTCAGCTTAACCAAATGAACAGCGCCCTTTTCCTCTCTCTCTTTCTCTGATACTCTCAATCTATCTATTTCAACCCTGTCCGTCAAATTAACTCTGCTTTAACTACTGAACAGAGCCTTTTTTTTTTCTCTCTCTCTCTCTCTGGTACTCTCTATCTATCTATTTCAACCCTATCCGTCTAATTGACTCTGCTTTATCTAATGAACAGAGCCATTTTCCTCCCTCTGTCTCTGATACTCTCTCTCTCTCTATCTTTCTATTTCAACCCCATCCGTCTAATTAACTCTGCTTTATCTAATGGAGATAGCCATTTTTCCTCTCTCTCTCGTCATTTTCCATATATTCCATATATTTTTCCTCTCTCTCTCTCTCTATTCTCGTCATTTTTCTATACATCTATGTAGCTATATCTCTGTACCCTATCCCCCTAATTAACTCCCTCTCCCTCTCTCTCTTTCTCTTTCTCTCTTATTGTTCTTTTTTTCTCTCTCTCACTCTCTCTCTCCCTTTCTCTAACTCACACACTCTCTCACTCACTCTCTCCTATTGTTCTCTTTCTCTCTCCCTCTATTCCTCCCTTCGTCTCTCTTCAAGAAGAAAGACTGCACTCTACTATCCAAAATCAGAGGCGGTGGAAGATAGTGAAAATCATGGAATTGTGCCTGCAATCAAACAACTGACTACGAATTTGAACCTCCAATGTAACATTCCTACCACTTCTAACATTGCTTGGAGTTTACATAGACCAATGACCATGTGAGATGTGATATTTGGATGGGATTCGAGCAGCAACTTGATCCAATGTTTGGATTGTCGTCTAAAACACTTTGCCAACAGTCATTCAACTTACATCTGACAGGATCAGTCATTGATTTTGTTATGAGCTTGAGCAACTAGCGTCCTATTTGCCTCATTTATCCCTTTATTTTCTAGAGGATGCTTACTTAAGGGGGCTCAAACCAGAAATCAGAGCAAAAGTTCATGTTAAACAGATCCCCTTACTGTACTATTTATTTCACTGCTTAAGTAACTTCATCATGTGAATTAAGTCACTTAAATCCAGGTCGGGCTCGAGCCCAGGCCCCCTAATGTATCTCGTAGGTATTTAAACCCTAAAGTCCCAGCACAGAACTAGGTTGTCTTTTTCTTTGTGAAACCCTTAATATGTAGGCTGGCTTCTAGTCTGGTATGCTTTAGAAGAGCTGACATGGTATCAAAACCATGGCAAGAATGCCTCTCACTCAGGTTGTGACTACCTTCTACTGCAGATCAAAGATGGTATCATCGTTAGCATCCACCTAGGGACTGCTGTCACTGGGAAGAAGTATTTCCTTCAACTTCAAAGATGGGATAAGATATTTCATCTAGAATTGGAGTATAACTTCAGACGGAAAAAACAATGGAGAGAAGCTTTTCTCTATGATCACCTGAGAAAATGCAGACACTGAAAGCTAAGTGTTTGAGTAAACACTTATTGAATGACCTAGTGGCAGAAGATAGCCCAGGGTTTGAAGTCTGGGATGTGGAGGAGGCCTTCATCCAAACTTGGATTCTCAGCACTCTAGCCCCTGTGATGTATGACGACTTTCTACTCATCGATACTGTGAAGCAAATGTCGGATCAGATTCACATAAATTGCTCCAAGAGGAATGAAATCTTGGCAGTTTATGCTCTCGTTGATCGAGGTAAGAAAATGACGCAATATAACCAGTCTATTATGGACTATGCATGTGAGTTCAAGGCACTTTGATGTGAAGTAGATCACTATTGGCCGGTCTAATCTCCTAATGGGCTAGACAGGCAACACACCATCTGAACCACATGCTTATGTTTCTCGTAGAAGTAAATCTCATGTCTAAAGATGTGATGGAACAGTACATTCACCAAGAGAAATTACCAAGTTTAGATTCCCTCCATTTTCCGCCATTCTTTCTTTTCCAGCTCACCTTTTTTTTTAGATTTCTTTTGTAACTCTCTTTTCTTTCTTTATGGCTCTCCTTTTTCTCTCCGTCTCTCATTTTATCCTTTTATTTGGTCCACTTTCTGCCTTTGTATTTACAGTCTGCTGAATTCTATCAAAATCCTTATATCCATTAGCTTGTTAGCGATAACTTAAACTCATCTACTATTGCAGAAAGCCCCTCTTTCCTCTCCTCAACCATTCACTCTCTATATCCCTCTCTCCATCGTTATCTTTCTCCCATAATCATACGATCTTCTTTATTTTCTTTTTTCCACTCAATTCAATACCCTGAATCTCCATTAATATCCATTTTTATCTCTTTTCCATCACAAACTTCATTCAGTCTCCATAAATTATCATATCTAATCATCATCTCTCTCTCTTTATAATTTTTTTATTTTTCCCATTCTTTTGACCTTTTTCCAACTTCACTTTTCATATCACATCGATCATCGACATGGTGGTCAATTCAAATGCATTCTTCAATAGGCTGAAAAATACTCGGGGTTTTGCTCTTTTTCTTGTGGGCAGCGTGAAGATTCTGATGAAGAGCGCGAGGAGGGCCATTACCACCGCAAGCATGAGGATTCTGACGAAGAACGAGAGGAGGGTCGTCGCTACAGCAGGCACCACCACTACGGCGACGACTAGAGGATTAACAACTCTCCTGCGCCAGCTACCTCAAATAAAGGCGTAAAAACTCTTCCCACTTTTGAGGCTTCTGTCGAATAAAAGATAACCAAACCTTATGCTATTATGTGCTTCATACTTTATCAACATCTTATCATGGACAATTTCCTTTTCCTGCTATAAAATTTCAAAGTGTCTAAGTGAAGTTGAGTTTTAAATGTAATGTTTGATAATAAGTACCATGATGCTAATAGTGATTCAGTGATGCAAAGGGAAAATGCTTATACATATATTTAGACATAAAGAACTCACCTCTGATCTTTATATGCCTCCAGGATCATCCACTTTTGTCCTTCAAGATGACATATTCTGCCCTTTGATCAACTCCACCTTCACAAAACTCAATACATCAAGAAAATTGATAGATCCTGAAGTCACTTCTTTTACTTGGCCTTCCACTATGGGGATAATTCCAAGATGTTTCTAGTAGCCTTAATTGATGGTTAGGAGAGAGAGGGAGAGTGAGAGAGAAGAATCAGCTGTCAAAATTTTAACTCAATAATCCTGGATGATAGAGAATATTGCATGTGGATGTTTAATTATATTGAGCCTTAAAAGAACTCTCAGACCTGTGTTTGCGCAATGATCGGCAGAGAACTTCCCAAATTTTAGAAGCATACTGCCACATTGTCAAGAAAGGGAGTTCAATTTTCAAAATGATCAGGCTTTTGCGGCACAAATTTTCGTGGGATGAATGTGTTGCTATCACATGTGCAGTTAGGATAAAAGCATTCATTTTACTTTTGATGTTTTCACTGACTGATAAAAGAAGCATTAAATTTGATGGCACTTTCTCCTTTTAGATTATGTAACTTAATGACACATCACCACATTCCAAGCACTATCCAAGCCTTATTTAACGTATGAAAAAAATAATATTATATTATTAAGAGATGCATAAAGATAATGGCACTAATTTGTAACACATGACATCACCAAATTCAAATTGTTGAAACCTTTTAGTATTCATAAAACCTTTTATAAACTCAATAAATATATATTTATACATCCATAATTAAGTTTTTTTGCAAAACATTAGTATATTATTTTAATGATAATTAATATGATAAAGAATAATCTTAAAGCTACAATTAGCATGTTTTGATTCAGACACTAACACGTCAGATGCAAAGCTACAATGCATATCCTAGAAGATCATGCTAAGCACACATCAAAATTGTCTATCAACAGTTACCACATATGTATTATTTCTCATCAATGGAGTTCTTGTCAAATGAATAAAGGAATGACTTATTTTCAAACCCAACAAATTATTCAAGACAGAGATGTCAAAATCATATTGGAACAATGATCTAATCTTCACGACTGATCTGTTACAGTGTATGTATAATCCTTCATCTGCACAAGACTCTCGAATGACTTAGGGTATGGTTGATCGTCAAATCCTGACCTGTCATTAGATTAGTACTGATGCATAACAATGATCATTGGAGAAAGCCGTCTCCAATATCATCACCACCCTAGCCCGGGATTTGCTACATTGTCTTCCTTGAGTCAATCTCCTCTTATACCGAGGATGGATGATCCCATCTTGACCACTCAATCAGCTCCGTGAGCTACTTACTATGTCCGAGCTATGACTTGTTTGAACCCAGTGATTTGGAACTCATAAATCATGGTCGAAATGCAGTCGTTCATCCACGATATGTCCTTGGTGTCTCATATTAATGGATCTCTTATACAACAATGATGTTGATATACCCAAAATGTGCCATGCAATCATACATATTTTAAAGTCATTTTGGGGACATTTCATGTGTATTATCTTGAATTTTATGAAATATTGCATTTCATGCACTAAACAGAGAAAGTGATAAAAAATTATTTTAATGTAATTTTTATACATGTTTAAACGCTCAAGCCAGCCACAGGTAAGCGAGCGCACAGGGTGCTCAAGCCCGCCCGCAGCCAATAAGGGGCGGCATCCGGTAGGCAAACCCAGCCAGGCACACAGAGAGCCCAGCATAATCCCCCAACTAAGGCCACATAGAGGCCCATAAAAGCGGAGTCTGCGTGTGCATGAGAGGCATCCTATTTTCATTCGATAATAGACCTTGGAGAATTTATAGTGCTACCGTTTTCTATATTTTCCAATATGGGATTTAGATCAGTCTATTTGACCTTTGCGCCGGGCCAACCCTCAAAGTAACATGATCGATCGTGGCCCAACTAGTCGCGATCTCAAGCAAATTTTGTTTAAGAAATCATGACCGGGCTTTGAGCCTACTCGGCCCGAAGCCCGCGTCACATCAGGCTGATTTTAAATACTCCAATATGAGCTCAACCATTCGATCCTCTTAAAGAAGATCTGACGGTGAGATCTATCCCATTCTTTTCAATATTTTTTATTTCTTTTTCAGGCTTCCCCAATGGTTGGAGAGGATGACAAAGACACGGGATCCTACTGCAGACAAATCAGAGTAGAGCATGGTGACCTTGCAGCTGATAGGGCTGTTGACGGGGATGCTGATGTGGCGACGATGGGGTACACCAATCTTGAATGGTCCACCATTGCAATTTAATCGCATAAGTCAACCATTTAAAAGGAGGATGATCCAATGGCTTGCGTGGCAATTTGGCCCAATTTGCCCCCCTACTGCTGGCCTTGTTGGCCAGCCGGCGGAGGTCCAGCCCGTGGAGAAAATGTTACTTTGTGGCACCGCCCGACACAAAGGTCAAATAGACTGATCCAAGTCCCATATTGAAAAATATAAAAAAATGGTAGCACTATAAATTCTCCAAGATCTATTATCGAATGAAAATAGGATACCTCTCATGCACACGCAGACTCCACTTTTATGGGCCTCTATGTGGCCTTAGCTGGGGCACTCTGATGGACTCTTTGTGTGGCCAGCAGGCTTGCCAGCCAGACGCCGCCTCTTGCGGCTGCGGGCAGGCTTGAGTGCCCCTGCGTGCTCGCCTGCATGTGGATGGCTTGAGCGCTGATGCATCCGGTTGGCTCCTAGCTGGCCCAATAAGTCTAAAACTTTTTAATAGATATTATTTTTTATTTATTTCTTCAATAATTCTTTCTTTTATTTCTTTCTTAAATTTTGACTTCTTCCCTATAATATAATAGATAGAGCATTCAAATTTAACAATCTCTTAAATATTGGATTTCATTAAGAAATTCTTGAGTATGTTAAACATGTATAAAAATGACATTAAAATGCATTTTTTATCACTTTCTCTATTTAGTGCATGAAATTCAATATTTCATAAAATTGAAAATAATACACATGAAATGTCCCCAAAATGACTTTAAAATATGTATGATTGCATGTCACATTTTGGGCCTATCAGACATGAATCAACTAGATTTAAATTTAGGTATAATACCATTCAGGGACTCTTTGGATCAATTCACTGAACTATATCTCCAAAGAGATTATCGTTAGTGTCGTTAGTATTGTTACACTAGTAGCCACAGGATCAACCATACTTATCATATAAGTAGGATCAGATAGTGATACTCTATCTGAAAATTTCATTGTCAATCTCAAATCTCATTTGAATAGGAATATTTAGAACACATGTTTAAAGACTAGAGATCAGTGTATTATGATCTCATCATAATTCACTAGGCCATTGCACATATTATGGATTTCATTATAAGCATCACACTTTAATAATAATGAACTAATATTTTATTCAATGAACTTAATAAAAGCATGGTGGTGTGATTTGGCTTGACTGCCACATAGTATCCACCATATATGTCATAGGAGGTACCAATATCACCAGCTCTGAATATACAAAAATATTCCTCTATTCCACACTTAATGGATACATGCCAACTGTCCAACGTTTCCAAAGTAAAAGGCTTTCAACCACATTTTGATATGTTAAATTAGAGAATAAACGATGTATATGTGGGATTGATGATAAAAATGATCAGTTGGGCATGATTGCATCACTTTTTCATTATGATTGTCCCATCTCTAAATAGGATAATCTGTTCAGGTTTGACGGTTTCATTCCCTAATTCATTTAATGAGTAATATGTGGATGAGAAATGGTACATACCTGGTAATTGTTGATATACAAGTTTGATGCGTGCATATTGATAGAAATATATGTGGCCGACAAGCCAATCACACATTCCACATTTCGTTCCATGTTCATTAATAGAACATATTCATTATAGTGCATGTGTGATGCGTATAATGAAGTCCATGAATACATGATCAGACTTAGTGAATAATGATGAGATTGTAATACGGATATCACTAGTCTTTAAGCATATGTTCTAAATATTCCTATTTGAAGGATATACGAGAAGGACATCGAAGTATCCGGATAGAATAACTCTTTCTAGCCTCACTCATATGATGAGTATGGCCACTCCCATAGCTATTAGTGTGGAGACACTAAGGATAGATAGTGGGTTCTATTTAGTGGAAAGAGTTCACTGAATTGATCCGTACGAATCCCTGAATGATATTATACCAAACTATCAATAAGGTTTATTCACGTCACGGTTGTGTAAGTGGTCCTTAGACCTGAGACACCAAAGATGTCTTGTGGACAGACGGTTGTACTTTGGCGATGGCCAACGAGTCTCTAATCATGGGATTCTAAATGGTCTTAGTTCGGGTACATCAAGAAGTTCACGAAGATGATTGAGTGGTCAAGATGGGATCGTCCTCCCTCGGTATAAGAGGTGACAGCTCAAGGAAGATGATGCGATGAAGTCCTTTGCCAAGGCAGTGAAATATTGGAGAAGGGTTCTCCGATGATTTTCAAATGCATCAGTACTAACTCGGATGATCTATTAGGGTTTGACAGTTGACCATACCCTAAGTCATCCAAGGAGCATCAAGTGGATGAGGGATTATACATACACGGTAACCGATGAAGAACAAGTTCCATGAGTGAGTCAATACACACTCCTTTGTATCTTCTAGGGCACGAGGTGTAGCTTGGCACCCCACGTGGCGGAGTCTCGACCTATTGATTGGGTTAAATCAATACGACATTAATTAATCTATATGATGATATAGTTAATTAATTTGGAAGACCAATAAAGGTTATTGGCTGCTGGAGTTATAAATTAAACTGTTACATGGGCCTAGAGGGTCACACGCAAATGGTCTTTTGGACGTCGAAAGACATACTTAAGTTTTGGGGTTTATGAAAAATACCCACTTACAATAAATAGCGGAAGGCCCTGAACAAAATTCACCCAGGCCAGAATTGTTCAAGGGCCTTCCCCTTCTTCTCCACTCTCCCCAAACCCCCTCTCCATGCCCGATGCAATCGGAACGGTGTAACGACGACGGTGGAGGTAGAACGGGGCTCGTCAAAGAGAAGGAGGAAATTTGATGTGCTGAGGATCGCGTGGATATGTCTAGAGGCTGCACACGTGAGCAACTCGACTCATCTCACTCCAGGATCCAAGAAATCATAGATGTGATCCATGGAAAGGTACTTCATTTAATATTTTTGTTGATACCGTTCGATTCGTTCAAGTCTTCCGCTGTGAATCGTTTTCATTTATTCATCCATGTCAAGGCCTCTAGAACCCAACACATACATCATTCTCTTCTAGGATAGGAGGTGTATCTTGGGATTGAATGGGTTGGATGGTGAATGGAAACAAGCTAATTATAGCATTAAAATATATCTTTTAATAGCATTACAATTTTTTAATGATATTTTATAAAAATAAATTAACTCTGAATGTTGAGATATAATTTTATTGAGATGTTAAAAGGTTTTATGAATAGGGATTCAGGAATTTGGAATTTAGTCATCTCATGTCTTAGAATATGAATATTATTGCCAATAGATTGGCACATTTCTCAATATGAATATTATATTTTCAGATGTTACATGATAATAGGATAGTGCTTGGAAAGTGGCAATATTGGAGTTACATAAAATTCAAAAGGAGAAAATGCCATCAAATGTAATGTGATAGTGGAAATTAATATTTCGTTCATCACACATTGGAAAAATCAAAACTACAATGAATGCCTTGAACCTCCATGAGCATGTGATAACCCATTCATCCCATGAAAAAATTTAACACAAAGCCTGACCATTTTGAAAACGGATTCCTGTTTCTGACAGCATGGCAATACGCTCAATATCTGAGATGATCATTGACCAAATACATGTCAAGGATTCGTTGATGACTCAATATCTGAGAATCTAGGAGTCTTGAGCCAACATTTTGAGAGTTGATTCTTCTCTCTCTCTTTCTCCTCTACCCATCTAAGAAGGCTATTACAAGCATCTTGGAATTACCGTTACAGTTGTAGGCTAATTGAAAGAAGTGGCTTCATGATCCATCAATTTTCTTGACACATGAGTAGTGCGAAAGATGGAATCGATCAAAGGGCATAATATGTCATCTCAAAGAGAAAAAATGGATGATCCTAGAGGCATATAAAGATCGAAGGTGAATTCTTTCTGTTTGCATCTTTGACCTCCTTTCTGAATGGATGTTTAAGTATTTTCCCTCGAGTAAAATGAATCACTATAAACATCAGTTTGTTTTGTTATTTAGTACGTACATTAAATTTAAAATCCACTTGACTTAGAAAGTTTTACATTTTTTTAGCAGAGAAAGGAGGTTGTCCACAAAGAGATTCAATCCCTTTTGATTTTTGTGTAATTTTTATCATGGGAAGATACAGAACTGGATTATAAAGAGACTATTTTTACAGATGGCATGATTATTGAAACTTGACATTGCCTCCGTAAACCCATCATTCGTTAATGACCCGGGCTTCCCACGTGGCAACGTCAGTTTTTGGTTTGACACTACTTCACATAAATAAAAAAGCGACATTGAGCCCATTTTTAAATTTAATGTACGGATATGCAAGTCAGCTTTCATTTCTCAACGGCAAAGTAAGAGCCGACCCACATGCTTATTCTCTGTCTTATGTCGGATCAAGTCAATAGAATAATAACGAGGAAGATGATGAAAAAACCCAAATATTTCACATATTACGTTGGTCATATTCCAAATTAACCCTTTCAATCTGACGAGCTAAATTAGACCCTTAATGAACAAATCCAGAAACCAACTTGGAATCAAAATCCCAAATCCACTTGCACCAAGCTCAATTAGAGAGAGAGAGATTGTTAGATAGAGAGAGGTAGAGATAGAGATATAGAGGGAGATAGAGGGAGGTAGAGAGAGATAGAGATAGAAAGAGATATAGAGATAGAGATAGAGAGAGATAGAGGGAGATAGAGATAGAGAGAGATAGAAATAGAGAGAGATAGAGATTTAGATCAATGGAGAGAGAGAGGGAGGGAGAGAGAGATGGAGAGAGATAGAGATAGAGAGAGATAGAGAGAGATAGAGATAAATAGAGATGGAGATATAGATATAGATCAAGGGAGAGAGAGAGAGATAGAGATATAGATCAAGGGAGAGAGAGAGAGGGAGGGAGGGAGGGAGGAGGGGGAGGGGAGAGAGAGAGAGAGAGAGAGAGAGAGAGAGAGAGAGAGAGAGAGAGAGAGAGGGAGGGAGAGAGAGAGAGAGAGAGAGAGAGAGGAGAGAGAGGGAGGAGAGAGATAGAGAGGAGGGAGAGAGAGAGGGAGTAAGAGGGAGAGAGAGAGAGGGAGGGAGAGAGAGAGAGAG
The DNA here is from genome assembly GCF_029677425.1 of Wolffia australiana. NCBI lineage: Eukaryota > Viridiplantae > Streptophyta > Magnoliopsida > Alismatales > Araceae > Wolffia > Wolffia australiana. The sequence continues at coordinate 6,663,644 of NC_135840.1, read as the reverse complement.
AGAGAGAGAAGGAGAGAGAGAGAGAGAGAGAGAGAGAGAGAGAGAGAGAGAGAGAGGGGGGGGGAGAGAGAGAGAGAGAGAGAGAGGGGGGGAGAGAGAGGAGAAGAGGGAGAGAGAGAAGGAGGGAGGGGGGGGGAGAGAGAGAGAGAGAGCAGAGAGAGAGAGAGAGAGAGAGAGAGAGAGAGAGAAAGAGAGAGAGAGAGAGAGAGAGAGAGAGAGAGAGAGAGAGAGAGAGAGAGAGAGAGAGAGAGAGGGAGAGAGAGAGAGAGAGAGAGAGAGAGAGAGAGAGAGAGAGAGAGAGAGAGAGAGAGAGAGAGAGAGAGAGAGAGAGAGAGAGAGAGAGAGAGAGAGAGAGAGAGAGAGATCTATCCGATTCACTTTGAACTGGGCCAACCAAATCTAGAAAAGCCCAAACAAGCCCAAACCTCACCACCCGTTCACAGTAACACTCGATCAACTCTGTTTCCTCTTCCCCCGCACAAGGAAGATGCTCTCTCAAGCTGCCATCTTCCTCGCTCTCCCTCCCCCTTCATCTTCTTCTTCCTCTTCCTCCTCCTCCTCCTCCTCTTCTCTCAGAACCAAGCTTCCCAGCAGCGCAGTAACTCGCATCGCCACCACCACCGCTTCTCCGCCACTACCACCACCACCCACAACGAAGAAGAAGAAGAGACCTCGCCGCGGCGGCGATGGCGGCGGCGCCTCCCCCGACGCCGCGCAAGACCTCGTCCGCACCCTGCTCCGAAAGACGGGCGAAGGCAACGAACCCTTGATTCCCACCCTCAACAAGCACGTCCGCTCGCTCCGAACCGAGCACTGCTTCCTCATGTTCGAAGAACTCGGCAAGAACGACCGCTGGCTCCAATGCCTCGAGGTCAATTCAATCCCCGACCATTCCCCCTCAATTCAAACCCAAATCCAGATAAGAACCCTAATTTTCCTTTTTCTCCCCCCCAAGTCGCAGATCTTCCGGTCGATCCCAATTCAGATCCAAATCAAGAACCCTAATTTTCTCTTTTTTCCCCACCCCAAATCGCAGATCCGAATGAAGAACCCTAATTTGGTTTTTTTCCGCCGAAAATTGTAGATCTTCCGGTGGATGCAGAAGCAGAGATGGTACGTGGCGGACAACGGCATCTACTCGAAGCTGATCTCGGTGATGGGGAAGAGAGGGCAGACGCGGACCGCCATGTGGCTCTTCTCGGAGATGCGCGGCTCGGGCTGCCGGCCCGACGCGTCGGTCTACAACGCGCTCATCTCGGCCCACCTCCGGAGCCGCGACCGGACCAAGGCCCTGGCCAAGGCCTTCTCCTACCTCGCCAAGATGAAGGCCTCCGACCGCTGCCGGCCCAACCCCGTCACCTACAACATCCTCCTCCGCGCCTGCGCCCAGGCCGGGGAGACCTCGCGAGTCGACTCGCTCTTCCTCGAGCTGGACCGACTCGGCGGGGCCGATTCCTGCACCTTCAACGGCGTGATGGACGCCTACGGGAAGCTGGGCAAGATCGAGGAGATGGAGCGCGTTCTTCGGAGGATGAAGGCCGGGGGCTGCAAGCCCGACTTCATCACCTTCAATCTCTTGATCGACGCCTACGGGAAGAAGGGTTTGCTGGAGAAGATGCGCAAGGTGTTCGACAGTTTGCTCAAGAGCAAGACCCAGAAGCCGACCCACGCGACCTTCCACGCCATGATCATGGCCTACGCCAGGGAAGGGGACCTGGGGGAGGTCGACTCGGTCGCCGGCGCCATGGATGGGCTCGGGCTCAGGCCCAGCCTGGTCACTGTGGAGAGCTTGATCGCGGCCTACGGGCTCTGCGGTGCGGTCGGCCGGGCTCGGTCGCTGTTCGAGGGGGTGGCTGAGCCGGAAGGGTCCACGCTGAACGCGCTGCTCGGGGCTTACTGTGGGAATGGGCTCGAGGAGGAGGCCGGAAGGGTCTTGGTCTTGTACGAGGGGCTGGCTAACGCCGGCTCGTACCGGCTGCTCTACCGGGGGTTCGCCCGGGCCGGTCGCAAGGACCTGATTCTGGGGCTGCTCCGGACCATGGACCGCGCCGGGGTCGTGCCCAACAAGGCCTTCTTCTTGGATGCTCTCGGCGCCTTCAGCCGCTCCGGTGAAGTACTACCCATGGAGAGGTTGGTGGAGTGAAGGTTTCTTTTTTTTTTCAATCCCTTGTCTTCCCTGCCCACCAGCCAGAACAAGAAGGAAGAACAAGAAGAAGATGAAGAAAAAGACGAATTTAATGGTGGGTAAGTTGTGGGTTATGGACAACTTATTGTACAGTGTTTTTTGGATTGAATGCCAGGCAAAAGAGAATTGATGGGATATGAAAAGTGAAGGTGGAAAGAAGGTGAGGATAGTTTTGGAGAATGAATGGAGATTGAGGGTTAGTGTTTGGCTGTCTGATATTGGACAAGTGATATCTGATATATGTATGATACTGGGGCTGTTTCGGATACTGGATAAAGGATGTTGGGCGGAGGAATGTTGGGAATTTGCCCGATACCAGATATCAGCATACCAGTCTATTTCTTTCTTGACACACAGTCTTATATGGAAGAAACAAAAAACACGGCCTGTAGAAATTTTGTGGCATTGTGTCCAATTGATTAAAAATATATGACTCCATCTCGAGGACCTTTGAACACCTTTGACTCTTAAATTAATGTCCGGCTAGGATATGTTAGTCCACCTGTGTGTTGATTTTGGTTGTTGACTTGCCTCGTTCTGGGCATTTTTTTGGCCCGGAATCTGCCAAATTATTTTCATATTATAATATAGTATTCTATACTATTATCGTAATTTTTACTATATTATACATATTATTTATTTTATTTTACGTTACCTCTGCATATAGTTCATCCTAGACTCGTTATCACTGTCTCCGTAATGTGATTAAACCAAAAATAAGTTATATATTCCTATGCCTTGTTCCCTATCATTAAATAGGCTTATATTATGAAAAAATAATGACCAATAATTATCAAGTGAATGAATTCATTTTATGTGTTAGTATTATAAAAAATAATGATAGACAATTATCCAGTGAATGAATTAATTTTATTATTTAATATTTATTAAAAATTAAAATAGATAGTTATCATGTGAATGAATTATTTTTGTGCTAGTATTTATTTAAAACTAACCCTTGTGAATGGATTAATGTTACGCATTAGTATTATTAAAAATCAATGGTCCATAATTATCAATTCTGTGCGTTAATATTTATTATAACTTAAGGATAATAATCATCAAGTGAATGAATTAATTCTACACATTAGCAGTGATTAAATACTTTCAATAGAAGTAATTCATTACTTTTGTAATCTTACCCAATTGATTAATTCACTTGGTAATTTAGTAATTTTGTCCAATTGATTCATTTGCTTCGACAGGAGTTGTTTCTCAAATTAATGATTGGTAATTATCAATTGGCTGAATTATTTCTACGTGTCAGTAAATACCTTCTACATAAGTAGTTCCTAAATTTATACTCTGCATTTCTTATAGATATAGTCCTGCCAAGACTCATTCTTATATTAAATGTATGGGTTGTAGAAGTAAAATGAGAAGTATAAATCATCATCATGCTCATGAAGTTTGATAACTTTATTTTGGCAAAAAAATAAATGCCTTTTCCATATTCTTTGTGCCAATAGCTACACCGTCCATTGTTGTTGTTGTTCTCTGGATGAATCCAAGAAGAATCCATCAGAGAATTGTACTGAACTTTGTCAGCACCTCTTCACAAATGAACATTAGTTATCTTCTAACTAAGTCAAATAAGGTGAATCATTTTTCTCTTGTGCTGGCCCACCAAGGGAGTGGCATAAAAACTCCCTCATCATGCACACCTTCTATCAGATGTGCTTTGAACTCATCCATGGCGGAATCATAGAAGTCGGGACACAATGGAATTTTTTGAATAGTTCTCTGTATCATAGAGTCCAACTGGCTTGGTTTATAGTTCTCAACTTCAATTGAATGAGCCACAATATGGGCTGAGAAGTAACATGCAATACACATCAGATTTAGACGATTGTTGTCTCTATGACAATCTCACTGAGCATAGATCCTTTATGGAATGGATCCATTAATGTTGGTGAAATGATTCACCCACAAGAGTTAAGCATATTGCGCCAACTTTCATTGCATTGCCTTGCATGCAAATGCCATGTTAGAGAAATGTATTTCATTCAAACACATTACACTGTACTTTTTAATACCTTTGATAATGAACATCACATCACATATGACTGGATAGTCTACCCATCAAAAATGATTAGTAACTATACAAAATTGCCCAAGAATGTTACAAAACTCTTTCACCAACTCCCAATCATCCTTTGACATCTTTGTCGGCTTCCCTATTGTTCTAAAATTATTTATGACTTTGGAATGACCACATTTATTGCAGTAGAAGAGAGCATATGATATGTGTGTTTCCAGCGTGTCAAAGACTCCAAAGTGACTGTGTTACTATCCTCATCATCAGGGTCCTCTTCACACACTTAAGCATGTATTCCTCTCATCATTGGACAAAGCTTTGAATGACACATACTGTCGTCCACACATACAAGAATACATCTCCAAAAATAATAGATGTCATCATTTCTATTGTCATCAGATATGAATAATAGCTCTCCATAAAAGTTCTCCTCATCACTATCAAACTTATCAGGGTTTCTTCTTATGTCACCTTCTTCCGGCACTATTATGTGGGCGGATGTAAGGAAGAATTCCAACCTCTTTCAAAATATAGAAAATGATAGATGCCATATTCTTGCAATTGTGTTTGACGTTGAGCTCTAAAATGGCAAGTACTTGCTCTTTGTACATCCAGTTCTCATCCGCCGAATGACTGATGATGCCAAAAATGCTGGTGCCATTCTCTGAAGTCCATGTGTATGTAGTGATTCATGTTTAGCGGACATTATCCCATAACATATTCAACACTTGTTTCTTGGGATTGTGCATTAGGATCATCCATTGCTTAATGACTTTCCAGATTGGGGGGGTGTAATTCAACCTACATTGCATAGGGCCAAGTTGAGGCATGGGGTTACGAGCTGGAGCATTTAAGGTTCTGAAAGAACTTGTGAGATAATTTTCAGGTAAGAAGCAATTGCCAAGTTCTTCAAGAAAAAATTTGAATGAACCGTTTCATGCACCACACCCCGACCATCCATAACTTTCTCCATGCCAAATTTGTGAGGCAAATGAAAAATCCAATTACATCTTTTGTCTTATAAGGGGTATGACCCTTTCAAGGTTTTCGTCGAAGTTCACTTCATGTCATTTGCCACCCATACCCAAGGTTACGGAATGCTGCTTCTTGTCAATAACATCATCCAACATGTCGTGAAAGACGACATGACTTGGAATATTTCCAAAGGACAGTAATGTTCATGTCTGGTTGCCTCTTGATTGCTTTCTTCTTATTGTGTAGGTTCTTCTTGCTACATAGTAGTTATGCACAACAACTATCACCAATTGGTGAGAAGTAGTCTAGATGTCTAATCTATTTAACTTTTCATGACTTTTGGCACCAAGAGCTGTTCTGATGCATGTATCTTAGTGCACTTGGGTTGCCGTCCCACATGTAAATTGGGATGGAACATGACTGCCAGATGCAGTCATAATTATGAACATCATAAGAGAATGATCAGCCTTATATAGTGCATAATTTTTATAGAAATATTACAAATAGAAGAAACATAAGAATATTAATATAGTTAATCAGAAATTGTAAACAAAAAAGGCATTCATACAAGCTTTCAAAAAACCTAACAGATGACAAGATTCAGTAAACAAAGATACATGATGAATCATATCATTTAATAAAACAAATTAAGAATTGGAAGAGGTCACATGATAAATTATAATATTTGTCCAAAGAAATGATAAACAAAACAAGAAAAAAAAGATAAAGCACAGTAATCTAGAATTGGAAGGAGAAGTAGAGAAAAAAGGTGTAGAATAAGGAGAAGGGGAAGAGGATGGAGGAGAACAACATGGAGGAGGAGGATACGAAGAGGAGGGAGAAGAAGAAGAGAAAGACAAAGAGGAAGAAGATGAATTCAAACTCACGAATTACATAAAATAGCATTTTCAATGATGCCCAAATGATTGAAAGTCAACGTTTTTCATGATACCTATACCTAATTGAATTATAGCATATCTTAAAGGTTCCAATTAGGCCAACCTAAAACTTGATAAAAAAACATCATATTAAAATTTGGGAAGTCTCCCAAGAGAATGGGTGATTGAGATGTTCAACACTAACCTTGGAGTCATTACTTCAATCGTAGACCCTTTCCAATAGATGGAAATATATGTCGACGGCAAGCCAATCACATATTCCATAATCATTAAAATTTTATTAATACAACGTAATCATCATAGAGTTATCATGCTGCCAGAAACCACCGCTGCTTGAGTTTTATATTCATAAGTTGCAACTCACCATGTCATGGGTAATACCATAATAACAACTAACACAGTATCTAAATTGTCACTATATGTTACATAAGTTACATGATATCCATATATCACATTGGATATTAATAAACGGATATCCAACATCAATAGTCAGCATCTTCATCTATGCCCCAAGATGGAGACAAATGCCGATATTAGAGCAAATGACGATATCAGATAATAGTACAGTAGCAAGCAATATTTGTTATCATCATCTAATATACAAATATCAATTAAGACAGATATTGAAAATACATTTCCTGATATATGTTCTAGTATTCATTCTGATATTGTCATCTGATAACGTGCAAACTATTGTAGAAATATCACGCATAATCATAAATATATGCATCTAAATGTCCATATTTGCATGTTATCATGCTTTAAATTGATTAAAATTGCCTTTAGTATGAATTTATGATTTTTCAAAATTTTCTGGAATTTTTTATGGATTTATTTGACTTTAGATTCATGAAAAAATTAATTTTAGAAGGCAAATACTACTTATTTATAATTATTAATGGTGTTTCCTAACTTTTCTGAACTTTTCCCACATTTTCTCACATTTTCTATGCCATATTTTCAGAGAGATTCCTTTATTCACATGGAAGGCACGCTGAGTGGCGACAGCTAGAGGAGAGGAAAAATGAATAAATTGGATGACCATGATTCATGAAAAGTGAAACCTTGATATCTAGAGATCCAACCGTCGGATCGACCTGAAATTTTGAGGGTAGTTTTTCTTTTCCTGCTCTTTCCATTTTCCGGAGGGATTCATAAAATAGTGTCAGAAAAAAATTACTTTAGACTTGCACCATCCCAAGTTGGCCAAGAAGGACACAACAAGTTTTTGGAGTGAATTTTTTCTGCAGTTCTTGACTTAATCTGGTGAGTTTCTTCTTCCCCTCTTGATCTTCTTATTGTTTCTTTCCAAAAATCCAAGCACGGGTGAAATATTCATGCTCTAGGAGTCATTGAGGGAAGAGCATCTCATTAGTTCAAGAGTGCAATCTCAAATCAAAAACAAATTGGATATGTCATCTACCATTGCTGGGATTTTATTTAGATTGAATATATTAGTAACTACATCTTTTTGAGCACTTATGTTCAGTTTCCCTTCAAGATCTTGATTCTCCCAAGGTATGATTTCTTTCCATTCACTTCTTCACTTAGGTATTGGTCCTTTCAAGAGGATCAAGCCCTAAACACCACAATCATTCCCACCATTCATTCAGGTGATCTGAATATTCAGGATAAGGTTCAGATTGCTTTATTCCCTTCTCGACTTTAGAATTCTCTTTACTTATTAGGCATTCCATTCCTTCGTACAATTTCTAGCTCCTAGAACCATAAAATAGATTTGCGGGAATTTTATAAATTTATTGCATAAGCTTAAATCCAAAAGACACAATTAAACTTGCACTTAATGACTTCATTTTTAGGCTTATCATCATCCTATCTTAGGTATGGGATGGTCGAACACAGTTTGGGGAATTGAAGTGGGTAGAAAATAAGGAGATAAAGGAGAACATATGATATTGATAGAGATATGATGATAGAGAGAGATAGAATTTCTGGATGGGAGATGAAAAAGGGCCTTTATGTAACATTGATATTGATAGAATTCAGCAAATTATAAATAGAATGGTACATAATGGAGAAAATAAAGGGATACAGTAGAGAGGGGGAGAAAATGAGAGCCAAAGAGAGTAGAGATTATGATAGTTAAAATACACATACGAAAAGGACAGTTTTTGGTCCCAAGATGGAAAACTTGCAATCTAGAACCTCATATGTCAAAAAAATGGACATTGGTCTTGTGGAATAAAGATGGCACATTGTTCTCATCTTGGGAGCAAAAACCATACCTTCTGAAGGCATTTACTGTAGATGAGGAAAATTGGATAACAAATCTATTTATATGATTTTTCTTGGATTTATGTTCTAAAAAAATTATAATAAATCATTTTTTAAAAAGATTTTGGTACCTCCATGACATGGATAGTGCAACAAACTAACTTATTCGATAAAATGATGAACCAGACTCTTCGAGATTGATAACAATATCCCAAATGTGTACTGTTTTAGAAAATAATTTATAAAATCTTCAAATGGGAGATTGATAAAAAGAAGAAAATTTTTATTCAGATGATGAAAATACCTCTGACATGATGAAAAGGATAGGTTTTGATGTCCATAACTGATCTCGATTAGGAGAACGTGATCAATGGAGTAATAATGGGGAACGATTAATGTGGTCATAGGTGTTCTTACTATTGACAATCCTTGCACTAGAAATAAACATTCCTAACTTCTCCAGACCAGATGAGAAAGAGCATGAGTGAGTTTCTACTACTGTGAATTATGCGAAAGCAAGATGCAAGTTGAGCGAGATGGCGAGCAAAACTTCTAGAAACTTCCCTGACATGGCAGCTTAGAATGACCCCAAAAATGTGATATCCAGTCCCTCACAGTAGTGCACCTTAATGATATTGGGAGAGATACATATAATTGGTATTAAGATCTCGCAAAACTTTGATTACAATTAGCTTGATTACAGTGGATTGCACAAGATGAAACTGATATAGTCTAAATTTTTCCTGGACACACATTCTTAATGAAGTCCAAATTGTCTTCCAATTTCATTGAATGCATAATGATTCCACAAAATTTCATACAGCCAATACTTATTCAATTCAGCTCTGATTTTGGGGCCTAGTCCCAAGATATATGTCCCTTCTGGCGCATCTAGCGGAAAATGAGTGAGGTATCACTCATTATCCAAACTCAGCTGTATATTCAGCTAAACATTCAGCTGAAACTCAGCTGGACATTCAGGTAACACTATGCGTTTCATGCTCAAATACTTCTGACAGAATGTTTTTAAAGAAAAAACACATTGACACTTCAAATTTTGCCCAAAGATCAATAAGAAAATAGTGTAGTTATGAGAGTCTTACAGATACATCTTCATGATAAAAACATTGCTTGGCCTATAAACTAATTACATTTCTCAGTTTCAGTATGTAACATCTGTAAAAAATCTGTAACTAATTACAGATTTAATATATTTTTAAATTTTTTCACGAATTTTACATACAATATGCGAGTAATAAATTCCCAAATAAAATATCTTGTATCACAGATTTTGCTGATTTGTCTTAACTTTTTTTAAATGCAGCCGCATGTTTGTCATTTGCATCAGGGATATAGTGCTTAACAAGAATAGTAACAGAGATCACACATGAATATTAATAATAATATATCTATTTCAATGAACTTAATCATTAGAAAAGTGCGGTTGACTTGGCTGTTGCATACTATCCATCATGTAATGCATGTCAAGTGGAAGAGAATTGGATTTAACCTTGTTACCTAGCCATAAATATGAGATTTATCATCATTTGCATGGCACACAATAGCACGTTATGGTTATTGGCATGAAGGGAGTAGTATCGTTTGTCCCTTTTTAAAAGTAAATTTCATTAGGTCTCCCAACATTTAGTCTGAGCTGCTTAGCTGGTCGTCCAGGGCCCTTGCCAAAAATAGCTAATCGTATGTCTAGAGCAATTTCATCACCACCAAGAAGGATCTGAGGAGCAAGGTGACCACATGCTCCTCAGCTAAGTAGCTTGAACTAGATGTTAGGAACCCCAATGACATTCTACTTTTATTAAGGATAAACCATGGCACCCTAATAATGCTAATAACTCTAATGTGCTCTCATCTATAGTGGAAATGATAACAATGCCCTCACTCATGGCTAGTCAACAAGGTTAACACGAAATGCTCCCACTTTACATGATGGATATGATCGATATGGTTGATATTATGAAACCATAAAACCAATCACACTTCAATGTCAATGTTAAATTCGTTCACATAAACAGTTTTATTCTTTTGTCAATAATTGATAATTTATGCTAGGCGTGTCTGGCAAAGGGTTGGCGGGTAGCAGAAGGGAACTTCAACCTCTCTTTAGCACCTCAATCATTCTGCCATGGCGGTGGCCTGATTTTGCACAAAGAAACTGAATCTCGTGTTTCCTTGGATCCACGTCTGAAAGATGCAAGGGGCTACGCTGTGCAGCACGTGGGGGAAATCGTTTGCTCCAATACACGAGATCGGGCAATTTCAGATTTTATATATTTTTAAATTTTTTCACGAATTTTACATACAATATGCGAGTAATAAATTCCCAAATAAAATATCTTGTATCACAGATTTTGCTGATTTGTCTTAACTTTTTTTAAATGCAGCCGCATGTTTGTCATTTGCATCAGGGATATAGTGCTTAACAAGAATAGTAACAGAGATCACACATGAATATTAATAATAATATATCTATTTCAATGAACTTAATCATTAGAAAAGTGCGGTTGACTTGGCTGTTGCATACTATCCATCATGTAATGCATGTCAAGTGGAAGAGAATTGGATTTAACCTTGTTACCTAGCCATAAATATGAGATTTATCATCATTTGCATGGCACACAATAGCACGTTATGGTTATTGGCATGAAGGGAGTAGTATCGTTTGTCCTTTTAAAGTAAATTTCATTAGGTCTCCCAACATTTAGTCTGAGCTGCTTAGCTGGTCGCCCAGGGCCCCTTGCCAAAAATAGCTAATCGTATGTCTAGAGCAATTTCATCACCACCAAGAAGGATCTGAGGAGCAAGGTGACCACATGCTCCTCAGCTAAGTAGCTTGAACTAGATGTTAGGAACCCCAATGACATTCTACTTTTATTAAGGATAAACCATGGCACCCTAATAATGCTAATAACTCTAATGTGCTCTCATCTATAGTGGAAATGATAACAATGCCCTCACTCATGGCTAGTCAACAAGGTTAACACGAAATGCTCCCACTTTACATGATGGATATGATCGATATGGTTGATATTATGAAACCATAAAACCAATCACACTTCAATGTCAATGTTAAATTCGCTCACATAAACAGTTTTATTCTTTTGTCAATAATTGATAATTTATGCTAGGCGTGTCCGCAAAGGGTTGTGGTAGCAGTATGGAACTTCAACCTCTCTTTAGCACCTCAATCATTCTGCCATGGCGGTGGCCTGATTTTGCACAAAGAAACTGAATCTCGTGTTTCCTTGGATCCACGTCTGAAAGATGCAAGGGGCTACGCTGTGCAGCACGTGGGGGAAATCGTTTGCTCCAATACACGAGATCGGGCAATTTCAGATTTTATATATTTTTAAATTTTTTCACGAATTTTACATACAATATGCGAGTAATAAATTCCCAAATAAAATATCTTGTATCACAGATTTTGCTGATTTGTCTTAACTTTTTTTAAATGCAGCCGCATGTTTGTCATTTGCATCAGGGATATAGTGCTTAACAAGAATAGTAACAGAGATCACACATGAATATTAATAATAATATATCTATTTCAATGAACTTAATCATTAGAAAAGTGCGGTTGACTTGGCTGTTGCATACTATCCATCATGTAATGCATGTCAAGTGGAAGAGAATTGGATTTAACCTTGTTACCTAGCCATAAATATGAGATTTATCATCATTTGCATGGCACACAATAGCACGTTATGGTTATTGGCATGAAGGGAGTAGTATCGTTTGTCCCTTTTTAAAAGTAAATTTCATTAGGTCTCCCAACATTTAGTCTGAGCTGCTTAGCTGGTCGTCCAGGGCCCCTTGCCAAAAATAGCTAATCGTATGTCTAGAGCAATTTCATCACCACCAAGAAGGATCTGAGGAGCAAGGTGACCACATGCTCCTCAGCTAAGTAGCTTGAACTAGATGTTAGGAACCCCAATGACATTCTACTTTTATTAAGGATAAACCATGGCACCCTAATAATGCTAATAACTCTAATGTGCTCTCATCTATAGTGGAAATGATAACAATGCCCTCACTCATGGCTAGTCAACAAGGTTAACACGAAATGCTCCCACTTTACATGATGGATATGATCGATATGGTTGATATTATGAAACCATAAAACCAATCACACTTCAATGTCAATGTTAAATTCGTTCACATAAACAGTTTTATTCTTTTGTCAATAATTGATAATTTATGCTAGGCGTGTCTGGCAAAGGGTTGGCGGTAGCAGAAGGAACTTCAACCTCTCTTTAGCACCTCAATCATTCTGCCATGGCGGTGGCCTGATTTTGCACAAAGAAACTGAATCTCGTGTTTCCTTGGATCCACGTCTGAAATATGCAAGTTGCTACGCTGTGCAGCACGTGGGAGAAATCGTTTGCTCCAATACACGAGATCGGTCAATTTCAGATTTTATATATTTTTAAATTTTTTCACGAATTTTACATACAATATGCGAGTAATAAATTCCCAAATAAAATATCTTGTATCACAGATTTTGCTGATTTGTCTTAACTTTTTTTAAATGCAGCCGCATGTTTGTCATTTGCATCAGGGATATAGTGCTTAACAAGAATAGTAACAGAGATCACACATGAATATTAATAATAATATATCTATTTCAATGAACTTAATCATTAGAAAAGTGCGGTTGACTTGGCTGTTGCATACTATCCATCATGTAATGCATGTCAAGTGGAAGAGAATTGGATTTAACCTTGTTACCTAGCCATAAATATGAGATTTATCATCATTTGCATGGCACACAATAGCACGTTATGGTTATTGGCATGAAGGGAGTAGTATCGTTTGTCCCTTTTTAAAAGTAAATTTCATTAGGTCTCCCAACATTTAGTCTGAGCTGCTTAGCTGGTCGTCCAGGGCCCCTTGCCAAAAAATAGCTAATCGTATGTCTAGAGCAATTTCATCACCACCAAGAAGGATCTGAGGAGCAAGGTGACCACATGCTCCTCAGCTAAGTAGCTTGAACTAGATGTTAGGAACCCCAATGACATTCTACTTTTATTAAGGATAAACCATGGCACCCTAATAATGCTAATAACTCTAATGTGCTCTCATCTATAGTGGAAATGATAACAATGCCCTCACTCATGGCTAGTCAACAAGGTTAACACGAAATGCTCCCACTTTACATGATGGATATGATCGATATGGTTGATATTATGAAACCATAAAACCAATCACACTTCAATGTCAATGTTAAATTCGTTCACATAAACAGTTTTATTCTTTTGTCAATAATTGATAATTTATGCTAGGCGTGTCTGGCAAAGGGTTGGCGGGTAGCAGAAGGGAACTTCAACCTCTCTTTAGCACCTCAATCATTCTGCCATGGCGGTGGCCTGATTTTGCACAAAGAAACTGAATCTCGTGTTTCTTGGATCCACGCCTGAAAGATGCAAGGCTACGCTGTGCAGCACGTGGGGGAAATCGTTTGCTCCAATACACGAGATCGGGCAATTTCAGATTTTATATATTTTTAAATTTTTTCACGAATTTTACATACAATATGCGAGTAATAAATTCCCAAATAAAATATCTTGTATCACAGATTTTGCTGATTTGTCTTAACTTTTTTTAAATGCAGCCGCATGTTTGTCATTTGCATCAGGGATATAGTGCTTAACAAGAATAGTAACAGAGATCACACATGAATATTAATAATAATATATCTATTTCAATGAACTTAATCATTAGAAAAGTGCGGTTGACTTGGCTGTTGCATACTATCCATCATGTAATGCATGTCAAGTGGAAGAGAATTGGATTTAACCTTGTTACCTAGCCATAAATATGAGATTTATCATCATTTGCATGGCACACAATAGCACGTTATGGTTATTGGCATGAAGGGAGTAGTATCGTTTGTCCCTTTTTAAAAGTAAATTTCATTAGGTCTCCCAACATTTAGTCTGAGCTGCTTAGCTGGTCGCCCAGGCCTGCCAAAAATAGCTAATCGTATGTCTAGAGCAATTTCATCACCACCAAGAAGGATCTGAGGAGCAAGGTGACCACATGCTCCTCAGCTAAGTAGCTTGAACTAGATGTTAGGAACCCCAATGACATTCTACTTTTATTAAGGATAAACCATGGCACCCTAATAATGCTAATAACTCTAATGTGCTCTCATCTATAGTGGAAATGATAACAATGCCCTCACTCATGGCTAGTCAACAAGGTTAACACAAATGCTCCCACTTTACATGATGGATATGATCGATATGGTTGATATTATGAAACCATAAAACCAATCACACTTCAATGTCAATGTTAAATTCGTTCACATAAACAGTTTTATTCTTTTGTCAATAATTGATAATTTATGCTAGGCGTGTCTGGCAAAGGGTTGGCGGGTAGCAGAAGGGAACTTCAACCTCTCTTTAGCACCTCAATCATTCTGCCATGGCGGTGGCCTGATTTTGCACAAAGAAACTGAATCTCGTGTTTCCTTGGATCCACGCCTGAAAGATGCAAGGGGCTACGCTATGCAGCACGTGGGGGAAATCGTTTGCTCCAATACACGAGATCGGGCAATTTCAGATTTTATATATTTTTAAATTTTTTCACGAATTTTACATACAATATGCGAGTAATAAATTCCCAAATAAAATATCTTGTATCACAGATTTTGCTGATTTGTCTTAACTTTTTTTAAATGCAGCCGCATGTTTGTCATTTGCATCAGGATATAGTGCTTAACAAGAATAGTAACAGAGATCACACATGAATATTAATAATAATATATCTATTTCAATGAACTTAATCATTAGAAAAGTGCGGTTGACTTGGCTGTTGCATACTATCCATCATGTAATGCATGTCAAGTGGAAGAGAATTGGATTTAACCTTGTTACCTAGCCATAAATATGAGATTTATCATCATTTGCATGGCACACAATAGCACGTTATGGTTATTGGCATGAAGGAGTAGTATCGTTTGTCCCTTTTAAAAGTAAATTTCATTAGGTCTCCCAACATTTAGTCTGAGCTGTAGCTGGTCGCCCAGGGCCTTGCCAAAAATAGCTAATCGTATGTCTAGAGCAATTTCATCACCACCAAGAAGGATCTGAGGAGCAAGGTGACCACATGCTCCTCAGCTAAGTAGCTTGAACTAGATGTTAGGAACCCCAATGACATTCTACTTTTATTAAGGATAAACCATGGCACCCTAATAATGCTAATAACTCTAATGTGCTCTCATCTATAGTGGAAATGATAACAATGCCCTCACTCATGGCTAGTCAACAAGGTTAACACGAAATGCTCCCACTTTACATGATGGATATGATCGATATGGTTGATATTATGAAACCATAAAACCAATCACACTTCAATGTCAATGTTAAATTCGTTCACATAAACAGTTTTATTCTTTTGTCAATAATTGATAATTTATGCTAGGCGTGTCTGGCAAAGGGTTGTGGTAGCAGAAGGGAACTTCAACCTCTCTTTAGCACCTCAATCATTCTGCCATGGCGGTGGCCTGATTTTGCACAAAGAAACTGAATCTCGTGTTTCCTTGGATCCACGTCTGAAAGATGCAAGGGGCTACGCTGTGCAGCACGTGGGGGAAATCGTTTGCTCCAATACACGAGATCGGGCAATTTCAGATTTTATATATTTTTAAATTTTTTCACGAATTTTACATACAATATCTAGTAATAAATTCCCAAATAAAATATCTTGTATCACAGATTTTGCTGATTTGTCTTAACTTTTTTTAAATGCAGCCGCATGTTTGTCATTTGCATCAGGGATATAGTGCTTAACAAGAATAGTAACAGAGATCACACATGAATATTAATAATAATATATCTATTTCAATGAACTTAATCATTAGAAAAGTGCGGTTGACTTGGCTGTTGCATACTATCCATCATGTAATGCATGTCAAGTGGAAGAGAATTGGATTTAACCTTGTTACCTAGCCATAAATATGAGATTTATCATCATTTGCATGGCACACAATAGCACGTTATGGTTATTGGCATGAAGGGAGTAGTATCGTTTGTCCCTTTTAAAAGTAAATTTCATTAGGTCTCCCAACATTTAGTCTGAGCTGCTTAGCTGGTCGCCCAGGCCTTGCCAAAAATAGCTAATCGTATGTCTAGAGCAATTTCATCACCACCAAGAAGGATCTGAGGAGCAAGGTGACCACATGCTCCTCAGCTAAGTAGCTTGAACTAGATGTTAGGAACCCCAATGACATTCTACTTTTATTAAGGATAAACCATGGCACCCTAATAATGCTAATAACTCTAATGTGCTCTCATCTATAGTGGAAATGATAACAATGCCCTCACTCATGGCTAGTCAACAAGGTTAACACGAAATGCTCCCACTTTACATGATGGATATGATCGATATGGTTGATATTATGAAACCATAAAACCAATCACACTTCAATGTCAATGTTAAATTCGTTCACATAAACAGTTTTATTCTTTTGTCAATAATTGATAATTTATGCTAGGCGTGTCTGGCAAAGGGTTGGCGGGTAGCAGAAGGGAACTTCAACCTCTCTTTAGCACCTCAATCATTCTGCCATGGCGGTGGCCTGATTTTGCACAAAGAAACTGAATCTCGTGTTTCCTTGGATCCACGTCTGAAAGATGCAAGGGGCTACGCTGTGCAGCACGTGGGGGAAATCGTTTGCTCCAATACACGAGATCGGGCAATTTCAGATTTTATATATTTTTAAATTTTTTCATGAATTTTACATACAATATGCGAGTAATAAATTCCCAAATAAAATATCTTGTATCACAGATTTTGCTGATTTGTCTTAACTTTTTTTAAATGCAGCCGCATGTTTGTCATTTGCATCAGGGATATAGTGCTTAACAAGAATAGTAACAGAGATCACACATGAATATTAATAATAATATATCTATTTCAATGAACTTAATCATTAGAAAAGTGTGGTTGACTTGGCTGTTGCATACTATCCATCATGTAATGCATGTCAAGTGGAAGAGAATTGGATTTAACCTTGTTACCTAGCCATAAATATGAGATTTATCATCATTTGCATGGCACACAATAGCACGTTATGGTTATTGGCATGAAGGGAGTAGTATCGTTTGTCCCTTTTTAAAAGTAAATTTCATTAGGTCTCCCAACATTTAGTCTGAGCTGCTTAGCTGGTCGTCCAGGGCCCCTTGCCAAAAAATAGCTAATCGTATGTCTAGAGCAATTTCATCACCACCAAGAAGGATCTGAGGAGCAAGGTGACCACATGCTCCTCAGCTAAGTAGCTTGAACTAGATGTTAGGAACCCCAATGACATTCTACTTTTATTAAGGATAAACCATGGCACCCTAATAATGCTAATAACTCTAATGTGCTCTCATCTATAGTGGAAATGATAACAATGCCCTCACTCATGGCTAGTCAACAAGGTTAACACGAAATGCTCCCACTTTACATGATGGATATGATCGATATGGTTGATATTATGAAACCATAAAACCAATCACACTTCAATGTCAATATTAAATTCGTTCACATAAACAGTTTTATTCTTTTGTCAATAATTGATAATTTATGCTAGGCGTGTCTGGCAAAGGGTTGACGGGTAGCAGAAGGGAACTTCAACCTCTCTTTAGCACCTCAATCATTCTGCCATGGCGGTGGCCTGATTTTGCACAAAGAAACTGAATCTCGTGTTTCCTTGGATCCACGTCTGAAAGATGCAAGGGGCTACGCTGTGCAGCACGTGGGGGAAATCGTTTGCTCCAATACACGAGATCGGGCAATTTCAACATATTATTTTGATCTTTCATCCTCAAGCAAAACAATCATATTCGAGAGATGGAATGGATTTCGAGAGAAAAACCACAAAATTCAAGCACAGATGTACTCCACTTAGGCTGCAAACCTATCAAATTAGAGCTTTCGAGCTGATTTTGAAATAAAAATAAGAATGCCAACATATAATTGAAGAAGAGAATCTAATTGGAGAGGTTGAACCGATATCAAACCTGAAACTAATAATTAAAACAATGAAATTTGTTAGATATACTCACCTCGAGCTCCTTGAGCACCCCTTGGGGAGCGCTCCGAGTCTCCGAGGCCATCTTCTTCTTGGCCGTGGAGTGGTCTGAGGATCGCCGGCTGCTCTGATACCACTTGATAAGATCCCGTTACTAATATCAAATCGTATGGAGTCCTTCGACTGGTGTTCAACATTCCTGAACAGAACAAGAAGGGTCCACCGAGAGGGAAGAGAGGAAAGGAAGAAGAAGACAAGGAGAAAGTTTCTGGGATTGCCGTAGGTCAACGTTGACAAAGGCAAAAATGGGGTCTAATTTTGTCGTTGTCATTATTTTCTCATTGATGAAATAAAAATTTTAATTTTTAAACTTACTGAAAGATGTATAAGTAAGAGTAAGGTTGTCTCCACAGGGACTGGTGCTTAGAGATAGAATTGAGTAATGAGTTAGGGAATATAGAGAGGGGATTTATTTTAATGATTCCACTAAGAACTGTATCTATATACACACGCATATATATATAAAATTTTATTTAGACTTCTAATTTCATAAAGAGGTATTAGAGGTTGGTTAATGATTTTAGGAAGTTTTTGTAGAATTTTTCGGAGTCTAATTATAGGAGCAAATGCAGGGTCGAATATTGAAAACAAAGTGCTTGATAAAATGCCTAAGAGAAGAAATTGGATTTATATGGATATTTATAAGGAACATAAAATAGTGAATTATATCTTCCTAGATTTTTTAAGGTATTTTATCTTAAGATGTACATAAAATAGGAATTATATCTTCCTAGATTTTATTGTATCTTTTATAGTTTTTTAATTGGTTTAAAAATATTTGAAATGATTTTTAATGATCATTTGAAGAATTTGCACGAAAAGTATTTGTTGAAATTCCTTGATGGAAATTGTTTTTGATTTTTGAATAGTATTCTAGAAATAAACTTATTTTGATTTCGAGGAGATGGATTGAGGAGATGATTCCTTAATCCTTTTACTACATAATATGTGTGAAAATTTAAAATGTACTTACTGGATTTTTGCAACATGTGGAGGTCACCGACGGCTCCTAACCCCCGGGACGGCCGCGTCGTCCTTCACGTAAGTAGTCTTGATCTTTTTTCTAAGATCTCTCTCTCTCAAATATCTCTTCAGGCCACGGATCTGTCACAACCGACAACCTAGAACATCGAGCACAGAGGAGATAGAAATGGCACTCCTCCGTCAAAAAAATATAATATTTTGTCTTGAAATTTGGCGGGGAAAGATCTGTTTCAGGTTGTTTAGAGAAATGTTTATAGGTTAGGAGTGGTCTACAGACATTCCTGACCGATATGGGACTTTTCTGCCACCATCTCTGGCAACGTATTGACAGAAATCTGCCTTTTCATCGCTAGAATAACTGTTTCAGCGAGGGGGAAGGCGGGGGGATGAAGACAAAGTCATTGATGTCCCTGGTACATTAGATCCATGTGTTGGGGGTTCAACGGCTACGATTAAATCATAGCCGTGGACCCCTTTAATTCCGGTGGACCTTGCTTCGTCAATCATGCTACGCCAGCGTCGATAGTCCAGGTGTTAATGTTTGATTCGCCCAAGTCGGCGGTTGTCACTGAGATGTTGCCTGGAAAAAAATAAAAATACAAAAATAATTAAAAACTGATCTTAACCGTTAGATCTTCAAAAAGAAGATCGACGGTCAAGATTATATCGTTATTTTTTTAAAAGCCTGAACCGATACGGGCTTCGAGCCGGGTTGGCTCAAAGCCCAGTCTGGTTTTGTGTCTATTTTCCTTAAGATCATGGCCTGATGGGCCGCGATCACACTCTTGCCCATTCATGGCCCGGCCCGATCCTCTAAAAAATGATGTATTATAACATTCCCATATTGCTCGTTTTAGAAAAAGAAAATGGTTTATAAATGTTGAGATTCATAAACATACAAATTGAACTAACATGACTTACCTTGGGTACGGGCTGCTGCTTCCTAGGGGCCGCTTTGAGGAGCTGGCCTTGCGGGTGCCCCTTGCGGTTGCGGCCTTGGCTGTGGCTACGGGTGGTGCCTGCGGTGCGGCCTAGATTGCGCACCTTGGTGGCTCCTTGGGAGCCCCTTTTTTTATTTATTATATATATATATATATATTCTATTATTATCTTTCATTTATTATTATTTTTATTTTCTTTGTCCTTAATCAACAAATTTCATAATATTGTTTTAACAACACAAAAACTCATTTAAAATATGACATTTTACATAATGGATGAATAATTGCATAAAAATGAAATTTAACATAAAAATTCATCTTCATTTCATTATGTGACTTCATAAACCATTAAAAAATATTGATTTGAAGGCATGATTTATGATACATCAGACACTTCCAGTGAGGGCAGCCGCCACCGTCATAGGGAAGATTGTCTGCCCAGGGAAGAAGGTGAGAACAGCCCAAATGTGGGGAAGTGAGGGTTTGCTTGGGGACGAGAGAGAGAGAGAGAGAGAGAGAGAGAGAGAGAGAGAGAGAGAGAGAGTTACTCACGTAGGTATTGTCTACCTTTTCCTCCTTCCCCAAGCCCTTAAGTTAGGGCTTCCAAGGGTCTCGTGGGTTGTTTCGACTTTGTGGGCCTCCGTCGCTCGTAAACATGGGCCCGAAATCATATCAAATGCCAGCAAAGTCTTGCCAGCAAAGTCATGGGCCCGAAATCCTAGACCTGATTGTATGCTTTTGGGAACATTCAGTCACTAAATGCATGTAAATATTATATATATGGTGTTGGGTTCGGTGCCTTGCTTCGTCCATGAAAACACAATTTCCACGACTGCGGAAGAGTGGTAATCGATTCACAATCAATCTTTAAAATCTAACATCAAGTGTACCTTGTGGGAAACTTGTTCCACCCTTGACTTTGCCGCTTTGAGCTTGTTCTAAAGCCATTCATGTTTCTGACCTCTAAAAGCATCCACACAATCACTTGGCGCTTGAATCTCCACCTCGTCTTCTTCAACTCTTCTTAAAAATCCTGAAGACACTCTCCTTGGTTGAGTGGAGAAGAGAGTTAATAAAGGGAGGGGCTATCAAATCTGGTTGGCCTGGGTGCTTGAAATTAATGCCCCTTCCCTATTGATATCTTACTTAAGTTTTTCTCAAAAACTCCATAAAGTAAAATATATCCACCAATGCCATTATGACCTTATGCATGTGACCCTCTAGGCCCATGGATCATTCTAGTTAATAACTTTAATGGCCCAATAACTATATCAACATATAGTTATTGATATGGCCAGCCTTATTAATTAACTATATCAACATATAGATTAATTAAGGATCGATTTAACCCAATCGATAGGTTAACTTTCCAGCCCTGGGGTACTAACCTACACCTAATGTTCTAGAAGATATCGAGTAGTGTCAAACTCTCTCATGGAACCTTTACCGTTATCGGTTACTGTATATGAATAATCCATCATTTGCGCGAGACTCTTGAACAACTTACGGTATGGTTTATCATCACAAGCCTAATCTATCATTCGATTACTACTGATGCATAACAGGGATCATTGGAGAACGCCTTCTCCAATATCCACACTACCCTGTCCAGGGATTTTTCTGCGTCATCTTCCTTGAGTCAATATCCTCTTATATTGAGGGTAGATGATCCCATCTTGACCACTCAATCATCTACATGATGATGTAACACGACAATTGGAATTGACACATCGTGTTACGTCAAGATGATAAACACAAATCCAATGTTAATGATGTGGAATGTAAAGATGATTTGAGAAAATGATAACGAGAAGTACATTGATCGTCGAATGATCCGAGACACAGATCAACTATATGACACGTGACGGGTGTTGTCACAATCAAGTTTCCATTGATCCAGGTGACCAACTTGAAAAGGCAACGTGGTGGGGGACAAACTTTGTCCAAGAGCGTCTGCACTACCAATGTAGTCGACCCGATCCAACATCGTCAAGAAATCTTTCTAACACAACATGGTGGATATTCTTAAATTTTTTATGAAGATCACTCGAGGCATTGAGCAATTTAGAGATCGGCACTGAAAAAGGTAACTAATACTATAAAGAAATCGAGGAGAGGGAAGGAAACCTGACCTCGATGATGATGGTTCACTTTCAAGAGTAGTGACAGTCCTCCTTGGCCGAGTCACAGCCATCATAGGAATCAATCACCAGAGATAGTTTTCATCGAGCGGCTGAGGTGGTGGACTTGGTACGATCGGTGATGTAGTCCACGACAGAACTCAGGGGGTCGCACAGAACAGCCGGTGAGAATATTCTGCAGGTGGGGGGGGGGGGGTTTGCTTGTCAAGGTGCTTCGTTCTCACGACTGGCTGATATGGGCAGCTCACGTCTGTCAAAATGGCGGAAGGCCACAACTGAAGCCAACAATAATTTAACCGCCAGTGGCGATTCTCTTCAAATCCATGAGTTATACCCAAAGAAGGAGAGCAGTTCCAACACTGTTTTTCACCACCGTCATTCAGAAATCTGGGATTTCCCAAAGCAGATCCATTGCTGATTTTGCGTTAACGGCAATCATAAAAATTTCATGACGGTTGAAACTTCACTAAGTTGTCTTCAAGCGATCTTCAGTAGTTTGGGATATCGATCACCCAAATAAAAGGCAACCGGCTCCCATCGAAATTCGCGCGGCTTAAAATACAATCCAGGGTCTGAAGAACGGGATTTGTTGACGAAGATTTCAGAAATATGAGGAAGAATTTGGTCAAGATCGTTGATCAGATGATAAGTGTGGTAAATTTCTGCCAAAAGTGAGCCACAAGCGCCGTTGTTTAATCACGATCGTAGAAATAACCACTCCCTTGAGTGACAACAATCGATCGATGTTCTTCTTCTTGAACAGGACACTCCTTGAAGAATCTGAAAGGTCAAAACTGGAAGAGGACGTCTGCACTTCTTCAATTGAAAACAACGTGGGATCGGTTCTTCAACAAGTGAACACTGGTGCGATCTGGTGTTGGTCAACACCAAGTAACAATCCACGCTTTCTATTTTTCCCTTTCGTTGAGTTCTTCTCCTTTCACAGTACAAATACGATGAAAAAAAAAAATAACTACTGAACATAAAACGAGATCTGGAATACACAATGACCTCTTCCTCTCCACGTCTGCTCTTCCCTTCTTATATTGGGGAAGTGGCAGTTGTGGGGGGACGGTGGCCCTATTGGGCCCTTCCCCCTCTTAAGGGGAGCCTATTGGGCTTCCCTTAAGAGGATTCTTTGGGGAAGAGAAACCCAACAAGGTTTTCTTCCCCTAAAGAGGACACTAAGTAAATTCAAATAAGGAAAGCATTCAGGAGGCCGGTACTCGCGCAGGAGGGGCCTCGCGTTACTTCAACAACAATGAAAACATAAAATCATAAAATTTTGCACCTGGACATTAGACATGTAGCGAGACGACGATGCCGCTTATCAAACCTGGTAGTGGAACTGTGGATTCTTCACGTCGGCTCAGGTGCCGCGACGGGGCTGGCGATGGGTCAGAGCAGAGTCAGCTGGATGGTCCTCCATCACGTGAGCTTCTCACCACATCTGAGCTATGACTTGTTTGAATCCCATGATTAGAGGCCCGTATGTCGTACTCAAAATGTTGTTGTCCATCCACAAGATTGACTTAAAGAAGACTTGTTTGAATCCCATCTTAAACAAAGGGCAGATGATCCCGTGTTGATCACTTAATCATCTCCGTGAACTTCTCACCACATCCGAGCTATGAATGGTTTGAATCCCATGATTAGAGGCCCGTAAGTCATACTCAAAATGTTGGTGTCTCAGGTCAGTGGACCACTTATACAGCTGTGATATGAATCAACCTGATTGACGTTTAGGTATAATACCAGTTAGGGATTCATGTGGATCAATTCAGCGAACTCTTTCTCCAAAGAGTTCTCACTATCTGTCCTTAGTGTCGCCACACTAATAGCCATAGGATCAGCTATATTTATCGTATAAGTAGGATCAGTTAGTGTTATTCTATCAGGATAATTCAATGTCCATCTTGACTATCCATTGAATAGGAATATTTAGAATACATGTTTAAATTCTAGTGATCATTGTATTATGATATCATCATAATTCACTTGGTCATTGCTCGTATTCATGGACTTCATTATAAACATCACATTAGAATAATAATGAACATAATATCTTAGTCAATGAACTTAAATAAACATGGTGGTGGGATTGGCTTGACGGCCACATAATATTCATCGTATGGGAGCGAGAGGAAGCAGAGGGAAGACTCTTTCAAGTACCGGAGACCACAACTCTTGCCACAAAAAAAGAAAAGGGATTCGACTTTTAAATAAATGATGTGTGTAGGGGAAAGGTAAAGCCCTATGCTACCATTGCAATGTGATATACGCCAGGTCACTAATGTCAGAAGAAGCTGATGTGATACACCATCGCATACATGAATGTTGACCCAGGCCGAAGTAAAAGGACAGATCAATCCATGGAGGCCCAATAACACGAGCTATTTAAGAGGATTATTGGAGAGGAATAAGAGCTTTAGATTGCTGTAAGTGCATCTCTGCACTGCTTTCCTAGGGCCCTCCTAACCCCTCCTCGTCTTGCAGACGTCCATCCCTACACGAGGTCAGCATTCATGCACCGAGCCCAAGCCTCGTCCATTTTTTTTGCTCGACATCTTCTTCAATTCCAGCGCCCTTCTACCTATTCTCTCCCTCTCTCTTCTCCTTCTTCATCAGGAGCCATTTGGAATTGGAATGGGTTGATCTAGAATTTTCCTTCCAAGTATTGATTTACAAGTGAGGGCGTATCAAAATTTTCATATTTACATAGTACAAGAAGAAGACGAGAAAGTGGGACAACAGATCTCTTAGGAGAACCGTATGCAAATAGATGAGTTTCTCCTCTATGAATGGTGGTTATCTTCAATTCAGGCTCCAGCCATTTCAACACACCAGCCCCATTTTAGTTTCTAATGAACTCCACCTTCAGAAAGCATCTCCGGCAATTTGCATCGGTATTTTTTATGATATTATGGTTTAAAGGCAATGGTATCCAACAACATGAGCAGCTCTTAACCCTTGTATTTCAGTTGCTAGTCAAGCACCAGCTTTACATAAACTCTCAAAAAAAGTCATTTTGGTCATCAATGTATTGTGTATTTTGGGTCATGGTATATCAGCCTTGGTAGTATCAACTGACCCCAAATTGAAACCCTTTTGAAGTGGAGGATTATTGGGCCTATCAGGGTATTACCATAGATTTGTCAGGATTTATGCCTTAGTTGCCCAGCCATTGACAACCTTGTCAAAAAACAATTTGTTGAAGTGGTCGGACGCTAATGAGGAAACTTGCTTAGGTTTTGAACAGGCATTATCTTCCAACTCTTTTGTCCTCGGATTACCCAAATTTTTTTATTAACCGTCACATTTGATACAAATGCCTTTGGACCACCCCACAATGTACTTCTTCAACATAGCCACATGGGCCACCCCCCATTTGAACTTATGAGATGTTACTTTCCTTCTTTAGTCACTGGTTGTGATGTAAACTCATTGGTGTGTGAAGCATGTCAGTTGGCCAAAGACATACCATCTTCCATCAGTAATGCTAGTACACTGAGTATGATTCCCTTGCACCATTTGCACGTCAATGATTTGGGGCCAACCCCTTATCCAATCTCTTGGGTGCCAAGATATTCCTTCTATTAGTAGATGACTGTACAAAGCTTAGGCAGGCTTACCTACTGAAAAAATCTAATGTCTAGAAGACCATCAAATTAATCTATGAAATGATCCATAATCAGTTTGACACCTCAATAAAGAGAGTTTTCTTAGAAACCTCTTCACTTTACATAGGATGACGTGCAATCCCAGACAATAAATATGGATCTTACGTTGGATCTGCAATGTGATATGCTGAAGTGAATATCAGATTCTGAGAAGAGACATCCACATGATCCAACCTACTTTATTCTGGATACAAAACTACTTTTCTGGATGTCCCAATTGTTTATATTTGGGATGGAGCACATTCTGAGCTGATGCTAATCACGGTACCCACGTTCTTTCTTTGGTTCTGAAATAAATATTTTTGGTACGGAACTTTTGTTTACAACTTTATCGAAGACTCCGTGACTTCGGAAGTCTCCAGACCGGGGTCAAGCTACAACCATGAGATTCTTATATGATAAGCACTAGAAGAAATCTATAAGCGAACATTCCAGTGATTGAGCACCCATTCCTATCTTTGATGATGATCCAACCTGCTATCTCAATGCATGGGATTTCTTTAGGGTTTCAAAGATTCACATAGTTAGTAGTAAGACCTTATCCTTTGGATAACCTCGAACAAGCAGACATAATTCTTCATGAAGGGCCTTAGCACCTTCTTGATTGACTATTTTTGAGTCTTTGGAGTACTATGGGATTACATTCTGTGCCGAGTATTTGTGCCTGTGGGCTGGGGTGAATATAGCAGACCAAGGTATCTGTTATTCGACAATTCTCCATACTCGGTAAAGGTTATTGCGGTATCTGTAGTAGGACTCAAGACATATCGTGATGGCCGCAGACCGATTTACGATGTCTCCATCACTTACGTTCATCAAACAGGCCATGTGGATTCACCAGGGTCTTCTTCAGCTAATGAGACCTCAATCTTAAATCTTTATGAGTATCTTCTTGATAGGCGCCTCTATCTGTATGGAAGTGCTGGAAGATCCCGTCCACTTTTTTATGTCTCACAAAGAGCAGAATTACTTTAATGCTGAGGTGTCAAGCTATTTTGAACATGAAAAATTGATCATGAATCATCATGTGTTTGTACAATCCAGCAGAATGGGTTAGCAGAGTGCTGAATCGGGTACATCATGCATATATCTAGAACTTTGCATCTGCATAGACGTGTTTCTAAGGCCTATTGGAGGAAGTTTTATTCACTAGAACTCATCTCACAAACAAGATACATCCTCAACAACTGGAGGATGAGAGTCCACTTGAGAAGCTACCAAAACTTTTCCCCCATGTCAAGCTGAGGACTAATCTCCTCTCCATGACATTTGGTTGTGTCCCTTATGTCCATGAAAACTCAGCATATGTGGACAAAGTAGATCCCAAGTCTTATAAGGCGCATCTTTTTGGGTTATTCCTCTAATCGGAAGGCTTAAAAATGCCATCATCCAACCTCACAATGGTTCTACACCTTTAACCAGAGTCACATTTAATGAGGCAAGGCTTTTTATGGAGGTGGATGGACCTTTTCTGAAGGAAATTGAACCCTAGGTCACTTCACACAACACATATGATGACCATACAGTCCAGATGTATCCACTAAATGACCATCTAAAAGGGAAGGGTGTTTTGATGAGTCTGTCCATCCTGACATTGGTCACAGAGTGACCCACCCAATTGGAGCAGTCTTAGACTTATCTCCTTCCTCAGTTGTCCCAGTTGAAGATGCTGAAGCTGTGAGCACTGATTTAGTATCTCCAAGGCTTGGGGAAAAGGAGGGTGATGTTGAGCAGGCATATTGGCTTATCACAATGTGCAAGAGTATTCAGAAATTTACCAAGAAGTCCCATTACCCTAGTTCCAATATCATATCCTATGAACAACTTGGTCAGCCATATCAGACCTTCGTGGCTAAAGTGGGAACACTAAAAGTTCCACATGATGTCGAACATGCAATCCCCTCTAAACTATGGAGTGAAGCTATGGATGTTGAACTGAAGGAGGTGATGGAGAACTTCTACTTCTGGAGGAGAGAGATTTATTGCCACCGTGACAATTCTGTCCACACTCCTTTTACTCTTTCTCTTGGGCTTTAGTTGGTGGAGGAGCTCTCTTGATTGTAGGATAGAGGAGTAATGCTTCTCATCAGGAAAGCGGATCTTCAGTATGGTTTCCTCCTCCATGAGAGTACGGAAGGCTTCATGTAAAGTTGGTACTATCTCCTGGCAAATGATCTACTACCGCACATCATCATACACTGATTTCACACCTATCATAAATATAAGCATCTGAAGTCAAATGGTATATTGTCTATCACGGCCATCAAGATATTTGGAAGGCTAATAGTGATCTGCTTCACGCCAAATTGCCTTGAACTCACATGAAAATTCCATAACACACTGAATACCTTGCGTTATTTTCTGATCTCAATCCATGAGAGCATAAACCCTCCAGATATCATTCATCTTGAAACAATTTTTGTGGATCTGATCCCCCATTTGCTATACAGTATTAATGTGGAGAAAGAAGTCATACATCTCAGAGGGTAGAGTGCGAAGAATAGAAGTTTGGATGAAGGCCTCCTCTACGTCCTGGGCTTCAAACCCTGGGGTATCTTTTGCGATTGGGTCGTTCACTAAGTGTTTACTTAAACACGTAGCTTTCTAGTGTTAATAATACAAAATTCTCCCACTGATAGAAATTCAAACTAGAGAACTTAACTTAGGTACCTGAGCCAATAGATGTAGAATCTTCATAGAGACAAGCTTCTCTCCATATTCTTGTCCATCTAAAGTCACTCTGACATATCCCTCTTCATAGTGACACTACCCCTGGGTGGTAGGTGACGATGATAAGCAGCGGAAGGTACTCACAAGTTGAGCAAGATGCATTCATCCCATGACTTAGGTACCTTTTCAGCTCTGCTGGAGCACAACATACCAACATCTCACCTCCGCATTTAGGGTTTCACAAATAAAAAAACAACCTAATTTCATTTGTCTCCACCAAATCGCAGATCTCTTGGTGGATCCCAACTCATATCCAAATAAAGAACCTTAATTTTCTACAATTTGGAACAAAAAATAGGGTTCTTGATTTGGATCTGACTTGGGATCCACAAGAAGACCTACGATTTGGAAGGAAATAAAATTAGGGTTGTTGATTTGGATCTGAACTGGGATCCACCAAAAGATCTACGATTTGGGGCAAAAAATAAAATTAGGGTTCTTGATTTGGATCTGAATTGGGATCCACTGGAAGATATTAGATTTGGGAGAAAAGTAAAAACCAAATAAGGGTTCTTGATATGGATCTGAACTGCGATCCATTGGAAGATCTATGATTTGGGGCAACAAAAAGCAATTAGGGTTCTTGATTTTGATCTGAATTGGAATCCACCAGAAGCTGTGCTATTTAGGGAGAAAAAACAAATTAGGGTTCTTGATTTGGATCTGAATTTTAAATCCATTGAAAGATCTGTGATTTGGGGAAAAAAAACAAAATTTGAGTTCTTGATTTGGATCTGAATGTAAATCCATTGAAAGATCTGCGATTTGGGAAAAAAAACAAAATTTTGAGTTCTTGATTTGGATATGAATTGGTATCCATCGAAAAATCTGTGATTTGGATAAAAAATAAAATTAGGGTCCTTGATTTGAATCTGAATTGGATCCACTGTAATATCTGCAATTGGGGGGAAAAGAAAAGAAAATTAGGGTTCTTGATTTTGATATGTATTGGGATCCATATGAAGATGTGTGCTTTGGGAAAAAACAAATTAGGGTTCTTGATTTTGATGTGACTTGGGATTCACAAGAACTGTGATTTGGAGGAATAAACATAATATTAGGGTTCTTTATTTGGATCTGAATGGGGATTGACTAAAAGGATCTGCAATTTGTGGGAAAAAGATATAATTAGGGTTCTTGATTTGGATCTGAATTGGGGTTCACACCAAGATCTCTGACTTGGGGGAATAAAATGAAATTAGGGTTCTTGATTTGGATCTATTTTGGGATCCACCGAAAGATCTGCAATTTTTGGGAAAATTTAGAATTTTAGGGTTCTTGATTTGGATCTAAACTGGGATCCACCAGAAGGTCTACAATTTGGAACAAGAAAAAACAAAATTAGGGTTCTCGATTTGGATCTGAATTGGGATCCACTAGAAGGTCTATAATTTGGAACAAGAGAAAACAAAATTAGGGTTCTCGATTTGGATCTGAATTGGGATCCACCAGAAGCTTTGTGATTTAGGGAAAAAACAAAATTAGGCTTCTGTATTTGGATCTGAATTGGGATTAAACAAAATATCTGGAATTTGAGGGAAAAAAACAAGATTAGGGTTCTTGATTTGGAACTAAATGGGTATCTACCGGAAGGCTTAAAATTTAGGGGGGAAAAACAAAATTAGGGTGTTTGATTTGGATCTGAATTGGGATCAACCTCAAGATCTGTGATTTTGGGGAAAAAAACAAAATTTGGGATCTTGATTTGGATCTAAATTTGGATCCATCAGAAGATCAGTGATTTGGGGAAAAAGAGAAAATTAGGGTTCTTGATTTGGATCTGAATTGGGATCCACCCGAAGATTTGCAATTTTCTTATTTTTTTGTCACAAAAATCACAGTGCTGGGTAGGACCAACCCTACGGTTGTGCCGATAGACCAATCCATATGTGCCTTGTATGCCACCTAGGGGATGTTTAGTGATTAAATAGGTTGTTTATCTGCGGTTATAGGCGTGGAGTGAGTGTACATGTCCCAGTTATACAGTAACCTACTCGCCCATGCCAATGATGTAGGTAAGAAAATTACATGAGTGATACCTATAAAAGCGGGGAGGGGGTAACTTATGCCAGTAGCATTGTGTGGAGCCCTCGTAGCGATGTTGATACTTAGAGTGTGCACAGTACGCCCTGTCGTCTATAGATGTCGACGTTCAGGTATGCAGCGGGTCAGACTGTCAAGCGGGGGGGCGAGCTCTTCTGCCTCCAGCACTCCATGCAATATGCCAGTCCGAGGGGCCCTTCTTGAACAGTATGTGATGCATACGAAGGGCCAGCAGGCCGAGAATCTCAACGCGGTAGCATCCATGAGCAGCCTACGGGGGTTCGTGCCAAGAGAGGTGATAAATCCAAAATGATAGTAATATATATGTGCAATTTCAGCTAATTTATGTACTTCTTTATCTTTATCTGGATATATTATCAACATTTATGTTAAGTTGTGAAACATCATGAAACAAAATCACCTTTTTCTAATTTGGAGTTAATTATTATCATTTGTGGGACTAACCCCACTTAACTCAATGAGTTAAGTGGAATGAATCTCACTCTCTTCTTAGTTTATGTGGAAGATGCAGGAATTAGGGGAAACTTTCATGAATAAAGGGGATAATTAAATGAAGAGGAAGCTATTTGGACCAGAGGAGCAGGCTCAGCCACAACCCTGGGCCAAGAAAGAAGGCCCAAAGCACGACAATTGGCTCTAGTCTAAAGGCCCACTAAGGAAGCTCCACTAAGCCCACTATGAGAGGCATGTTGGGCCAAAGAAAGGAGGGCAAGGGGAAGGTCCAGTCATGATTATTTATGAATATTTCAGGAGCTTAAATGATGATTGGAGGACAACCTTGGACGTGGATCCAAGCCAGAGAAGAAGATCCAGCCATTCAATCCACAAAACATCCAAGGGTGGAGACTTAAAGATAGCACCTTTAATGCTAATTAAGGAAAGAAGCCTTGAACGTCCAGGGGGTATTTCAAAGGTCTCAATGCTGATTGGAGGACCATAATGGACGTGGATCATGACCCTAAAAAGAAGATCTGGCCATCCATTGTATTAAAAATCCAATGGCTCTCCTTTGCTCTCTCTCCCTATATAAACCCCTTCACCCTATTGTAAAATTCATCTTGTGATTCAATCCAAAGTAATGTTTGGTGGCCTAAGTGCAATTGAGTCATAGATCCATTCACCTCAGTGAGTGCCAGGCTGAGCAGGAAGCATCAAGGGCTGAAGAAGCTGGTGGAAAGGAGAAGAAGTCCCTTGGACCTTAGCGGGTGTGACAAAGAGGTTACCTTGTTATTTCTCCTTTTTCATTCTTTTCTGTTCGTCTTTTCTTTTGGTTAGTCTTGGATCAGCTAGCCAATATCCAGACGGTTCCAGTGCATCCAACCATGCTCTAAAATTCATTCTAGAACTCATTCTAGAGTGATTTTAGTACAGTCCATTTTTTTCTCTCTCCTACACCAAGGAACCTTCCCCATTTGGCATCCGGACTTAGCCAAATTTTGACTAAGTCCAGAGCGCCAAACTGTTTCATTTCCTACTTTGTTTTAGCTTTCAAATACTCCTAAAAAATACCCAAAATTTTTTTCTGCCTATTAATATTATTATAATATTATAATAATATTTTATTTTTATTTGTTATATATTTTTATTTAATTAGTTATTTATCTTCATATGTAGTAAACCTACCTCTAAAATTATTAAAAAGTACAAAACTAAAGCACAAAACCCTTGCTCCCTGTGGATCGACCCTTACTCTCCCTACGCTAGTAAGGTTATTATAAATTTTTGTTGTTTTAATTCGGATAAACCAACGACACTAATTAGTGAAGTTAGCTCATCACTAATTACCCCAAAATCTGAATTATCAAGAGGAAAAGAGAGAATGGGGTTTGTGTGCATACCGCATGGTTGGCTAGGGCATCCCCCGTCTAGTTGCCCTTGCACAGATGGTAACAAACACTAGTTAAGCGAGGGGGCCACCGCATGATGTCTTACCATACGCGTTGCAGCCACCACTGGGAGCACACACCTGCACAAAGCATTTCAACTAACACATGTGAGTCTGACTCTACAATGATATTGTGGAGGTTTCGTTCCTCGCAGAGGAGTAAACCATCCGGTGTCGCCCAAGCCTCGACTATTGTATTAGTTTGAATACCATAAAAAGGATGAGAAAGTGACGAGAATATTCCATGTATGATCGCGAAGGATACCACCCCCATTGGGTTGTCCCGGGTTCCCTTTGGCTGCACCATCCACATTCAACTTAAGTATGCCAATTGGTAGGAGTGCTAATGGACAATATGTAATCAAATACTGATGGGGATTGGGGTCATCGGGATGGCCCAAGTGCGAAGAAGATCACAAGTGACAGCTGAGATGTGAGCTAGGGCGGATGAGATGGTGGATGCACTGGATCCATTGCTTGACTCGTCGTGTGATGTCCAATGCTCAAATAGGGTACCTGCAAAATGTGAAGAATTTTTCCCTTTCGAAATTTCCCATAGTAGAAAAGCAATGGTGACGGGTAGGTATGGGCTCCAATGAGAGTGTGCCAGCGAGAGAAAAATCTTGCTAAAACACTCTAGCAGTGTTACAGTAAAGGGAGCACAAAGTAGGTGGCGCCAATGATGTAGAATTTGGTGCTAGTAGTCTAAAGATGTCTCATTATGGAAAAAAAGGTGCTCCATAGTCTCAACTTGAGGAGAAGTTGGACAATAATGGCAGTGAAAACTAAGTGAGTGATATATACGAGTGACAGGATCATCAATCAGGAGGCCACAATGCATGAGTCTCTAGAGGAAAAAGTAAACACGAGTTATGATCACCAGATTCCAGATGCCGTGACCCCATTGTTGGTTAGGGGATTTCTCCAAAAGTGCTCCCATCGAGGGTGAGCGTCCGAATGGGACGGTTGTGAGAGGACCCCATGGGGGTACTCAAGGCCTGGGGTAACATATGTAGGGGGAGGCCATGCCTTTCCCAAAGATGACACGCATTAACCGTGAGCAGTTGTGCCACGGTCAATCGCAGTCAATGAGGAGCGAAGTGGGGGTGGCAGGCTAAAGGCGTGTCTTCAAGCGAGGTATCATACCATGCACTAATCACACCTTTGCCAACATGCCACCGAATGAGATTGGCTATCTCTAGCTAGTGTCACCGCCAAGTACGCCTCAGGGGATGGTCTCACAGGTCTGACTCTCAACGAGCCCACTCGCCATACTTCGCCGAGATGAAACTCCCCAATGGGGAGTGCATGGTACGATATGCCTCACGAGCTTCTTTTGAAGCATCTCTTGGACGTCCCAAGGGCATCTGATCCAAGAAACCCAATGGAGGTGAGTCTCTCCCTCGAGGTGACCACACCATAAGAAATGTGCAGACAGTTGCTCCACAGATGGGAGGGCTATGAGCGATATTGAGTGGACTGCTTGGGTATATAGCAAATTGCTCATGAGAACATGTCGAATAAGATGGATGCATCCTCCAGGGGGTAGAAAATGAAGTTTCCATCCATCTAGTTTCTTTCTCATCTTGGCCAGCAAGCCATCGAAATAATGATGTCGAGCGGGCACGAGAAAGATAATCTGAGATAATCGAAAGGTAGGCATCTGCGTGAGTATTGAGTATAGTGTTAGATAATCTCTGAGCATTTGACGGTGGTGGATGGACCACACATAAAGCTACTCTTCGAGGCATTGACGAGCTGACTGGAGGCCCACTCGTACGTAGTGAGTGCACTCATAAGTTTCATGATAGATTTTTTAGATCCATTGAGGAAAAGAATGGCATCATTTGGAAATAGAGAATGAGTGAGTATCACGCACCCCTTTTTTGTAAAATAGGGTTGGATGAGGCCTCGGGTGATCGCTCGTATCAGTGATCAGCTGAGGACCTCCTCCATCAATATGAAAAGGGTGTATGAGATAGGATCTGAATTGGGATCCACCTCAAGATCTGTGATTTGAAAAAATAAAATGAAATTAGGGTTCTTTACTTAGATCAGATTTGGGATAAACTAAAAGATCTGTGATTTGGGGGAAAAAAAGAAAATTAGGGTCCTTGATTTGGATCTGAATTGGAATCCATTTGAAGGTCTACGATTTGAAGCAGAAAAAAAGTAGGGTTTTTTATTTAAATCTGAGTTGGGATCCACTTGAAGTTTTGCGATTTAGGGGAAAAAGACATAATTAGGGTTCTTAATTTTGATCTGAATTGTAATCCACCAGAATATCTGTGATTTGGGAAAAAAAACAAAATTGGGATTCTTGATTTGGATCTGAATGGGGATCCATCCGAATGCTCTACAATTTAGGAGGAAAGAAAATAAAATTAGGATTTTTCTTTCGATCTTAATTGGGATAAACCTAAAGATCTGTGATTTAAGGGGGAAAAATAAATTTTGGGTTCTTGATTTGGATCTGAATTGGATCTATCAGAAGATTTGTGATTTGGGGGGAAAAAATAAAATTATCGTTCTTAATTTGGATCTGAATTGGGATCCACTACAAGATCTGCAATTTGGGGGGAAGGAAAATAAAATTAGGGTTCTTCATTTGGAACTGTAGTGGGATCCACCTCAAGATCTACAATTTGGGGAAAAAACATTAGGGTTCTTATTTTGGATCTAAATTGAGATTCTCAAGAAGATGTGCAATTTGGGGGAAAAAATATAATATCAGGGTTCTTTAATTGGATCTGAATTTGGATCCACCAAAAGATCTACAATTAGAGGGGAAAAAATGAAAATTAGGGTTCTTGATGCGAATCTAAATTTGGAGCCACCTCAAGATCTGCGATTTGGAGGAATAAAATAAAATAAGGGTTTTTGATTTGGATCTGAATTGGGATCTACCGAAAGATCTGCGATTTTGGAGGAAAAAAAATTCGGGTTCTTGATTTGGATCTGAATTGGGATCCACCGAAAAATCTGTGATTTTGAGGAAAAAAAAGAAAATTAGGGTTGTTGATTTGGATTTGAATTGGATCCACCGGAATGTCTACTTTGGGGCAGAAAAAAACAAAATTAGGGTTGTTGATTTGGATCTGAATTTGGATCCACCACAAGATCTGAGATTTAGGGGAAAGAATATAATTAGGGTTCAAATTTCAATCTG
The DNA here is from genome assembly GCF_029677425.1 of Wolffia australiana. Taxonomy (NCBI): domain Eukaryota; kingdom Viridiplantae; phylum Streptophyta; class Magnoliopsida; order Alismatales; family Araceae; genus Wolffia; species Wolffia australiana. The sequence goes on along the minus strand of NC_135840.1, from coordinate 6,627,622 downwards.
AATTGGGATCCACCTCAAAATCTGCGATTTGGGGAAAAACAAATTAGGGTTCTTGGTTTGTATCTGAATTTAGATCCACCAAAAGATCTGATATTTGAGGGAAAATAAGAAAATTAGGGTTCTTGATCTGGATCTGAATTGGAATCCACTGGAAGATCTGCGATTTAATGGAAAAAAGAAATTAGGGTTCTAGATTTTGATCTGAATTGTTATCCACTTCAAGATCTAGGATTTGGGGAAACAAAATTAGGGTTCTTCATTTCTATCTGAATTGTGATCCACAAGAAGATCTGCAATTTGGGGGGGAAAAAAAAATTGGGTTCTTGATTTCAATTTGAATTGCGATACAGTGGAACCTCTGCGATTTACTAGAAAGAAAACAAAATTAGGTTTCTTGATTTGGATCTGAATTTGAATCCACCGAAAGATCTGCACTTTGGGGGAAAAAACAAAATAAGGCTTCTTGATTTGGATCTGAATTGGGGTCCACGGGAAGCTCTCCAATTTTATAGAAAAAACAAATTAGGGGTTCTTTATTTGGATCAAAATTGGGATCCACCAGAAAATCTATGATTTGGGGGAAAAAGAGAAAATTAGGGTTCTTAATTTTTATCTGAATTAAGCAACTTAGAGTTTTGATTAAGCAAGTTCTGGCATTTGGGGGGGAAAAGCAAATTAGAGTTTTGATTTGGATATGAATTGGGATCCACCGAAAGATCTGCAAGTTGGGGAAAATTTAGAAATCTGGAGTTCTTGATTTGGCTCTGAACTGGGATCCATCAGAAGTCTACAATTCGCTACAAGATAAAACAAAATAAGGGTTCTTGATTTGGATCTGATATGGGATTCACAAGAAGCTCTGCAATTTAGGGGGAGAAAAAACAAAACTAAGGTTCCTCATTTGAATCTGAATAAGGATCCACCTCAAGATCTGCGATTTGGGGGAAAAAACTTAGGGTTCTTGCTTTGGATCTGAATTAGGATCCACCGGAAGATACACAGTTTGGGGAAAAAATAAAAAAATTAGAGTTCTTGATTTGGATCTGAATTAGGATCCACCGGAAGATCTACAATTTGGGGAAAAAATAAAGAACATTAGATTTCTTGATTTGGATCTGAATTGGGATCCAACGGAAGATTTGCAATTTTGGGAAAACAAAAACAAAAGGGTTCTTGATTTGGATCTGAATTGGGATCTTTCAAAAGATCTTCGATTGGGGAAAAAAAGAAAAAAAAAGTTAGGGTTTTAAATTTGGATCTGAATTTGGATGCACTCGAAGATCTGTGATTTGGGGGAAAAAATAAAATTAGGGTTCTTGATTTGGATCTGAATTGGGATCCACCAGAAGATCTGCGGATTGGGGGAAAAAAAGAAAATTAGGTTCTTCATTTGGATCTGAATTGGGATCCACCTCAAGCTCTACGATTTAGGGGGAAGAAACAAAATTAGGGCTCCTTATTTGAATCTGAACTGGGATATACCGTAAGATCTGCAATCTGTGGAAAAGAAAAGAGAATTAGGATTCTTGATTTGGATCTAAATTGGGATCCACCAGAAGATCTGTTAGAGGGGAAAAAAAAGAAAATTAGGGTTATTGATTTGGATCTGATTTTGGATCCATCGAAAGGTCTGAAATTTGGGGGAGAAAAAGAAAATTGGGCTTCTATATTTGGACCTGAATTGGGATCCACCAGAAGATCTGTGATTATGGGAAAAAAATAAATTAGGGTTCTTTATTTGGATCTAAATAGGGATCCACCAGAAGATCTATGATTTGGGGCTAAAAAAGGAATATTAGGGTTCTTGATTTGGATCAGAATTGGAATCTTCTGAAAGATCTGTGATTTGAAGGGGGAAAAATGAAAATTAGGGTTCTTGATTTGGATATGAATTGGGATCAAGTAAGGTCTAAGAGTTGGGGGGAAAAAGTTAATTAGGGTTCTTGATTTAGATCTGAATTGGTATCCAGCAGAAGATCTACGATTTGGGGGGCAAAAAAGAAATATAGGGTTCTTGATTTGGATCTGAATTGGGAGCCACCGTAAGATCTGCGATTATTAGGGAACAAAAGAAAATTAGGGTTCTTGATTTAGATCCAAATTGGGATTCACTAGAAGATCTGCTATTTTTGAAAAAAAATAAAATGATGGTTCGTGATTTGGATCTGAATTGGGATCCTTCGGAAGATCTGCAAATGGGGAGGGGTGGGGGGAAAGGAAACTAGGGTTCTTGATTTGTATCTGAATTGGGATCAACTGGAAGATCTGTGATCTAGGAAAAAAATTAGGGTTCTTAATTTGGATCTAAATTGGTATCTACCTTAAGAGCTACGATTTGGGGTAAAAATTAAACTAAGGGTTCTTGATTTGGATCTCAATTGGGATCCATTGGAAGATCTGTAATTTTCGGGGAGAAAAAAAAATTAGGGCTCTTGATTTGGATCTAAATTGGGATCCACCAAAGATCTGTGATTTCGTGGAAAAAAAATTAGGGCTCTTTATTTTTTATCTGAATTGGGATCCACCTGCAGATCTGCTATTTGGGAAAAAAAAAAATTATGATTCTTGATTTGGATCTCAGCTGGGATTCACTGGAAAATCTGCAATTTTTTTGAAAATGTTTTGAATTGGCAAAAAACACGATGGGGGTACACCCAACTGTGCGATTGTGCACGTAGATTGATCCAATTATGTTGTGGACGCCAACGAGGGGGTTTGGTATATATGACATAGATTATTTATCAGCGTTTATAGGCGTGGAGCGAGCGTAAATATCTTAATTACACTCAGACCCACTCGTCCATGCCCATGGTTCAGGAAAAGGAAAAGTGCATGAGTGATATCTAGAAGGTGCTCAGAGATGGTCGCTCGTACCAACATGATGCAGGGTCCCCTGCAACGGTGATGGTGGATGGAGTGGGCTGAGCTCTCCCCATTGTCAACACGTGACATCGTGGAGGTACATGACGCGTACATGAGTAAGGCGAGAGGGTGACGCTCCTGCCTCTAGTACTCCATGCAATAGGCCAATCGCGGGGGCCATCCTTTGATAGGGTGCGTCGCGTGTGAAGAGCTAGTAAGCCAAGACGCTGAACGCGATGGCAACCACGAGCTGCCCGAGGGATTTCCTGCCAGGAGAAGTAAAGAGTAGTGGGGGCTCGAGTGCATACCGCATGGTTTGCAAGGGCATCTGTGATTTAGTTGCCCTTGCGTAGCTGGTGACGGATGCTAATCAAGTGGGGGGGCACTACATGATTTCTTGCCATACTCATTGCTACGGCCTCTAGATGCAGGTACCCACACAGAGCATGTTTGCTAACACATGTGAGTCCAATTCTACGATGACATTGTGAAGGTTTTGCTACTCACAGAGGAGCAAACCATCACGTAACGCCATAGGCTTGGCTGATGTGTTAGTTTCTATGCCATAAAAAGACGAAAAAGCAAAGAGAATACTCCATGAGTGATCACGAAAGATACCTCCCCTGCCGTTAAGACCCCGGTTCCCTGGCTGCACCATCCACATTACACTTGAGTATGTCAATTGGCGGTGGGTGCCAATGGATAATTCGTAGTTGAATGGAGATGGGGGTTAGGGTCACCTGAATACCCCAATTGCGAAGAAGATCACATATGAGGGCTGTGGTGAGGGTGAGGGGGGAATGAGATGGTGGGCGTGCTGCATCCATTGCTTGACTTGTCGCATGATGTGGAGTGCTTGCATGTGGATCCCTGAAAAATTAGAAGAATTTTGCCCTTTCCAAATCTCCCACAGTAAGTAAGATATGGTGACATGTAGGTATGTGCTCCGATGAAACCATATTCGGGATAGAAAATTCTTGCCAAAACACTCTAACGGAGTAGAGTAGAAGGTGATGTAACACGATAGTTGGGAATCAACAATTCATGTTACGTCACAGAGGACAACCACTAAAAGCAAGGAAATGATGTGAATTAACATATATGATTTGAGAAAATAATAATGAGAAATACATTCGTTGTCGAATGAAATGAGATGTGAATCAGCAGACGACATGTGACAGGTTTTATCACGATCAAGCTTCCACGGATCGGGGTGTTCAGCTCGATGCCAACGAGGTGGGGAACATCACCGCCCGTGAGTGTCCACACCGTCGACGTGAACGAGCAGATCCGAATACCGCAAAGAGCAGAGAATGGCCTAACATGATGATGGCGGCTAAGTCCTATAATTGTTAAAAACTCCTCAGGCGACGAGCAATTATAGATCGGCACTGAAAGAAGTAATTAACACTATAATGTAAGGAGAGAGGAGCGGACATGGGGTTGGTGTAGGAAATCCTTGAGGCGTATCATGATAGATCCAATAGGAAATCCATAGCTCAGCAGATCATAATATGTTTTCTGGCATGCGGTTGACTGTTGAGGTTGACGAAGGCAATGCCAAGAAGGGTGGCATGAATTTCAGGAGTCACATTCACAAGGCGGAGCAACTAGTATCTTATGCGATGTGAGATACGTCTTCCAAAGGATGGCAACTCTCACAGCAAGAGAAAAGTCACAACCAATGCTTGGTCAACATCGCTTAAGAAGAACAAGAATATGAAGACACTCCTTCCACAGAATGTCAATGTAGAATCTTACGGTCAATAACAAGATTCGGGTGACGATATTGGCTGCAGAAGTCATTTATTATCCTTGTAGTAATCAAGACACGTCGAAGAAGTAAAACAAATGGATCCAGGGGGTGACCAAGCTTCAAGGGGATCGATAGAGATCATGTAAGTCTCTTGAATCAAGCCCTGCAAACGAAGGTTGAAAAAAAGATTGAATCGGCCAAGCATCCTTATGTCGGGCGCAACACGAACTGATTGTCGGAGTTAAACCATGTTCTACAGACTCGTGGATGATCCGTCGGTGTAAGGGAGATTTGGAATGGTTGAATTTCAACCAGCAGGACCACCAAATCAGTGACATAGGATCGGCGACCGATCGGCACTAGATTCCCGAAGAACTCAATGCCCCTGATCTGTGTACAGTGATCTCGAGAATCAGCGGAGATAATATCGTGTTGAAGACAAATCCAATCGATGACGGTCCCGCTTAAAGCTGAAGCTGAAGGACGGAGCTTGAAATCCAGCAACTATATTGCCCACTGATTCCAGAATCGTAATCAAATCCTCAGTGAGCAGATGATTCAATGTGACCGAATAAACTCATAGTTCTCGGTGAATCGAAGAAATGCCGGGTAGGATGAAGAGATTTGCACTTGTTCGATCAATCTGACAGTTGCCCAAATCAGTTCACATATCTACTATGACAAAACAATCTTTTCTTCTCTCAAGGACAATCACAGCGATGATGGGTTGAGTCTTCAGAAATCAATAATTGTAGTTGTTCAGCTTCGACCTGTAAGGTAATCTAACGCAGATAACAGAACGAGTAGGAAACACAACCAAGAAACGAAATAATTTTTTTTCTTCTTCTTCTCAAAGTAGCTTCTTCTTCTTCCTCAAGAACATAACATCACGATAGAAAGAAAATTATTGTCAAAAGAAATGCAGATCTGAAATTCTTCACAACGTTCAAGCCTTAAACCTCCCACGTCCACCCGTCCTCCTCCTTATAGAGAGGAACTGGTAGTTGCGGGAGGCCCAATTGGGCCCCCTTTTAAGGGGAAAGCCTATTGGGCCCCCTTTTAAGGGGAAAGCCTATTGGGCTTCCCCTTAGAAGGCATCTTTAGGGGGAGAAGAAGCCCAATAGGAATTTCCTTCCCCTAAAGATGATAGCTAAATCACAATTAAAAAAATTGAAACCACACGCAGGAGGGCGTTACTCATGCAGGAAGGGGCCTTCGATAATCCAAAGATAATGAAAAGAAAAAGAACACAAAGACGACTTGAGACGCTCCAAGATGACACGAAATTTTCTTCAAGCCTGATAGTGGAAGTGTTAGTTCTTCACGTCGGCTCGAGCTCCGTGTAGGGGCTGGCAACGAGTCTGGACGTGATCAGATGGATGGTCCTCCATCAGGAGTACATAGTAGTGGGCGCCAATGATGTGTAATTTGGTGCCAACAGTCTATAGGGATGTCTCACTGTGGAAGAGGTGCTCCATAGTTTCAGCTTGGGAAAATGTGGGGCAACAATTACAACACAAACTGAGTGAGTGACCGATACGAGTCATGCAATCATCAGTCGGGAGGCCACGATGCTTGAGTCTCTAGAGGAAGAAAGAGACATGAGTGATGATTGTCGGATGGCAGATGCGGCGACCGTAGTGTTGGAAGGGGGGATTCTAGCAAAAATGCGCCCAAGAAGAGCAGTAGGAGAAGGACCCATCGAGGGTAAGTGTCCAAATAGGATGCTCATGAGAGGTCCCGATGGGAGTACTCAAGGCCTGGGATAACGTGTCTAAGGGATGGCCATGCTGTTTCCAAAAGGCGACGTGTGTTGCTCGTGAGCAGTTGTGCCACGGTCAATCAAAGTCCATGAGGCGCAAAGTGGGGTGATGCAGGACAACATTGGTGACGTCATCCCGGGGTACAGAGTTGATGCTCGGATACCTAAATGTTGTTAGACGTCATCAATGATGTTGTCTGATGGATAATTTCCTAACGAGATGCAACTACGTGATGGCGTGAACCCTAGACGGATGTACTTGCAAGCCCTGACTCGTGGTGATTTGCTGAGCTCCAAGCTCTAGGGTGATCTTCTGATCATCGTCAAAGCGACAACGCAGACTAAAGCGTGGAACAGAATAATTTTGTTGGCTCTCGCACGTAACAGATGGGCTCGACCCGTACTAGCGATAGTGAGTGGACCTCTAGGGTATGCAACGGGATGCTCATGGGGACATGTCGAATAAGTTGGATGCGGCCACGAAACGATAGAAAACAAAGTTTCCATCCATCTAGTTTCTTTCTCTGCTTGGCCAACAAGGCATCAGAATAATGATACCGAGCATGTCCGAGAAAGATAGGCTATCCGAGATAATCGAAAGGGAGGCACCCTCGTGAGTATTGGGTATAGTGCTGGATAATTTTAGAGTGCTTTATAGTGGTGGATGGACCGACCATAAAGCTACTCTTCGCGGCATTGACGAGCTGGCCAAAAGCCCGCTCGTAGGCAGGGAGTACACTCATAAGTTCCTTAATAGATTTTTTAGATCTATTGAGGAAAAGGATGGCATCATCTGCAAATAGAGTGTAGGAGAGGACCGAGCATCCCCTTTTGGTAGAATATGGTTCGATGAGGCCGCGGGAGATTGCTCGTGTGAGCAATCAGCTGAACATCCATCAATATAAAAAGGGTGTGTGAGATGGGTTTATCTTGCCATAGGCCTCTCGTGGTCATGAATAAGCCAGTGGAGTTTTCGTGTACCAGGAGAGAGAAATGATTCTCTATGATGCGTACATCCACTAGAGTGATGAATACATCGGTGAACCTAAAGTAATGTAACACTTTGGTAAGTAAATTCCACTTGACTCGATCAAAAGACTTATTCATATCTAGTTTGATGATGACGTTCGAGCTCAGAATATGTGTCTTGTGGCTAAGCTAACTCGTGAACGAGCATGATATTGCCATGGATCTGTCCTTCTTTGACAAAACCACACTGTTCATGTGAGATGAGTCTTTAAATAAAGGTCCCTAGTTGTTTTTTAATGATCTTTGATGCAACTTTATAGCATACATTACAAAGACTAATAGGGTGAAAGTCTCTAAAAGAAACTGGATTGTCAACTTTTGGTATAAGCGCCAGAAAAGTGGATTTCAAACTTCTAGGTAGGACTTGACATGTGAATATTTCCTTGATATTCCAACATGCTATGTAGCACCAAGTCCGTACCTATGATATCCCAAGATGCTATGTAGAACTTTGTAGAAAATTCATCCGGTCATGGGGCCTTGTTCTAACAAAAGGAAACTACCACCTCCTTGATCTCTACTCGTGTAAGAAGGGTCGTAAGTAGGGCATTTTTTTGGTCGGTCACCAAGTGGGGGATGGAATTGAGTAGATCCTCACTCACGGTTGTCAGTTGTGAAGTAAGGAGTGAACTATAGTATGAGACACTGGCTATCGCTAATTGGGTGGAGTCCTAATCATGCATCCTTAATAGGGTCGTATAATTGGGTCATGCATCCATATCTGGGATATGGGGGGGGGGACAAAATTAGGTTCTTTACTATGATCTAAATTTGGATCCACTAGAAGATCTGCGATTTGGGGGGAGAAAAAGAAAATTAGGGTTCTTGATTTGGATCTGAATTGGGATCCATGGGAAGATCTGCGATTAGGGTAAAAGGAAAATAAGGGTTATTGATTTGGATTTGAATTGGGATCCACCAGAAGATCTACAAATTTAGGGGAAAAAATAAAATTAGGGTTCTTGATTTAGATCTGAGCTGGGATCCACTAGAAGACCTGCAATTTTGGGGGAAAAATAGGAAATTAGGGTTTAATTTGGATCTGGATTTTTTGAATTTAGGGGTGGAGATTTAATGAACCATGAGACATTGGGGTCAGCGGTCGTTCTTGTCGAGTTCTTCAAACATGAGGAAGTAGTGCTCAGTTTGGTGAGTGGACGTGCTTGTTTAAGGTGGGAATCAATGGTTGGTTGGCATGGCCATTCTTTCTAAGCAGGGTGCAGACGAGGCCTTGCGCCGTGTTGGAGGCAGCGCCATTGCCATCGCCACCGCAGTGAGGTTTCTTCTTCTTGTGATGGCCAAGAGGCGGTGGTTGTGGCGATGCGCATTCTTGCGCTGCTAGGAAGTCTCGTTCTGCAAGAAGAATGTGATGAAGAAGAAGAAGAATAAGAAGGCGGAGGGAGAGCGAGGAAGATGGCAGCTTGAGAGAGAATCTTCCTTCATCAAAGAAGAGGGAGTAGAGTTCTTCGCTCGTTGTTCCAAAGAGGAAGAGGAAGGTGGTGGTGGCTAAGGTTTGGGCTTGTTTGGGCATTTCTAGATATGGTTGGCCCAGTTGAAAGAATGGGACATAGATGTGTCTCTCTCTCTAGTTGAGGTTGGAGAAGGGTGATATTAGTTCAAATGGATTTGGGAGTTTGAGCCCAAGTTGGTAACTGATTTTTTTTTTTACGGGATTTAATTTAAACCCATCAGATTGAAAGAATAAATTTGGAATATGACCAAAGTAATAGGTGAAATATTTGGGTTTTCATCATCATCTTCCTCAATAGTTGATAACATGCATTTTTAGTGCCTTATATGATCATATTTACATGTTTATCTGCATTAAGTTAATTATGTTTGCCTGTTATCAAGATTAAAATGATTAAATCTATTTTTAGAATGCATTTCTGAATCTTCTGCATTTTTTGGGATTTGTATAACCATATATTCTAGAAGAATATAATTTTTGAGACAAAATATGATTTTGCTGGAATTTTTTGACATTAAATTTGGAAATATATGATTTTTCTGAGTATATATGTATATATTTGGGCTTTTATTAATTAATATGAAATTTGAAATATTTTTTAAGCCCCTTTATTTTGTGCCGCCACATGTCACCGTTCGATTTGTCAAATGGCAATGAATCTTAGCTATCTATGATGATTGGCTTCAGCTAATCATTAGCTGAGTTAATGATTGGCGTCAGCCAATCATTGACCGGGCAATCATCACTTAATGTTTCGCAAAGCGATGATTGCATTTATGACTAACGAAAACGTGTTTTTATTTCTGTCTGCACAGGATGGCGTGGACGAACCCAAAAAAGATCCCCCTTTTTTCAATAATAAATGCTTAGAAGACTGAGGCATATAAGACAAAATTTTACTTTTTGTTCTCTCTCTTTTGATTCTAACTGCGATAACGTGGCGCGCTCTGATGCGCTGCCACATCAGTGTGAATCTTTCTTTCTTTGTTTTATTTTTTTTTGTCCTTTTCACCTTTTGTCTTCTTTCTAGGCACACGTGGCGTGGAAAATGACAAGCGCCACTCGAGATACAAAAAAACGCACACAAAAGACCAAGTGACATGAAATATATGGTGCCTTGACTTCTCAAAGTGCACAAAAAATGATGACAATGATGAGGAGAGAGAAAAATTCAAGGGCTAAGATTTCTTCAACTTCAAACGGCCATAACTTTTGATCTACAACTCTGATTGAGCTGAAATTTTCAGTCTTGCTTCTTCTTTTCTCCTCTTTCCATCTATTCCCTCTGATCTATAAATAGAGGCATGTATCATTATAAAATTCATCTTGAACTTGCTTCCTACTTGTGTAGGCTGATTGAAAGATAATGAGTTTTGAGATGCATCAAGAGTCTTTTTGGTGTCCTGGGTGTATGGGGAGAAGCATTGGAGAAGAGGGAGAGCTTACTGGCACTCGTAAATTGCCATTATCCTGTCAGAACATAAGGATCTACGGTAAGTATCTTTGATGTAACACGTCCAGCCGGGATCGACGGCTCGTGTTTACACCACAAGGAGTGGAGGGCAGTGCGGCAAACCGGCAGCACGGGGCGGACACTTTGATAGTGGTAGCGGATTGGACCCGGCTTCAATCTGCTATCGGGCAACAAAGATAGGTGTCGGCGATGCACAGCGGCGGTTGTATATCCTACTACGGCATGTACTTTAAGCGGTAAACTAGCGGCGGCATGTCATCTGGCAATCGTCTTCCTTGGAGCTTCTCTAGGAGACCGGAGTGGCAGGTACGTGACGGCAAACGGAGCAGCGGCATAAGGCGGGTAAGGCGACGGTGGCGAGCGTCCTGGTAAGGGTGTTGACAACGGTCGCTGGGCGCCGGAGTCGACGGCGGTGGCGGCGGCGGCGGCGGCGACGGCGGCGGCATACTCCGACGGTCTCTCCTACAGGAGACTGAAGTAGGGGCGACGGCGCGATCTGGCGTTGCTAATGCGAGTTATGATCGATGGCAGTGCGACGGTGGCGGCAAGGCGGTGGCAGCTTCCTCTTCTCCCTCAAGGGACTCCTCCCTTCTCTTGGAGGTCTCCTCCTCTTCAATGTAATCTGTCAAAACAAAGATAATTTTTGTAGTATCGAGGACGGTTGTAGCGCAGCTAGGTGCGGCGTTGGGCTTGGAGGCGAGTGTAGTGACGAGGACTGTGACGGTGCGGCTAAGCGCCAGGACGGGCTTGGAGGCGAGCGCGGTATCGAGGACAACGGTGCCACTAGGCGCGGCGAAGGGCTTAGGGACGAGCGTTGTGATGATGACGACCGAGGCGTAGCTAGGCGCGGTGACGGCTCAGAGGCGAGCACGGTGGTACGGATGGGGTCACGCATATAGGGGCGGGGATGGCTCGGCGGCGAGCACGGTGACAGGGACTGTGACGGTGCGGCTATGCGCCGGGACGGGCTCAGAGGCAAGTGCGGTATCGAGGTTGAAGGCGCCACTAGGCACGGCGAAGGGCTCGGGGATGTGTATTGTGATGATGACGGCCGAGGCGCAGCTAGGCACGATGACGGCTTGGAGGTGAGCACTGTGGTACCGACGGCGGCTGCGCATGAAGGCGAGGTGATGGCTCGGCGGCGAGCGCGGTGGTAAAGCTGACGGTTATTGCGCATGTAGGAGAGGACTGTGTTGCTGCGCGGTTGCGGCTGCACGGTTGCACGGCTGCGCGGCAACGACTGCGGCTGCTGCTGCACGGCTGCGCGGTGGCGAAGCTGCGCAGTGTGGCTGCGCAGCTACGTGGCTACATGGCCATGCGGCCGCGTGGCTGCATGACGAGAGCTGTGACTGCGGCTGCGCATCTGCTTGTCCTCATGGCTGCGTGTCTGCTCGTCCTCACGGCTGCACGGCGGTGCGGCTGCACGGCCTCACTGCCATGGCGGCTCCGACGGTCGCGGCCACTACGGCGGCAGCGGTTGCTCCGGAAGCTGCAGCCTGTTCTGGCAGTTGCGGTCGCTCTGGCAGCTACGGCTTGCTCCAGTGGCTGCGGTCACTCTGGTGGCTGCGGCCTGCTTCGACGGCCGCGGCCTGCTCTGGCGGCTGGAATTGCCATGACGGCTACGAGCGGCAGCGATCGCTCTAGCGGCTGCAGCCGCTGCGAGCGGTTGTGGCTGCTTCGGGGGTCGTGGCCGCTGCGAGCGGCGGTGGGCGCTGTGTACAGTGCCCACTGCTCAGGCGCCTGTGGCCTGCTCCGGCGACTACGGCCGTTGCGGGCGGCTGCAGCCGCTCCCGTGGCTGCGGCCACTAAGCTCGGCTACGGCCGCGGCTCGTGGCTACGGGCGCTACTCGTAGTGGCGCCCGCGGGACTACGGCCTGGTCCGCTGACGGCGCGGCAAACTGGCGGGTGGCAGCCCGGCGTTGGCGGCGGCAGGGAACGGCGGCGACGGGTCTCTTGCAAACTCACGACGAAACCCTAGCTCTTCCCTCTCGCAGGGGCAATTTCGTAAATAACTCCAACTTTTAAAATCTCTCAAAATACTCCTAAACTAAACCACAGATCACAAAGGACTACATTTTTTACAATTCTTTTTTTTCAATGGCTCTCTTCTCTTGCGATGGACACCCCTCCCCTCTTGTAGGGGAAAGATGGGCCTTCTTCCTTGGAAAAAGAAAATAAGACCCAAAAGTTTAAACGGAGGGCCCAATTAGGGAAAAAAGAAAACGGATACACGTGCACGCGAAGGAAAACACAGACGAGATGCTTGTAAGGCTGGATGGTCCCCCATCAATCTTCGCCTTACATTGTCTCTTTCCCAACGTCGTAGTTAACGTAATCAGGGTTCATCTTCGTTCTTTGACTCTCATTTTACTCTTTTTTCTTGTCTCTTCATTCTCGCCACCGTACCATTCCACATCCAATCACTATCGTCATTCATACCATCGTCCATCATCATGTTTTTCACGTGCACTTACTCTTTTATTTAAGTTAAATTAACTTGTAACTTACGTATTTTTAATTGATATCACTAGCTCACTTCCTCCAATCTTGTTTTCATCGATCCTCTTGTTCATCATCACTAGTATAAGAAAGTAATTCCTTAAACATCGTTCCTTGTGGAGACGATCCGTACTCATCACTAACTACGTATTTTTAAGTACGGTTGTGAGTATATTTTTATTGAATAATCTCAATCACCAATGATGAATTTTAACCCTAAAATTGAGATTATCAGTAGTATTCTATCGACCTGTTGCGACATAGGATAAATAATAAGCACGTGGATCAGCTCTTATTTTACCATAGAGAAATGAAAGCTGACTTATGTGTCCAAGCTTTGCTCGGATATAGCTCGCTTCTTTTTGGGTGTGAAGTACTATCAAACATTAAAAAAACTGACGTTGCCACGTGGCAAGCCCGGGTCATTGACAAATGGAGTTATGGAGGCTTCTGGGTGTGACGCAATTTTTAAGTTTCAATAATCATGCCATTTGTAAAAATAGTCTCGTTCTAATCCAGTTCTGTATATTCCCATGATAAAAATTACAAAAATAATCAAAATGGATCAAATCTCCTCATGGACGACCTCCTTTCTCTGCTACAAAAAATGTTAAAGTTTCTAAGTTGAGTGGATTTTAAATTAAATGTACAGATTAAATAATAAAATGTTTATAGTGATTCATTTCACCCCAGGAAACACAAACACCCATTCAGAAAGGAGGTCAAAGATGCAAACAGAAAGAACTCACCTTCGATCTTTATATGCCTCCAGGATCATCCACTTTTCTTCTTTGAGATGAAGTATTATGCCCTTTTGCACAATTCATACGTCAGGAAAATTGATGGATCATGAAGCCAATTCTTTCACTTTGCATACGACTATAACAGTAATTCCAAGATGTCTGTAATATCCTTCTTAGATGGGTAGAGGAGAAAGAGAGAGAGAAGAATCAGATCTCAAAATGTTGGCTCAAGACTCTTGGATTCTTAGATATTGAGCCATCAACGAATTCTTGACGTGTATTTGGTCAACAATCATCTCTGATATTGACCCTATTGCCATGTTGTCAGGAATAGGAGTTCATTTTCAGAATGATCAGGCTCTCTGGTACATTGTTTCTTGGGATGGATGGGTTATCACATGCTCATTTCGGGTCAAAGCATTCATTGCAGTTTTATTTTTTCCAATGTGTGATGAAACAAATATTAATTTCCACTATCACATTACATTTGATGGTATTTTCTCCTTTTTAATTTTATGCAACTCGATGGCATACTGCCACTTTCCAAGCATTATCCAGTTTTCATTTAACTTCTGAAAAAATAATATTTGTATTGAGAAATGTGCCAATCTATTGGCAATAATATTCATATTCTGATACATGAGATGACTCAATTCCAAATTCCTGAATCCCTATTCATAAAACCTTTTAAAATCTCAATAAAATTATATCTCAACATTCAGAATTAATTTATTTTTATAAAATATCATTAAAATATTTTAATGCTAAGAAATATTTTAAAGCTATAATTAGCTTGTTTTCATTCAGCATCCAACCCATTCAATTCCAAGATTCAGCTCATATCCTAGAAGAGAATGGGGTTAGAATAAGCACACATCAAACTTGTATATCAACAATTACCAGGTATGTACTATTTCTCGTCCACATATTACTCATTAAATGAATTATGGAATGAAACCGTCAAACCCGAACAGATTATCCTATTTAGAGATGGCACAGTCATACCCAACTGATCATTTTTATCATCAATCCCACTTATCATCATTTATTCTCCAATTTAACAGATCACAACGTGGTTGACAGGCTTTCATTTTGGAAACGTTGGACAGTTGGCATGTATCCATTAAGTGTAAAATAGAGGAATATTTTTGCATACTGGAAGCTGGTGATATTGGTACTTCCTATGACATGTATGGTGGATACTATCTGGTAGTCAAGCCAAATTACACCACCATGTTTTTATTTAAGTTCATTGAATAAAATATTAGTTAATTATTATGATGAGATCATCATACACTAATCACTAGTCTTTAAACATGTGTTCTAAATATTCCTATTCGATGGAGAGTCTAGATGGACATCGAAATATTCAGATAGAATAGCACTATCTGATCCTACTTATACGATAAGTGTGGTTGATCTTATGGCTATTAGTGTAACAATTCTAAGGATAGATAGTAGGTGCTCTTTGGAGATAGAGTTCACTAAATTGATCCAAAGAATCTCTGAATGGTATTACACCTAAATTCCAATCAAGTTGATTCATGTCACGGTTGTATTAGAGATCCACTAATATGAGACACACCAAAGACATCTCGTACATGGATGACTATATTTTGACTACGATTTACAAGTCTCTAATAACAGGGTTCAAACAAGTCATATCTTGGACATAGTAAGAAGCTCATGGAGATGATTGAGTGAAGATATTAGAGAAGGTTTTCTCCAATGATGCATGTTATGTATCAGTACTAATCGAATGATGGGTCAGGATTTGATGATCAACCATAACCTAAGTCATTCAACAGTCTCACACAGTTGAAGGATTATACATATAATGTAACAGATGATGGTTAAGGTTCCATGAGAGAGTTCGAAAACTACTCTATATCTTCTAGAGCATGAGGTGTAGCATAGCATCCCACGGGTTGGAAACTTAACCTATCGGTTGGGTTCAATCAATCCTTAGCTAATTATTTATTTGTTGTTATATTTAATGAATAAGGTTTTCTAATGACTACATTTTGGGAAACATTTTTCTAATAACTAGAATGACACATGGTCGTAGAGGGTCACACACATAATATCACAAGGGCATTCGTGAATATATTTTGCTTGATAGGTTTTTGAGAAAAATGTTAAGTAAAATATAAATTAGAGAAGGGTCACCCAGGTCAGCCAGAGCTCGGAGCCCCCCTTTCTCCTTCTGATCACTTCTCCACTAAACCAATGATAGGGTCTTTGTGGTGAGAAGATCTTCAATATTTTCAAGAAGAGTTGGAGAAGAAGAGGAAATCCAAGAGCAACTTGATCGCGTGGATACTTCTAGAGGTCGGGCATGTGAACGGCTTTAGAAAAATCTTGATGTAAGCAAGTCAAGGGTGGAACAAGTTTCCACAAGGTACATATGATGTATTGATTTAAATATTGATTCTGAATTGATTATATCTTACGTTGCATAAAAAAGATGTTTTCTATCATTGAACCATGACACCATAACCCAACAATATAATACATCCCTACCACTATACTTTCTCATACAGCACGAGGTTACCAACTTGGGACCCCCTATAGTGTTAGAATGGATGGATTTTTCTATTCATTCATGTTTACACTCAGCAACTGTGTTTCCCTTGTAAATTTATTCAGTACTTTCATTTTTATTTCGTATAAAATGAGTAAGATCTCACATTACATTTATGTAAGAACCGGTGTGGAAACTGATATTTTGCAGCCCCCTAAGTTCCATCTCAGTATTCAAGTACAATATGATGCATTTGATGTATCAAGGAGCATAATTTTAGGTGCCATGACAATATAATGCATAATGGGATCCTCGGATAATTCTCAGTTAAGATTGGATGGGTCCAGGAAGACTATTAGCTCCCTCTATGACTCAAGGACCTGGACGACCAGCTGAGTAGCTTGAACTAGATGTTAGGAGCCCAGTGATATTTTACTTTTATAAAGGATAAACCATAGCACCCTATTAATGCTAATAACTCTAATGTGCTCTCATCTATAGTGGAAATGATGCTAATGCACTCACTCATGGCTAGTCAACAAGGTCAACACGAAAGTCTCCCACTTTACACGATGTATATGATCGATATGGTCGTTATTATGCAATCGTAAAACTAATCACACTTTGATGTCAAGATTAAATTCATTCACATGAACAGTTATTTTGAGACGTTTATAATGAAGTCGTTGAATATGTGTAATGACTTAGTGAATGATGATGAGATCATAAACAGTGATTATTAGTCTTCAAACATGTATTATAAATATTCCTATTTGATGGATATTAGAGACAGACATCAAATTATTTGGAAAGAATTGTGTTATTTGATAGTACTTATATGATAACTATGGTTGATCATGTGGCCACTTGTGTGGAGACACAAGATAAAAACTGGGTTCCCTTTAGAGAAATATTTTAATGAATTGATGTGTATGAATCCGGAATAGTATCACACCTAAATAGTAATCATGTTGATTCATGTGATGGTCATATAAGTGGTCTGACGACGAAAGGCACCAATGGCATCTTCTGTATGGATGGCTGTATTCAAACTAAGACATTGGGATTCATACATTTTAGCTTGGATATAGCAAGAAGTTCACAAAGGTGATTGAGTGGTCAAAATAGGATTGGGGCTTGAGGA
This sequence comes from Wolffia australiana, assembly GCF_029677425.1. NCBI lineage: Eukaryota > Viridiplantae > Streptophyta > Magnoliopsida > Alismatales > Araceae > Wolffia > Wolffia australiana. Next base: position 6,610,358 of record NC_135840.1, on the reverse strand, counting down.
GATTGACTCAAGGAAGAATATGAATTAAATCCCTTGCTCAGATATTAAAGATATTGGAGAGGACACTCTCCATTGATCTCTATTACTCATAAACATTAAATAAATGACTGATTAGGGCTTGAAGGTTAATCATACTCTAATTCATGCTAGAGTCTTCACGCAGAAGAAAGGTTAAACATATACAGTAACTAATAACATCAAAGGTTCGATGAGAGATTTTAATTACTATATTTTTATAGAGCACAAGGTCTAACTTGGTAAGCCTTGGGCTGGAAACTAAACTTGCCAATTAAGGCTCGATTAGAGAGTAAATGTTGATAGAGATAATAAATATGGTTGAAAAATATATTATAGGCCATTAATTTTATTAACTAGAGTGATACATGGGCCTAGAGGAGCACAAGCATAATATCTATTGGTGGCCCCCATTTTAGGTGCCCATGCCTACCAAATCTGGACATATCACTTGTCTTCTCTCCCTCTCATGATCCCCCTCCTTCTAGTGAGACTTGTTGGCAGGAATATTATATTGATCTTCAATAAATATTTAAGATGAAGAGGAGATCCATCACCATGTCAATTGCAAGGATACATCTTGATGCCAAACACATGAGCCGCATGAAAAAATTATTCCAGGGAGCAAGTAAAGGGTAGAATCATTTCCACACAAGGTGATGAGATGATAGAGGTCTTTATAGATCAATGATGAATTGATTTCCACCTCAGGTTGCATGAAATTTTATTTCAAGCAAAAAACCAAAGCCAATGAACCCAACATATGCATCTTTAGCATCAAAATTTTTGTTTGAGGATGAAGTTGGACCTTAATTTGCCATCATATTTTGTTTGTTCTGGTTTTCTCCACAGAATCCAACATGTACATTGCAATATGAAACATACACATGGATGAAAATGCAACAAGTATATTGATGAATGTGGTCATGATAGATGAGTTCCATTAGTGCTTGGACATTATTCGCATTGCAAGTAGTTTGATGTTGGTGAAGGACCATGAGATAGTGGAGCAATAGCTTATTGGGCTGGAGTGTCTGCCACGATGGAGATTAATGGAACGTATCCTACTAGCCCAGCCAAGTAATGCAGGAGAGAAATCTTGGCTAATTAACTTACCCAAAGAAACCAAATTTGGGAGGTTCTAAATCTTAGGATTTTGGACCATCTACGCCATTTTGGTGAAAATGTTAAGTCATTTTTTGCTTATTTTATACTGTTTATTTATACTTTGGATTCTTTCCATAGATCAAGGACTTTCTCTCCTCTTTTAACTTTTTCTCTCTGTGTCCCCATTAGAGTGAATGTTGTTCACTTTACAATGATTATACATGAGGACACGATAATACTAACAAAAAAACATTGGGTATTTTCTGTGTGCTGGTTATTTGATATCCTTTCTAAATCCTGGGAGTTTATTTTCTACACCCTCTACCTCTCCGTCTCTTTCTCTTTCACCTTGTCTCCATCTTCCTTCCACTATCTCTCACCCTCGCTCCCTCTCGCGCTCTCATATTTTTTTCTCTCTCTCCTCACTCCACCTTGCTCTCGATATCCCCCTCACCATCATACACAATACTCGTGAAAGATTAAGGTGCATGTTTCAATCACAAACTCACAAATGATCACTAGAAAAGACCTAAAACTCTATCATAACTTGAGGCCATAAATAAGGTTAAAGAGTGGTGTAGGAAGGGCTCACAAATGTGTCTCAGATTTATCCAGACTTTCAATCAGATGAAAAACAATCTAATAAAGGATAAATCATATCCAATATGATTAAACCCATACAGTTGATAAGGACCTATAGGAATTAAGTTAATACCAACATGAAACACCTCGAGACATGTACCTCGAACTATAAATTAAAACTGTATAATCAAACCAATCAGATTCAAATCAAGTAACAATTAATGTTCAATTTATAATGGGCCTCTATAATGACCGTCTATTTTTTCAATATAAATCTATTTTATGTTATAGTTTTGTTTCACAATAATTATAAACAACCTTTATTAATTGATTTCAGTCTCTTCTTCTCTTGTCCCCTCTCTTCTCTATTCCTTCCATTTCCATCAAATTTACTTATGGTATCAGGGTGATCTTCCTAATGGTGACAGTCTAGCATCAACAATTACAAATTTGACATCAGATGCTATTGCAACCTCCCAAAGAATACCAATCCATTATTCATGTACAAGAAAATGTCATGTATGTCCTTCCATCGGTTATATCAATTCTTCTTCAATTGGAAAGATTTAATTGTATCTTCTGTAAAGGACAGGTCATTCTATTAATCAAAGGCACCTAGGTTGAAAATGATCATCGAACAAGATTTCCCTCTTGCATATTTTTTAGATTAGAATGGCTACATTGAAATTCATCTGGAATATGAGGGCTGGACTCATCTGGACTAACATGTATTTATGCTTATTTTTGCCTTTGTTTCTGAATCCATACATCCTTGCATTTTGAGATACATGGGAGTCCAATGAAAAAAATTTGGTGCCAAGGAATCAGTCCAAGTTGATGAGCCTATGTATAAAGCTGAATAATATGATGAAAGGGTCTGTGAGAAATGATGAATATGTGCAAGAAATCAGATCCATGACTGATGAGTTTTTTTATTATTGGCAAAAAACACAGTGTCCGGTAGGGCCAACCCTAAGATTGTGCCCGTAGACCGATCCATCCATGACCTGAATGCCACCCAGGGGTGTTTATTTATTAAATGTAGTGTTTATCAGAGCCTATAAGCATAGAGCAAGCATACATGTCCCAATTACACACAGACCCTGCTCGCCCACGCCCATGGTGCAGAAAGGAAAAAGGTACATGAGTGATATCTAATAAAGGCCATAATAAGAGCACTCGTACCAACAGGAGTATGTGAAGCCCTTGTAGCGGGTACGATGCTTGGAGTGTGTGCAGTCCACCCCGCCGTCGTCGGCAGATGTCAACTTTTAGGTGCGCGGGAGGTTGGACTATCAGGTGAAAGGGTGTGCGGCAGGTCGGACACATCAGTGATGAGTTAGCAGCAACTAGTAAACCAGTCAAAGAAGTAGTTCTAATTCCCCCCCCCCCCAACAGGAATTGGTCCAAAATATGATGGCACGCATTTGGATGAAGTGGTATTGAATGTCAGATTAAATTATGAAGCTATATGCCATCATCACAAGATCCAAGGACAGAGAGAATTTATATTAATAGAAAATAAAGCATATTATTATTTCCAATCAGATCAGGAAGATGAGGACAAGAAAGAGGGCACCATAATAATCTATGCACACCCAAATGTAAGTTATGGTGCCAACTAGGTCACATAGTTCATTATTTCTGTAAATGCATTAACTAAACATTCCAAAGGTTTAACAACCCAACTTGGCAAAATGAACAACCCAACAATTACGTAGACCATTCAAATCGTCCTCCATACACCTATAAAACAACTCAACTTTTTTTGATGTATCTATCATTCAACAACTACCAATGATGGCAGTGATCGGCTCTACATTGGTAATGGCTCAATTTTGAACATCAAATAGTTCATCTTCCTATCTTATGAACTTAAATAAATTTACATTCTTCTATAGATAATAAATAATTAATGTTTTTTAATTAACCACTAATCACATATCACTTTTATCAGTCAACGAAAAGACAATTAGCCAAGTTCAGTTAAGGAGCCATTTGAAGGATGGTTTGTACCATCTTTCTACTTCCACAGATGCTCCAACAAATAAATTAGAAATTAGGTATATGATACATGATGCATTCCATTTCCTTCGCCAAAATTATGTACCTGGTTGGAAAGCCTCAAAACCTCAAGAGCTAGTTCACTATGATCTCTAGGGTCCCTATCCCATTATTTCTAACTTTATATTTTTTATGTCATCTTAGTAAATGTCTTCAGTAAGTATTATTGTAAATGTATCTGACCTGCAAGCCAATCGCACATCCCACATTCATTGATATATCTTAATAGAATAAAACTATCTAGTCCTTAGTGTCTCACACTGATGGCCAATTATGTAGCCATTAGTGTTGAGACACGAAGGAGAGATTTTTTTTGCTCTTTGGATAAATAGTTCACTAAAATGATCTGTATTAATTCTTAAATGGTACGATTGTTAAACATAATTAGGTTGATTTATGTCATGATCATATAAGTGGTCCTCAAGCCTAAGACACAAAAGACAAATTATGGATAGATGGTTGTATTTTAACTATGACCAATCAATTGGGTTGAATTGATATGTAATTTATTATTCTATGTTTAATATAGTTAATGAATAAGGTCATTCCAATAAATTTTATTTGGCGAGTGAAGTTTTGAACTAGACCGATACATGAGCGCAAAGGGTCATACACAAGATTTTTGGACATTTGTACATATATTCTAAATTTTAAGGGCTTAACTAATGGGGAATTTATAAGGGACCTTTATGTAAATATCTTCGGATAGTATAAATAGAGGTTGGCAACCTCATTTGATACGCATGCGAGTTAGTTTGAGTGCCCCCCTCTCTTGTTTTTCTCTTTCTAGGTTTTCAGGGTAAAGAAGATGAGATTTAGCGCTCTAAAGATCAAGTGGATACGTTTGAGGCCGGACATCTGAACTGTTTTAAGATATTCACTCAAGGAACCAAGAGATATTGGAGTTGATCCATACAAAAGTGATACCTTTGGTTTTCAAATCCATTTTGGATTCAATATTCTGTTACACACTAGATCCTGGATCATGGTGATAGAGGGTTCTGAAACCCAACAAGGTTGTCATGCAACACACACAATATTGGGTTTTCCTTATTTTAGGATCAAATGGTGAATTAGGTCATTTCTTTTATACCTATTTAAAGGTTTTCCTTCTCATGTTTGGAATAGGATTTCTTGTGGAGTTCTTGTATTCCGTTGAACTTGAAGAAGTATCTCCCTCTCATCTCTCTTTCTCCATTAGATCCAGTGTTTTCTCTTAACAGAGTATATCAGGACGTAACAGACCCAAAGAAGATGCCTTGGTTATTTGATAATCCTCATAATCTTTTTTTATTTGTTCACATCCAAATATACTATTCTAGTATTCTTTGTCTACAAAGAATGAGACGGCAAAAGCAAGAGGGATAGTATGCCCCAGAGATTGGGAGAGGGAGAGAGCGAGGGATAGTGCATGAGAGAGACTGAGAAAGAGAAACAAAGCAGGGTCGAGGAGAAAGAGAGAGAGCAAGAAAGATAGAAAGAGCTGGCAAGAGCGAGAGAATGAGATGATAGAGAGGGGGATGGAGAGAGGGCAGCGAGAGAGAGGGTAAGAGAGAGATAGGTTGAGAGAGAGGACAAAAGAGAGAGAGAGAGAGAGAGGTGGAGAAAGAGAGGGCAAAAGAGAGAGAGACCGACAGACAGGTTGAGAAAAAGAGAGCGGGCAAGAGAGGAGAGAGAGAGGTTGGGAAAGAGAGAGGGCAAGAGAGGAGAGAGAGAGAGACGTTGAGAAAGAGAGAGGGCAAGAGAAAGAGAGAGGTTGAGAAAGAGAGAGGGCAAGAGAAAGAGAGAGGTTGAGAAAGAGATAGGATAAAAGAGGAGGAGAGACCGAACCGGGACTGAACAAGACCAGACCGGAACTGGACCTAACTTCAGGTAAGCTTTAGGTTCATGCCAAAAAACCGGAACAGACTGGACCCTGTCCCATGCACTACCCATCCCCCTCCCCGTCGCCCCTCCCATCACCCGCCCCAAGCGCTCATCGCTGCTGCTCCCCGCGCAAAACGCCTCCGCCACCCCCGTACCGGACCAGACCGGGACCGAACAAGACCGGACAGGAACCAGACAGAACTTCAGTCAAGGTTTAGGCCCATGCCAGAAAACCGGACCGGGACAGTCAAACCCTAGTTGAGAGAGAGAGGGCAAGAGAGAGAGGTTGAGAAAGAGAGGGCCAAGAGAGATAGAGAGGTTGAGAAAGAGAGAGGGCAAGAGGGAAAGAGAGAGAGAGAGACAGAGAGAGAGGAAGAGACCATTAGAAAAGAGAAGGAAGAGAAGCAAGCAACACAGTTTTCACCCCCTCCCTTTCTCTCTCTCTAAAATTCGAACCATGGCCGTCGCCAAAGGCCCTTCTTGCATGATCATTCATCACCCACTCTGGGCACCGGCAAGAAAATCTACCTTGGTCCCAAAGCTGGCATTCTTATACGCTTCTCTCACCTCCGGATGTCTGTCAGCGTACTTGAGCACAAACCTCTCATAAAAAACCCGCTCAGACAGCGAAAAAATGGAGATCAAGCTCCACCCCCCCTCAGGCACCTTCATCCTCCTCAGCGCCTCGTACACCACAAACCTCGGCCTCACCCTCTTCTCCACGCTGAACGTCAACAGCACCGCGTTCGCGGCTAAGTACGACACCTCGCACCCCATCTTCTCCCCGAAGAACTCCACCGACCCCCTCAGCTTCTTCTCCGACAACCCGAGAATCAAAGGGTATCTGCAGGAGAAAAAGGTTCGATCTTTCGCCGTGATTCGAGGAAATTGGAGGAAGAATTGAAATGGGCACCTTCGGATTGCTCCGAGGGTCTCTTCCTCGCTCCAGCCGAGGCTTCTGAGGAGCTCGATCTTCTCTTTCACGGAGCTCCGGCTGAGAGAATCGACGATGTGGAGGCAGGTCTCGAAGGCCACGGACCCGGGAGAAAAACCCAATTCTCTGACCCGGGAGATGAGATCTTTGAGGGAGCTCGCGCTGCGGCCGACGAGGCGAGAGCTCCGGCGAAGAACCTTGGAAATACGCCGCCCGGGGATGCCGCACTCTCGCTGGAGCAGCTCGATGTTGGGCATCAGCTTCCTCTCCAGGCTGTAGTGGAGAAGACTGCTGTTCCTCGCCAATGTCCGGACCAAATCCAAGCCGGAGAAGCCCATGGCTTCGAAAGCTTCGAATTTGGGGGAGAGATTGCGGTCGACGTCGGCGTAGAGCAACGTGGGTCGCCGGGATATGGCCTCCTTGGTGGCTTCCTCGCTCACGCCCTTCAGCTTGAGGAAGGAGAGCACGGATTCGGCGTTCTTGGGGGGTTTCAGCCGATTGAGGCGCTTGGAAACCCCGGCCGCTTCTTCTGGGGAAAACCCGAGCGATTTGATGAGGAGATCGAGGATTGGCGAGGTGGGTATCGGGTCGGAGTCGGAGGAGAAGAGCGAGGTTGGGAGGAGGAGAGGAGGTCGGGAGAGGGCGTCGTGGGGGAAGAAGAAGAGGCGGAGACTGCGTGCCCTCATTCTCAGGGAAAGAAGAAGGTGAGGGGGAGAGTGTTGCCCAGAGGAAGCTGCTTGCTTTTCTTTCTAAGTGTGGAGGAGGAAGAAGATGGGGGGGGAGACTTGCAGATTTGCTTTGGAGTAGGGAGTGTTATTAAACTAAAAAAAAAAAATCTAATGTGGTCAAGGATACAGTCAAAATAGTCAAATATCAGTTGTTTAGGTGGGTTACTACTTGAACTTATTCTAATATTTTTCCATGAACTTTATCTTAATTTTAGGGTATAGTGGTCTATGAAGCTGCTTACTATCTTTCAAAGTGTGGAAGAGGAAGAAGATGGGGACTTGCAGACTTGCTTTAGAGTAGTAAACTATAAAAAAACTCTAATGTGGTCAAGGATACAGTCAAGCTGGTCAAGTATAAGTTGTTTATATTGTATTGTTCTTGAACTTATTCTAATAATTTTGCATGAAATTTATCTTAATTTGAGGATAAAATGGTTCTTGACAGTACTTTTTCTAAAGTGGTAGAGGATACGGTCAAAACAGTCAAGTATAAGTTGTTTATATTGTGTTGTACTTGAACTTAATTATAATATTTTCCCATGAACTTTATCTTAATTTGATGGTAAGTGTCTCTTGACATTGCTGCCCTACTGGCCATGGATACAGTCAAAGTAGTCAAAAATGAGTTCTTTATATTGTACAGTACTTTAACTTATTCTAATATTTTTCAATGAAGTTTAGCTTTATTTGATGCCAACGTAGTTCTTGACATTATTTTCCATCTGGTCGAGGATACAGTTGAAAAATCTTGAGGGAGGTTGTGGTGTGCAGCAAGAGTGGTACTTTGAGGAGAGGATGTGGGAGAAGGCGCATTCTCTTTGTCTAGATGATTGGGTTGTTGATCAACAATTATAAACCCACATTCTGATTGTTCAATCACTCGCTCTGAGAATCTAAAATTCTGTCCAAAGTTTGTAGCATGTCACCAGTCTTAGCTTTCAACATAGATTAATTTTTTATTCACCTTAATTTTTAATTGTTAGATGCATTCAAGATTATAACGCTAATGTCAACTATGTACATGTCTCACTATATACCTTTAAGGGGTAAAGAAAATAGAAGTAGGATTCTTAGACATTTAAGAAACAAATAATGTGTGTTGTTATCCATCATAAAAATAGGTTAATTGTATAACGTACCTCTATACTAATTCTAAATTAAGTTAGGTTATCCCATTATCCATTTCAAATCAAAAACAGACGTCTCACATGTTTAGAAATTTATCATCAAATGAAAAACGAAAGACAAGTAAAGGCTGATTTTGGATTCTGGTTCATGGATCAAAATCAAAATGGTAATGCTCATTTTTTCATAATATAATAAGGAAAAATCAGATAAAAGAAAGGCACACTAGTGTATAGAGTCAAGAACCTCAATAACTTTAGCATCAAATGAAATGATGAATTATTAAATTACATAAGAATTTGGGATTGTGACTCGCTTGTCAGAAACGAATGTTATTGACCATTTTTTTCATAAAATAATAATGTCCATGAAACATGATTGTATCACATACAAAATTAAGATGTTGAAGCATTTAGACATTATATTAAACTACAGAGGGCCACTCACACAAAATGGGATTAATATTAAAACATGCCTGATTCAATGTTAGAAGTCAAAGATGTGAATGAAATGGATAATGGCATGATATTGAGTATCAACTCGCCTGTTAGCCCTTATATTAACTCCTTGGAATATCCCCCATCTCTTTTCAATTGCACATACAATTCCTTCACTAAACACTAAGTTTACATGTACTACTATACTAGTAGTGAATGAGGTTGATGAAAAACATGAAATAAATTGAATTTTATTAAAATTTTAGTTTACAACCATTTCCTCATTTTAATAATCAGGATAGTTATAATACTTATTTAAATATGTATCAGAGATGATATTATATGCCTAAACACTTGAGACCAGATTAGTTTACATCACCATATTAGAATTTGATAAATGGCATTCCAATAAAAAAATATATTTTCAAAATATGGTATTTTTATCTAAATAAAAAATGGTTTTGGATCCTAACAGGTGAAAATTTGAGTTCACCTTTTAAGTATCAACCCACGTCACCTTTCCACATCTACTGTCATCATAGTTATCTTCATTGCATTTTATGAATTTGTCAGATCTCATCCGATAATTCAATGTCAGTACTGTCTTTATTGAATATTCACCTCTTTTTGCTCACCATACCGTGACACATTGAAGAATATTGATGTATTTTTTTCTGCAAAGATAAACAAGAAATGCTTCACAATCTTCATAGATTTCAAATTTTGAAATTGGCTCAATGTGTCCACCAATTGCGGTCACTTTATATCTTATGCAGGGCATTCGTGTAGTCATCTAACTAATAATTGGGAAATGTCATATGCACTTGTAATTCACGATGCTGTTCTTTTGATAAATCAAAATTAGGAGTATAAACTTTATGTTTATGTATTCAAATTTGATTTAATCAAATAATATTTTGTTAGATCACTCAATTGTAAGGTGACGAGTAAAGTCGTCTCTTCAGGTATTGGTATCTAGGAAGAAACTAGTTTAAGATCGTGATAAGAATTCATATTGGTATCAATATTTATGTAAGATATAAATCTTAAAAACATTATTAGATAATGATGAGCAATGTTTCTATAAATGGGGAACATATATCAGGGAATTATACTTTTTAGATGTGGATTAAAGGATAAGAATGGATCTTTTAAATGATAATAAATTGAGATAAATATGAATTCTAGTAAGATGCGAAAGTGAGAAATAGATTTTATGTATGAAATTTGGAAACAAAGAGGATATAGAGATAGTGGAGGGATGAGGGATAAAGTGAAGGAAGGTGAAGAGATGGTAAGGATGGTTAAGGATACATATTCATGATCACAAATAACATGGTAATTATAATATTAATATCGTAGATTTGACATGTTTCTCATCATTAAAATGAGAAGTCATAATATAATAGATATTTTTATTAATTTCAATATAATACATTGAGAATGTGGCCAATCATAGGATGTGGCCATTGATTATTTATTCCAATCAGATCACCAATTATAACAAACTTGTTTACTTGAAAATTTTGGAGTCAATGAAAATGTGTGTGATTTAAATTTTACTTAATGCAATCTGGTATGAAGGACATTAGACAAATGGATAAAAATCAATTATTTAATTTTAATAAGTGCATCTAACCCATTAAATGCACCTTTGCACGTGTAAAAATGTTATTTTATAATGGTCCATAATTCATTTAGCTCTCATAAACTACCTTAGACTTTATTCCTTTTCAGATCCACATGGATGCAGGACAGCTAGGGGAAAAGACAACTGTGGGTAGGGCGACGACGTGTGGAGAATACTGGATGGCTAGGATGGATGGATAAAACAGACCACAGAATTTATTTGGTGCAGGACGGCTTGGGGAAAAGACGACTATGGGTAGGGCGACGACGGGTGGAGAATACTGGACGGCTAGGATGGATGGATAAAACCGACCACAGAATTCCACGCGAACGAATTATGAACTTAAAACTGATGAAAAACTGGTGGTGCAGTCCCGTTCCTCGTCGAGGGCGGGAGTACTGTCTTCAACCACCGCGACGATGCCAAAGCACCAAATTCAATACTCGAATTCACGTCACGAGAGAAACTCACGATAGAGAGAATTTTAGGGAATTCCAAATCAAATCAAATCTGATGGCGGTGGAGGATTCTCACGGAACAATGGACGAAGAACACATCGACACCAAAGAGTTCAAGCGTACATCGGCACTGTAGTGCGTGAAGAGGTTACGGGAAATTCTGATCGTGACGAGACTGGACGATTCCGAGCATTGAATGGCCCACTGAACGAGAAGGTCTGGGCGTTTTGGGCATTGTACGGCCTTGGCAGAAAGCGAGACGGACGAGCGGGCATGGACAGGGCAGGCTGCGCGGGCACCAGTGCAGATGGCGTGCCTTGGGTGGCACAAGGATGACGTCAGCCTTGGGCAGCCTTGGGCAGTAGCCTTGGGCGGCCTAGGGCTGGCTGTCCTGGGCGGCCTGGGGTAGCGGCCTTGGGCGGCCTTGGGCGGTAGCCTTGGGCGGCCTTGGGCAGCAGCCCTGGGTGGCCTAGGGTGGCGGCCTTGGGTGGCCTAGGGCTGTCTGCCCTGGGCGGCTTGGGGTAGCTACCTTGGGCGGCCTAGGGCGGCGGCCCTGGGCGGCGGCCTTGGGTGGGCTGCCCTGGGCGGCGGCCTTGGGCGGGCTGCCCTGGGCGGCCTGGGCGGCGGTTCTTGGGCGGCTTGGGGCGGCGGCCTTGGGCGGCCTGGGGCAGCCGGCCCTGGGCGGCCTAGGGTGGGCTACCCTGAGCGGCCTGGGCGGCGGCCTTGGGCGGCCTAGGGTGGCGGCCTTGGGTGGCCTGGGGTGGCTGCCTTGGGTGGCCAAGGGCGATGGAAGAGAGGGGGAGGGAGAAGAGAGACAAGAGGGAATGAGAGAAAGAGAGGGATGGAGAGGGGGAAAGAGGATGGGAAGGAAGATGGTTGGCGACGAGAGGCGGCGGTGGTGGCGGCGGCAGCGGCGGCAACGGCGGTAGGGTTGGAGAAGGGATAGGGGAGGCTGTGCAGTCCTCCAAGAAGAGTTAAAAACAAACTCAATTCTTGAATAATGACTGCCTAACTGTTTCTTGAAACAATGGCCTATACATATAGGCCTTGGAGGAAAGAGAAAATACAGCTTAAAGAAATAAAAATAAAATAAAGATGAGCGACGTGACGAGCAACGTAGTTTCGCATCACGTCAGGGGGCAGTTCTGAATCTGCCTTTGGCGACATGTCAGGACGTGTGAGGGGGCGTGCGTGGGTGGAGACGTGCCTGATGTCGGCGTGTTGACTTGATTTGGTGATGATGGTGGCAAGTCTTCAGCAGTCGTGCTGGCTTCGGACGATGGTGGTGACACGTCCGGTGTCGATGCGTGGACGTCGTCACCACCAAAAATTATGACTGGAATCAAAGTTCAAACACACATTTTCATGTCAATCATTGAAGATTTTTATAAACTTTGAGATACTTATCAAATGTGAATTGAAATGCATTTCAATAGCAGATTTTAACATAAAACCTTCAGGAAATCTGAGAATTCTACCACCATGCCGATGATCCATGACAGGTAGCTCCATGATATCTAAAGAGAGGAAATCTGGGCGGCTACCTCTCTTTGCCTGGGAGGTGAATAATGAATGGTGTAGAATTATTTGGCTTCCAAACATGATATCTAAAGATCTAGGATTTTCAGGCCAAAATTTTGAAGGTAGCTCCATCATTCTCTCCTCTAATAATCTATGTTTTTGGGATATATAAAGAGACATGAAATTAAAATTCATTTATTTTATAATCAACAACACTATCCACATTTGTCGCTCTTCTCCGCCGCTTGATGTCACATATGCTGCCATTTTTCCCACATTCTGCTAAAAATCCAAACGTTATTCAATAATGCTTGTAAAATTTTGGAATTTTATTTTATGAAATTACTTATTAATCTAATTAAAATATTTTAGTTGGCACTTTGGTCGCAGCAGCCATGTGAAGTGCGCATGAACTGAGTGGAGTACAGAGAGGTTAAATAAAACTAAAATATAAATAAATTAAAATTTTCACTTTTTCAATACCTTTTCTATGTAGATTCAACGCCTCTTTCTGTGCTAAAAAATTAATTTATAAATACTTTTTCATAAACAGATACCTTAATGCCACATTTAACCCTGATTTCTAGTTTATTGTAGCTTAGATTCAAATATAATTCCATGAAGGTGATTGTGTGATAAATATTAGATCTTACACCTGTAGTGTAAAATAATATAGCTCAATTAAGATGATGTGTCCATGTCATTGTCCCAGGTAATGGAACTATCCGAGAAAGAGTTCTACATAATTTTCTAGAGACATTAGAACTACGTTTGATGACACATTCTTGTAAGTTGAACATATCCTAAGCCATTCTTCCAATATCATGTAGGTTAGAGAATATTTATACTCTGTAACCCGATGACAAAAAAAGGCTCAGTGAAGAATGGATGAAATCCCCTCTACCTTCTAGGGCACTTTTTGTAGCTTGACACCTCATGGCTTGACTGTAGTTAATTAATTGGGTTAAGTCGATAAAGAGTTACTTTTTTCTAGATCAATTAAGTATATTGCTTCATAATTTTAGAGGGTCACATGCATAAGGTTTACTGAGATCAAAGGATATACTTAAGTTACATGGTTTTATGAGAACCCCCATTTAAAAGAAACAAGATAAATATCCAAACTAAGTTCACCTTCCAAGCCTTTCCTTGGATGCACCACCTCCATCTCTTCTTGGGTGTCCATGCATCTCTTATTGGGTTCTCTCCCTTCCCAATATGATTAAAATCTTGAGAAGATCCCTTCTCATATTGAAGGCAGTTCCTTTAGAGTAAGAAACAAGAATATTTGACATGTTAACTACCACATCTAGAAGTCTCATATTTTTACCACTGGTGATAACTCATTCACGTAATCATAAAGATATTATATTCGCTTACATGCAAGTTGATTTTATCACTGACATTCTCATTTGTATTCTAAAGGTATGTTATGTGAGTGGTCTTCATATTGTCAATCATTGCCCTGAAATCCAATAGGTTCTCAACCTGTAGAATATTTATAACACAACCATTCTTAAATTAATTTCATGGATTTTAAACATTTATTTTCATTAAATATACTATATCCATATTAACAAGCTTAGAATTATCAAATATTTTTTTGGAGTGGTATTTTGACTTTTCTATGTTTTTAGGTTTTTATGGAATTTTTCAGCGTACTATTTGTAAATGAAATAATTATATCGTCATAATATTATTTTTTGAAATTTTTTGACATAAAATTCATAGAGATATAATTTTTGAAATCATAATACAATTTGAAATTAATATTTATTTGTCTTTGGATGGATTTTTCTTCTAGTAATCTCCATCCTCCACATGATGCCATTCAATTTATTCAAATGACCACTAAACATTAATTTATTACAATGATTAGCTACAATAGCAATTGTGAAATTGTGTTATGGAATTGAAAATCACAATGTCGTAATGGTCCAATCACGGCTTAACTTTTTTTAATGAGTGACATTTGTCGGAGGAAAAAATGACTGACTTCATTTGTAACAAATATGATGGGAACATCAGATAGGTGTTAGCATTAAAAAATATGGAGATTAAATTTGACATAAATGGAATAAGGAATGGGGCATGTTTCAACACAGAAAAATATATAAATCAAAATATCATTAAGTAATGAGAATAGGCTGAAAATGCATTGACATGTGGCCTTGCATCATTGGCCTTGAATAAAAAAATGCTCTGACATGGCCGTGGAGCCATATCATTCATTAAATGTCATTTAAAACATGTTATTTTTATTTCATCACAGGATATGTTACACTGCAAGAATGATGGATCACGGAATATTCGGGAGAACATATCAATTATGAAAAAATTAAGAATCTGTGAATCTGTCATATTGGTAGTTAAAAGCCAAAAATATGGATTAAATGTTTGGCAAATCTGAGTATGCCACTAACATGCTGGCAATAAAACATGTGGATTGATGCAAATGATCCAAGTTCAGAATGTGATATCTCACTCTAGAAGGAATTTCAGAAAAAAAACATGAAGCTTTACACTATATCTTTCTCTTATCTTCATTCATACACTATATCTTTCTCTTATCGGCAACCCCTATCGATGTAACACATCATACTGAATTTTTTCCTGCACTTGTAAACTGAATGAAAGAAAGTGAGTTTGAGATCCATCAAGTTACTTGGTGAAAATCATTGATTGAAGAAAGAAAAATGAGTAAAAGGGCTCTTGCGAAGTGTCAAATCACGTTGATCCTAACAAAATATAAGAATTTATGGGGAGTTCCTTGCACTTACATTATTGTCTTTTTCTTATCCATATCCATTTATCCAAATCTAATTTATCCATCATCATCATCCAAAATGGCCCATTATTACACAAATAAATATTTTTATACATATATATATATATATCCCTACTTATTATCCTTCTCATCCCTTCATATTTATGTAATTTATTCATCACATATCTACCATCTCAATATTACCCATATTTTCACATATATTATGTCAATTACCTCCTCACCTAACCATACTTCTGAGTTTCTCACCTTTCAAATTGTATTATCATTCCCTAATCACCATTTAAAAGTCATTTGTTCCCTAATCATCATTCCTTATGGAGATGACCCGTTCTCCTCACTGTCTTGTCATATTTTTAAGAGTCAATGTCTTATATAAATCTTATATATTAAATCAATTATCAATGATGAATTAAATACCCAAATTTGAGTTATCACCTATGCATGTCAGATATTCTCCTGTTCGTCTTGATCAGCACTGTCCTAGATAAATTTGGTATCTTCTCAACATTATAAGGTACATGACCTGGGGAGGTCGTGAAAGGAGATATGCGAGAAGAAGAATTGGCCCCCTAAGGATACAGTTGCATAGATCCCTCTACCCAATGATCTATTGTCCTTTATACCAAATGGAGTTTTTCACAAAATCCTCGTGCATAAAGTATATTTTTTGAAACATAATGAACCTTTTATGTGTGACCCTTACATCCCATTAATAGTCTAGTTAACAAATAATCGTCCCAATATCTCCTTATAGGCTAACCAAATAATTTTTTTATTACAACAATAATGTAATATCATATTGATTAAATTATATTGATAAGTATGGGAACATACGCATGATCTTTAAAGGCAAAAAGGAGTTAACTCATACACCATTCTTGTCAATAATTCCTATTTATGTGTCATATCACATATGTGTGACACTCCTAGAATGCATTGCATATTATCAACTACGAAAACCTAATTGGTCACCTTACTTGGGAATAATGCATTAGGAAACATTTAAAGAATTAATTTATAATATTTTCAATGGATTGGCCAATGACTTAATTGCATCATCTTACTAGAATCTATTCTTCTCATACTAAAGGTGAAAAATGTTATATTGGCCAACCTTTGTGGTTTTATAAGCTATTAAGATTTTTTAATCCCATAATTAGAGACTTGTAGGTCATAGTACAAACATAAATATATATCCATAAGATATCATTTGTCTTTTGTACTTGAAAATTAGTCACTTGATGTTAAAGGATTTATTTCTTGAACAAATCTCCATCAGCCATTCTTGCCTTAATCATTTATTCTACTTTTAACTCTCTCTCGATATTGGCTAGAATATTTGACTTCTCGCATTTGTTTATTTAGTTAATAATATAACTAGATATCCCAATAATTTATTTTAATAATACAATAAAAGAACGTGATAGATTTATCTAGAAAATATATTTTCATCATTTTTCATGATTTTTTGTATTAAATTTTTAAAAATCCTTTTAATGAACCTTGAATTTAGTCAATCTCCTTAAAATTTTTAATATGTTTATTATATTAGTTTATTGCTTTAAACATTATTATCATTTTGAATTATTTTCATTTTTATAACAAAAAATAAATTACATATTTTTCTAATTTAGTACTATTAACTAAAACCCTCTTTGTCATATTCTAGTGAATTTATTTCAATACTTCTTGAAATAATTTAATTAATTAATTTTTAGTATAAATTTATTAAGTTTCTTTTTGTTAAATTTAATGTTCTTAAAATATTAATTTTACATTAATATGTAAATTTGTTAATAAGTGTGAACCAGCCATTCTATTTCATTTACATCAAAATGTAATTTGATGGGCCCAGCCCATTTAACTGTACCAGTTGGTATTTAAACCAGCCAGTATGAGAAATCCATTAAGTCTTTTTTACCATTTGTAAACCATAGCTACACATGGAGACACGGGGAGGCTGGGGGAAGAGCTGCTTAACAAGGGCAAAATTCAACATTAATATGTATGTAAAGTTAAATTATGGCTTCTTTTTTCAGATTGTTATTTTAATTATTATGTCATTTGACTTATTTTATTTTCGAAGTTATTTATCTTTATTTTCATGTTTTTCTTTGTGCACATAATGTCATTGTAATGTGAATATCAACTATTTCTCATGTTGGTGAGATAAAGGCCCATTTAACCATAGACTGACAAAGAAATGGAGAAGGTTTTGCACATGGAGGCTGACAGACAGCTGCAATAATGAGCTCAATGCTTCCCTATCTTGAAATGTTTCGCCCAAACCTCACGTGTGTGAGGGCTGCTACCAGAAAATTCTAAACATGAAGAATTCACTCAACCAGGCAAATGATGCTACAATGAATCTCTTTTATATAGAATTCAAATTTGTCAATTGTAAGTTATAAGATGACCTGAAGGCATCTCTATCATGCAGCTGCATATCATTAAAGTTGTTGGCAGTTCTTTGTCATCCATGATGACCAGAAAATGAGCTTCGAATGGCCTAAAAACACAAAGAAGACTATAAGGGTTGACTTGGTGAACTCTTGAGTTTTTAGAAGCTTCTAGGCTCTTCTGAACTCCTTAATATTATTCTATATTCCTCTCAAACCCTTATGATGATCTAAACTTAGAAGGATAGACTCTTCTAGACCCTTCTAGTAGTTTTTGGATCACTCTAGAATTCTGGAAGGATGAGTACCTTTTGTAGAGAAGGGACTCTCCATAAGTTTCCATAGAGCACCATTTTTAAAGGAGATCACTTCCACCTACAAGAGGTTTTGCGAATCAAAGCTTAGCAATTTGGAGAGTTCAACTGAACCAGCTTCAAGAGATAAGGGGAAGGCAACAAAGTTTTCCAGAAAACTCACTTGCTGAAGACGGCTCTGAATGTGGTTCCTCACATCAGCTTGTGCCTTTTGTGACCCTGCTCTCTTTGTTTATTCTATAATAGACCTCTATACTTGGCATTTATCATCCCATTCAAGAAGGTTGTTTTTCTCCAATTTTTACTTGGGTTTCATTTGCACTATTGGTAAATACTTTAAGCTTTGTTGGATACATATTTTAGACTCCTTTGAACCAAGATCCTCAGCAGAGATGAAGGTAAGCTTCCCTTAAAGCATTGTCTACCAAGCTGCCTTATTTGGAAATCTGGAAGTACACCACTCAAACCAAGCTGGATCCTCCTAGATTTAGGTTTCATAAAACCCCTGATGAGAATATGCATAGAAGAATGAAGGCAACTACCGGGGCAATGGAGAGTATTAGTCGCCACAAGTGCAATAGTTCAACACTGTGAGTATCATCTGAGCATTCTCATCATTTGAGAGCTCATTACCTCACTCCTTCCCTCTCGTCAAAGAAAGAGAGAGAGAGGGACAGGAGATTTAGCAGGATTATATGCTCCTGTAAAAAAAAATCATTAAATACCAATTTCCAATGAGCATTGAGGTATGAGACATTGATTTAAGAAAACAAACATGATAAAACTCCCCTCACAAGAAATTTTACCCAGGAAACAGATATAATTGATGGAAAAATTAAACAAAAACATCCCTTAGCCTACCAAGTACGTTCCTTCATGTTACAGATAAGACACTCTCACCTGCCATCAAGCAGAACGTGCAGTGATAGTGAAAGGATTAAACTTTCTTTATTATTTGAACAACATCCTCGTCTTCAAGTTCGTGTTCCTGCAATATAGACAATATAAACAAAGCTTTAGTATAAGGGTTTAAGGAAGAATGATTTTAGGGATTAGGGTTTAGGGTAGTCAGAAGACCTTGCCAACTCTCTGTGGTTTATGCTTGGCACTTGAACCCCAAACGAGAGCGCTGATGAATAAAGACGAAGACAAATGGAATTATAATAAATTAAAACAAGAGCGACGGAATCCAAAAGAAGAGGGGAATGAAGAACACTTACTATTTGAATTGCTTAACCATGTCTTTGTGAATCCTGTCACAAAAGTCTTCCACACTCCTCCTCTTTGAGGATAAGATGACAGGGTCTTCATAGTCAGGGTTCATTCCCTTTGGTTTTGTGTAGATACGGACTAGATCAAGATAGTCCCATATCTTCTCTAACAGCCCATCAAGGTTCCACTCCAGATGTGCACTGCGGTGATGGCACCAATATCAGCAGGATTTTTAAAGGGTGAAAAAAAAAATTCTAATAACCTGATTGGGCAGTAATGTGGAAGTTTATCAAGGATCTCCAACTCTTCAACGGTAATCTGGTCGATCTTGTTGATGACATAAATGCATGGCATGTATTTTCTGCTGCCTTCGATCACATCTATAAGATCATCGGCCGTGGCATCGTATCTAAGGTTTATATCCGCGTTGTGAATCCTGTACTCGCTGCATATAGCCTTAACCGTTTCAAGATCAAGCTGAGTGGTCGCGACCGTGGATGTAAGATTGATGCCTCCTTTGTCTTTTTTTCTGAAAGTTAAGTTGGGAGGTTCCTTGTTCAACCTGCAAAAGAGTAAGAGGACCGGAGTGTCATCATAAACGGCTTCAAATCAAATATAAGGGGAAAATATTTCCACAAAAAAAAGAAACAGGAAAAATATAAATTAAAAACTACATTTTTTTTTTAAAATTTAGAACTGTGATCACATGCCCATGCTGTGGTCACCAATGAGAACTTCCCAGGCGGTCACCCATCCTGGTACTGCTCTCGCCCAAGCACGCTTAACTCCGAAGTTCGAATGGTATACGGTACTTTAGTGTGCTGATACCAGTGCAAATTAAAAAATACAAATTAATCTGAACCCAGATAAACATTAACAAATCAAATAAAGAAGCCTATTATTCTTGAAAGACATGAGGCCAGCAAAAAATTCAATCAAAAAATAGGGTTTCCATCAGCATAAAACATACAATGATTTTTTTTTTGAACTATATAAAAGATAAAAGATACGCACGAATCTAGACTTTTTATGAAAAATTGAGACACTACATTGAAAAAATATTGGTTCCAGGATCTTTTTCTTTCCAAAAAAAAGATATATTGGTTCCAGTAGTAAGAGTCATGTACTTTACCGTATCCCAAATCCTTCAAGCTCTTTTTCTATCAACCGCTTGTGGGTTATAGGTTTAATCGCATCAAGAACAATCAAAATTAAATTGCATGTTCTTGCAGTGCTGATCACCTGAAAGTCAAGGACACGTAGATCACATTACAAAGAAAAAAATAGTCTAATAGCATCTTACAGTAGAACCAGGAGGAATAGAAAAAAGGCCTGAGCTTAGGATATGAAAAAGAAAAAAATTCAAGCGTCATGCAATGATCTGATATAGCAAGGAAATAACATTTTAGACCCGGTAAAAGAGCATTACCTGTCTACCTCTTCCCTTTCCGTCTTTTGCACCCTCAATAATACCAGGTAGATCAAGTAACTGAGAGAAATTAAAGATGTCATTAGTGAACAGTACAACACAAAAAAGTCTGTCAAATCTTAACACTATGGAGATTTACATGAGCACAACAGAGGTAAAAGATTCTTGCAGAAAAGAAATATGCCAGAGGTTTGTCAGTACCATTGAAACACTGACGATAAAAAATAGATGACACGTAAGAAGTAGGTGAAATATCCCCGAAAGAAATCTACGAAAGTATTTTGCAATTAACAGTGTCCAGTTTGCCGAGTTTACTGACCAAAGAAGTCATTCAAAAGATAATATATTCGATGATGATTCATATAAGATAAAAGCGTGCAAGAAATACTAGGAGAAAAAAGATACCTGAAGCTTAGCACCTTTATACATAATAACACCTGGGATGCATGTTAATGTGGTGAACTCATAAGACGCAACCTGAAATATTAAATTGAAATATCGTTCAGAGATAACAAATAATCTGATTCAGCTGTGAGATGATATAATCGAGGTAATGACTTCACCGGAGAATGAACACGAAAAACAATTGAAGATAAGAAAGTTATGGACAGAGCAAGCAAAAGAGACTATAAGAAAAAACATCACAAGCGGGAACCCATCGAACAGAGCCTTTTTATTAAAAAAAATATTAATACACCACTTTCTAACAGGTAATTCAAAACATTTTTGATACATAAAGACTAAAATATCCTATTCATTTACTTCAGGCTTTAATTAAACGCCACTGAAGTTTATTCATTCTAAAGAAGGTATGCAACTGAACCAGAAATTCCCAGTAATTAGCCCGGACGTATGACGCTCAGCATGAATCTCCAACGAAGTTTAAAATTTAGTGGGATTAAGATATTAAACTTTACATTTGAATAATTTAGGCACATTTTCATTCAAAAAAATAATAATAATTTAGGCACATAAACCGCCAATGAGAAAATTAGCATTCCAGAATTTTTGACAGACTAAAATTTACTTCTTCTCTTCCAATGAAACTCTCATTTTTCAACAAATCTACGGATGGAGCTCCAAAAATTGTAAAAATGAGGGGAGAAATAAATCAGTGTTTGTATGCATCACAATCAAACTTTTTCTTCATATTCTGGGAAGAAGTTTAAAGTACTCTGAAATGTAAATAGTGCGACTTTAGGGAATGCAATCGATACTGCTTGAAAAATTCTGATCGACTGTCATTTTTTTCCTCCAAGAAGGGTATACAAATTAATGGCAATGAAATTTCATAAAGACACTAGAATATTTTGCCTCCCTCGTTCAGGATGAGGCAAACAAAGAGACCTGTGAATACGTAATGAATAACTCAATTATAGTTGAGTTTTAACACATAATTGGATCATTAGCCTGTTCCTTCTATGTCATTTTTCTTTTATGTCATGTTTATGTTATTTTAGTAGGCCCCAAATTATAAGGCCCTACTTCACCCTTTTTTATTCTATGTTCCCTTGTGTCAGTGGGCTATAAATGTGGCCCAAGTGACTTGCCTTTTCTCATATATGAGAATAAGTGACCCAAGTAGAGTGGGCCTAGGCACACTTAGGAGTAAGCTGGTACAGAAAGCAACTAATCAATTGTTTTTTGAAATATGTAACTTCTCAATATTTTAAGTGTGGTTATCTTTATTTTGGGAACCTAACTGAGCTTACAGGCCTGAAGGCGCTGGAGATAGATCTCTTCTGGCCAAGAGGTATGTCTTGACAGGGATATACTATGCGAAAATAAGACTGCCTAATTTAAAACACAAGATAGCAAAATTTATAGCTATAATGTTATAACATTTATACCTGAAGACTCTAAATTGATGCCGCACATGAAATGGAAATCAAATTTATGATGCCAGGTAAAAAACAAATCTGACAAAAACGAGAAATATCTACAAGAAATAGACGAAAAATGAGACAAAGAGGTGGACTTCATCTTAATATTTCTCTTTGACCCGACGTACCTCTGAAAAAGTCCCAGTCAACTTATTAAGTAGAGTTGATTTTCCAACAGACGGAAACCCAACTAAGCCAACTCGTGCATCTCCACTCTTTGTGACATCAAAGCCCTCACCAGCTCCCCCACCTCCTTTCCCCGATGGTTCTAAAAGGTCCCTCCTTAATTTGGCAAGTTTAGCCTTATTGAAAGAAAAAGGACATTAAGTTGATCAGAAACAGATATTTCTACTTTCAGAAGCGTCTGCTTGTAAGCAAAAACCATTTACAGATATCTCTTTTATAGAATTTTCAAGTAAAATAAATGTTAAAGAACAAAAAATTTCCATCCAGGCATAGATATATAACATCAGAACGTTGGCCGTCTTCTCTGTGAACCAAGAAGCTCTTCCAGTTCTCGCCTTTCTACAACAGATCACATCAACACTACCGGTAATTATTTTCTTTTGAAAAAATACAACCAGTAATTATCAACGCGGAACGAGCAAATTCTATCACAAGCACTTCTTGACAGGTGCACTGCAACTTTTCCAGCTCGAAAAAGTTTGCTTTGAATTCAATCTCAAAAAAATTCCACATAAGCTGGTGAAAAAATTTAAGGGAACAATCTGCTTAGTTCCAAAGATCAAAGAAGCTCACGTACGGTTACTTTTTTCGCAAACACAAGTGAGGACTTTAAGATTGAGTTTCTTTTCAGCTGAGACATAATTTTTATTTCATCTCATATCGAAGTAAAAGTAAAACCCAGATTACCTTAAGCAGGCCAAGGTGATGGGCAGTGGCCTTATTTTTCTGTGTCCTCGCCATCTGAAACCAGACCAATAATTAAACTCAGAGCAATCCACACAGAAAAAAAAACTTATTCATTAAAATCCCCTATTCTAAATGGAACTCAAACAGCGAAGCCGACACTGAAAAATCTACCACAGAACATAGAGAAGCGCATCGCAGAGTCCCCAAATGAAAACTCCCCAGTCCAAATTAGACAACAGAACAATCCAAGAGTACAAAAACACACAAATACGGTCTACACGTAGGGTTTCTTCCTTCTTCGTTTACCTCATCTTCGATATCTTTGATCTTCTGCATTACAGTCGCCATTTCCGCTTCCCCTGAACTGCTCCACACCAAATTCTATATCCCACTCCACAGCCCCGACGGGCGATTTCTCGATCGCCTCGGAGTCGCGTTCTTCGGGGTTTTAGCCCACTCAAGCTAAGAACGTCGTGGGCTGGGCTTCCCTTTCATTTATATACCCCCCATCGGCCCAGCCTACACTGGCCCAAATTCTTCCTAATTTACACTTATAGATCCGGGACGCGGACGGGACGGTTTTTCGTCCCCGGACGAAAAAATCGTCCGTCTAGGGGCAAAGACGAATTCTGAGACGAAAATTCGTCTGAGGACCACCGGACGGGACGGTTTTCGTCTGTGTGGACGAAAAAATCGTCCGTCCGAAGGTCTCTGGACGACAGACGGACGAATTTGGACGGGAAACCGCCGGATTCACATACGACGGTTGAGATGTTGCCATGTGGCCTCCCGAGTACAATGTATAATATATTCTAATAAATTAAATATATATAACGTATTTTTTCGTCCGTGACAAATTTTGGGACGAAAATTCATCCCAGGAGGACTGGACGGGAAGAAAAATCGTCACGGGATTATTGGACGGGACGGTTTTTTTGTCCGCGGACGAAAAACCGTCCCGTCCTTCGTCCCTACGCTAACATGGGACATAGGACGGGATGAATTTTGTCCCGTTCCGTCCGCGTCCCTGCACTATATTTACACTTGTACTCTCACCTGGTTCACCATGGCAAAATTTTCTCATAGAGTGGGCCTTGTTCACAAATTTTCAGAGATTTAAGGCATTACTTTTGTATCGGGACAGCTGAGTTGCTGAGTAGGGAAAGTCAAACGTCATCCGTCATGTCATTTGTCACGGTGATGGAGGTATAATGTGGGGACGCGAACGAAATTCGGGACTGACATTCGTCCGGGGACCACCCGACAGGACGGGTTTTTTTCCCGTAGGACAAAAAGACCGTCCGTCCGGAGGTCTTGTCTGATGGACGGATGAATCTGGATGAAAGACCATCGGATTCACATCTGACAGTTGAGATATATCCATGTGGCCTCGCTATGACAATTAGCATCAAAGTCCCCGTATTTTTTACGCGCAGGCAAACTGACGCCGCTCAGCAATAATTGTACATAGGTCCTTTTGTATACTCTCTCCTCCATATTTTCCTTAAAAAAATTAGAAAAATCTATATTAGTATATTAAAAATATAAAATGGGTTTTTTTTCGTCTGGGACAATGGACGAGACGGTTTTTTCCCAGATGGGACGAATGTTTGTCCCGGGAGGACTGGACGGGATGGTTTTCATACCGTCGGACAAAAAATTCATCCCGTCCTTCGTCCCTGCACTGAATCCGAACATCGGATGGGACAAAATTCGTCCCGTCCATTGTCCACGTCCGGGTCGATCCAGAACTAAAGATGGAAGCATGATGAGTGAGTGATGATGACAGATGACATTTTTAAAGGGCACAATATGGGGGATGATGTGATGAAATTCTAGTGACAGATGACATGAATGTGTCGGAGAGTCTCTGATGGGCAACGTGATGGGGTGACCATCATGGATGACGGTGGTGATGGATTTAAAGTTTGAAAGATGGGATAGTGAGAACAGGGAAAGAGAAAGACCGATAGAGGCAGAGAGAGAGAGAGAGAGTAACCAATATAGAGAGAGGGAGACATTGATATAGAGAGAGCAACCAAGAGAGATCGACCGAGAGACTCAAAAAAAAAATCTTCCTATAACCTTATGTCACGTGTGACAGGGACACCGTCGGATTATGGGACAAGGACGGGACATCAGAGCCCATGATGTGGGATGTGAATAGTTTTTCATAAAACCTAGGGACCTATGACAAGACCAGAGATGTTTATAAGTCATGGTTCCGCCTGTCACCATCGCCGTCCTTCCCTTCATGTTCCCGACGTCCTGGATGGGACATGTTATTCCCTTTTGGAGAAGATTATGGAGGGATGATGAATGACAGTTATAGACAGATAGGATGGGACTGAATGGCCATCCGTTCAGTTGTCTATTTAAATGCTTTGATGTCATCTATACCATTGTCTATCCACAATTCATCTTTGTTTCCATTCACTCGTTCGTCTGTTATAAAGAAGGGAACATAAGAGAGAACTTCATTCAGAATTTCGACATAGGCCCTCATCTGCCCTTGTGCTTGTGCCACCTTCGTCTCAGGTATCCACCGGACCACCTCTCTCTACCTCTATCTCCATCTCTCTCTCTCTCTCTATCAGACACCAAATCTCTCTTCCTCTCCCAACTCTCCCTCTCTTTCACTCGCTCACTAAACTCTCTCCCCCTCCCAATTCTCTCTCTCATTAAATCTCTTTCTACCTCTCTCTCCATTGATCTATATATCTCTCTCTCTCTATATATCTCTCTTTCTCTATATATCTCTCTTTCTCTATATATCTCTCTTTCTCCCAACTTTCTCTCTCTCTCTCACTAGCTCATTTAATCACTCTCCCCATCTCTCCCAGTTCTTTCTCAAACTCGCTAAATCTCTCTCTCTCGGCATCTGTGTTAGCATTCTACTCCGGTGCTCTAAATTTTAAAAAATGTTTTAATTTTTCCGATATTATTCCGTTCTTCTTTCGTCACCCTTCATTTACGTCGTCCGTCTTCCCTTTTCCGTTGTCAATCACCGTCATCTGAAACGGATGACGGATGCCTACCGAGGGAAACGACGTCGTATAGTCGCCGTTGCGACAGGGTTGAGACGATCCGTCATCTGTTTACAGTTTTCCTTGCACAACGAACTTTTTCCTTCAATAATTGTACTCTTACACAACTCACCACGTGGCAGACACTTGTCATATCATCGCCACGTGTTAAAGCAGCGGGGCATTTCATCGCCACGTGCTTAAATCGAGAGTACGTGTCACTGTGCATGGCACCATGCGCAGCGCATAAAAAGCCCTGCCCGGTTCAATTCCGAGAAATAAAAGTCTTGTTTTTTATCTTTTATTAAAAGATAAAAAAATGGCTTCTCTGATACCCTGGGGTGGCGGCGGCGGCGGCAGGAGAAGGAGCTTAGATCCGTTCGTATCCGATGTGTGGGATCCATATGGCCGCGGCAGCGAATGGCTGACGGACACGTGGCGCGGCGGCGACGACACCATCGCCAACACCTTCGTTGACTGGCGAGAGACCGCAGACGCGCACATCTTCCGCGCCGACATTCCCGGTTGACCGCATCCTCCATCCGCGATCTGACGTCATCTGACACGTGTCATGTTCTCGTTGGGCAGGAGTGAAGAGGGAAGAGGTGAAAGTCCACGTGGAGGACGGGAACGTGCTGGAGATCAGCGGGGAGAGGAGCAAGGAGGAGGAGCGGGGGACGGCCACGTGGCACCGCGTGGAACGCCGACGTGGCAAGTTCCGGCGTCGCTTCAGGCTCCCGGAGGATGCTGACATGGATGCCGTACGGTCCACGCTGGAGCGCGGCGTGCTGACTGTGACGGTTCCCAAGCGGGCCGGAATGGAGGGCCGCCGGCCCAGCGTCCGGCCCATCGACATCTTCTAAATCAGGCACTTAATAAAATATATACATATATATGTGTGTGTGTATATCAAACATATAGTGCTCCGTAAATACAGAACTTAGTAAATAAACGGCAAAGATGTAGAAAATGCGTGGACCGCCAATGGTTTTATCATTTAAAAATATTTAGCTTGTCCCTTCTATGTTTGAAATAATGAATAATTTGATGATGGTAGTTTCACAATCGTCTGATATGCATACTGTTAGTAGCACCCTAATCGTAAGCAGCGAATGGTTTGAATTCTGGAAATTAATTTTTAATAGGTGAATAAATTATAGTATAGCGAATGGTTATGTAACTCCACGAATAATACACAATGGTCTGATACATAACATATTCATCAACCTCGTAAATTATCATAAAACATTTTAGTTAATATGTGTGGAATGAATGAATCGTGTTGGAGAGAAACTTAAAGCCATGCTACATCTTATGTAAGAGCAATTCATGTTGATTTGTGGAATTTAGGTGGAGATTGATTTTTAGCTGAGAATCACTTCTTTAGTTGACCCTTGATTATTAAAAACGAATGAGCTATTTTTTATGTGTTCATATATTCAGATGTAACTGATGTAATGATAAATAAAAATCGCCCTATTAAAAAAAAAATGTTGAAGCCCAAATATTAGTCCCTGATATACAAGTGAGTCAACTCCAACTTCAATTTTCGAAAATCAATGTACGATGTACAAGTTTAAGTGATATCTTAACTGGATAAGAAGTCGCACAATGTTATGTCTAGAAGGTTATGAGATTGGTAGATCATGTATCTGAATTAAAAGTTGGATAGTTATAAACTGAGGTGCCCTATCCTATTGTGCAATATGGAGAGAATGTCCTTTCCCAGGAATTGCAGTCTTCAACTGGTATAATGAAACTCAAAAGTAGTACTGTCAGATTTTGTTTGGTGAATAGATAATAAAATATCAATGATTTCAGGAACAGGGAAAAAAAAATTTCAGCTGGACTGGGCGTGATATTAAAATTTGTGGGGACCCTGGCATCAAAATTTTAAACTTGACCCATCACCTCTAAATTAGGTTGATTGTTTTCTTGCTATCGATGAGATGATTTATGCGGCATTTATTAGTAATAATGCATTGTGTTCCAGTATTAAAGATGTATCATGGTTCACATATTTATGGTTCAGAATTTTTAGAAAAAATATAAGATATTGATGTGGAGGATGTTGACTTTGTAATGGAGTTCCCTCACTGTTGGGCTCTGGGCATGAAAGTTGTTAGTGTATCTTTATATACATGATCCAGATGATTTCAAAATTAATAAAATTTGATGTTCTCGGCTGTGATCTATTTGAAAATCTATTTTGCCACATCCCGGTCTTTAGGTCACAACTCTATTTTAGGGGTTAAGTATGATCACTGTAACAAAATGTACTGGAAAGATAATAGTTGTGGAAATCACTTTAAGGGATCAAACAACATAGAAAAGATACTAGTACCTGATTTTTTGTATTTTGAAGAGAGGGGAAGATGTATTTAGGAAAGGGGAATGAGGTGGAGAAAAGTTGAAGTCAGGAATGATCAGAGTATCCAATAAAAGAGAGAAAGAAAGAGAGTTTTAAGTGCTACCTTTGTGAAGAATGAGATCATGAATATAGAAATTGAATGGATTAATATATATATATATATATATATATATATATTAATCCATTCAATTTCTATATTCATGATCTCATTCTTCACAAAGGTAGCACTTAAAACCTCACACTTCACACTTCACACCTCATTCAACCAGCAAAGCAGCCCTTTCGAAAGCCAGAGCTTCCACTTCTACCCAGAACCGCGCAAGAGGCGCGGAAGCGATGAATATGAGGATGAAGACGCGAGTGAGCGAGCGAGCGGCGAAGTGTTAGAAACGTTCTTCAAGAAATGATGCTGTTACAAAGCGAAGTAAACAGAACAGAAAAAATGAAGAAGGCGCGAGGGAGCAGAAGCTACGGAGCATAAGGCGCGGAAGCGGTGAAGATGAAGATGAAGACGAGCGGCGCGCGCGCGCGACGGAGCGAAGTAACGAAGTCAAAGAACGTTACGAACTCCAAGGCGAACAGGAGCGCTGAAACGTTATCCAGCGGATAAACGAAGTCAAAGAAACGATGAATGATTTATAAGAAGTGTAGAAGTAAAGATAAAGAATGTAATAACTTAAGGTTCAGCATCTTCGCTCCGTCAGTCGCGTCTGAATCTTAATATTCACCGCTTCCGCGCCTTGGGTATTTGTCTCTATCTCGCGAAACTCATACTTGAGATAGGTGGGCTGGATGCCGGCTCCTCTAGGGATCCTTCTCTTTTCATTCCCGGTATTCTTCTCCGGTCGAACCTTTGAATGCTGAACATTCGGTTCTGAAATAAATAGTTTGGATAGGGAACTTTTGTTTACAACTTTATCAAAGACTCCGTGACTTGGGAAGTCCCGAGACCAGGGTCAAGCTACAACCCTGAGATTCTTATTTGATAAGCACTGGAAGAAATCTAAAAGCAAACATTCCAGTGATTGAGCACTTGATGATGATCCAACCTGCTATCTCAATGCATGGGATTTCCTTGGGGATACAAAGATTCACATAGTCAGTAGTGAGACCTTATCCTTCGGATAACCTAGTACGACCAGACAGAATTCTTCGTGACCTGCTCCTCTCCTCTCCTCTCCTAAAGTCGCCCCTCCAGTTCTTTTTTTTTTCAGATGCTGAACCAGCTTGACTTTCGTAACCGAATGTTCTTCAAGAAAGCACTAGCTGAGCAAAGTCAGGTTGCACATTGAGAGGCCGGGTGGCCTCCCTTTTCCTTCTTCTTATTTTCTTGCTCCGTCGCACCTGCTCATAAATTCGCACGTCGCCCCCGCTCCTCGCTTGGTTATCCGAAGTAACAGAAGAACTGCAAGAAAACAATCCCAACTCATATTAAAAAAGTGCTACTTCAATTCAAGCGCTTGAAAACAACCTTGACTATAAGAAGCAAAGTACCCAACGGGAACGATCGTTTCCGGGTTTCTTTTTTCTTCATTCGCTGTGACTTCTTATGTTCAAAATAACAGAACTTTCTTATGATGAATCTGAATCTTCTTTATCCGTGACTCCGCTCCCGCTCACTCGCGCCTTCATTGACTTCTTAGCAGATTCATCTGGAAAACCTTCGGTTTAGGGTTTAGGGTTTAGGGTTTAGGGTTTAGGGTTTAGGGTTTAGGGTTTAGGGTTTAGGGTTTAGGGTTTAGGGTTTAGGGTTTAGGGTTTAGGGTTTAGGGTTTAGGGTTTAGGGTTTAGGGTTTAGGGTTTAGGGTTTAGGGTTTAGGGGTTCCTATTCTCCGATTCTGAATCTGATCTGATCCCGAACGGAGTTTATTTCGGGCTCTGTAGAGCGTTTTACGAAAGATTTTAAGGGCAAGGGCTGAGACTGTCATCACATCTTCGACATCAATCTCATAATTAGACCAATAAATATCTTGAGCTTTTTTCATCACTAAGTAGAAAAGATACATATAACCTCGCTAAACTTAGCGATGAATTCTGGAATCATAAATATCCAGACATAGTAAATTTAATGAAATTGATCAACATCGTTAGTTGGTTTTGTTCTGCAAAGGATAGAGCTATTTTCTATAGTATACCTTTTTTCACTACAAAACAGGATTATATGGCTTTCAAAAAAGAATGTATAAATGTTTATGAACGGAGTACAAAAAAGAGACGAAAAGCTACTTTAAGTATACCAACCACGATACGGGATAAGCGAAAAACACTATCAGCAACATTCGCAAACTTCATTCATCAAAAGGATGCATACATAGCCATGAAAGTAGTACAATCATTATTGAATCAACAACTTGAAATCTACACAGTACACGATAATTTTATCACAACTCCACCTTATGTAAAAGTAATACCTGATATATATATCAAGGTCTTTATTAATATGGGTCATCCACTTAAAATAATTAATCATTTTATTAATCAAAATCTCATTCTTCCAGAAAAAGGAAACAAAATAAGTAATGAGTCTATCCCATTAACATCTGATTATCTTGAAGATTTCTTTAATACCATTTCACCAGCTAAAAATAAAAAGAAATGGAATATGGTAGTATCACACTTTATTAAGTGTTACAAGAACTATGTTGATTCTGTGTGCGGTAACCAAGTGATTGATTCTGATGAACATTATAATGCTGTGAAGTGGAATCAATTTAAGAAACTTATAGAAAATAGAAGTAACAATTACAGCGTGCATTACTAAAATAAAAGATAGAAGAAGATCAATGTGGTCATGCCACCCCGGATGTAGTCTACTCTAATTCGCTTTTTAGTTGAAGATTTAGGCGAAGCGGGTTAACAAAAGTCACGATCGGTGGGTTGAAAAGCTAAATGCTGGTTCGAGTCCAGCTCGTGACAAGAACATGACTATAGAGAGGGATAAACTCATCATACTGCAGTCTGCTAGCCTTACAGCACTTCCTTAATCACTCTTATATATATATATATATATATTGTGTTGATAATCTAACTAGGGGCGTCATCGATTTGGAGATTCAAACTAGGCAGAATCATAATGATAGGTAGATGATGGAGAAACAAATGGGCCTACATTGGCTCGTATATAGCACAGGGACCTAATGGCCATAGGAGCAGATGGGTCTGAAGCACATGAAGGGCCAGGAGGTTGAATATAATATGGACAATAACATACCGAAATAACCACAAGGTGGTTGTGATTCATAGTGGCCCTTCATTATAGATAAATAAAGTTATCTTAGTGTGCAAAACGATGATCGAGCAAGGACACCAGAAAAAAGAAAAAATCTAGTGTCATAGTGGAAAAAACAAGTTCATATTCGAATTTGGGAACAAAAAACCTGGGCTATTAAATAAATTATAGTGAGAGAAGCATGGGGTCAACGACTTTTAACATGATTTAAGAGAATGGGAGTGGCATTTTAGGCATTTAAGACCCTAAATATAAAGTATTATAATATCTCTCTCCTTGCTTTGGGATCTCAACCATGGAGGTGCCTGGATGAGGGATAGGAGAAAAAAATTATTCGCTCAAGAACGTGTGAACCGTTGCAAACAAGCACAAATACGAATGTAGAAAAGGTGACACAAAAAGTGTTTGAGAACATTTCGTTGTGGAACCTTTGACGAACTGTTCGTTGACCAACAACCTTCATTCAACTCCAAAACATGAACTTCCCATCCCTAGCCTAGATGGAGGAAAAAAGATGTTGAACACAATTTTATAGTTAATTTATTCTTGAATTTTGTATTATTAGATTTTTTATACAAACAGCAGGCTTGGGAAAAAATGTTGAAACCTTAGTTTGAATCCCTTAATCAACAGAATACATAGATAGGCATGTGCGCAATAGTGGATCCTAGAAAGGTTCCAGTGGCCCGTATTGGATATAACATTGTTTCTCCTTTCTTTGGCACTAGGCTAATGCAAGCTCATTTGTGCCTCCCCCATTTACATCTCATTATGATTTTACCATAATTAAAGATCATAACATATATATTTTTTAACGGTTTGAATTATCTAAAGCCAAACGAGCGTTGTAAAAATTAACTTAATAATTTGCATAATTCTATAAAAGTTAAGAATTTGGTCGAAACTCTATGATGCATATAATACGATAAACACCTTTCATGATACAGACATTTGTGTTTTTTATCTATAATTAATGCATTAAAATCACATATCTACTTTTTTATAACTTCATATAAATTGTGTTTTCAGCATCATCTGTCTTACACATTGATTACGGTTCACTAGACTTTTCAGCTTTCAATTTGTCCCCCATCTCGTTGCCACTAGATGATTCTTGGACATTGTTAAGCACAAGCATATATAACATAATGTTTGGATATGTTGGCATAATGCATATGTTTAATATGACTTCATATTGATCTCAATATCATCAAAATTGAGATGTCACATACCGGTAATGGTGCTCAAAATGAATGAATTATTGTATGAGCTGGGTTCTAGAGGCATAGATCTAGATGAAGAAATCAAAATGACTCGTAGCGGAAGACAAATGGAGTTGAACGACATCATTAAAATCATTAAACAAAGTACATGTGCACAGATCACATCCATGATTTATTGGGTCCCTGAGCGAGACGAGTCGAGTTGTTCAAGTGTGCAGCCTCTAGAAATATCCGTGCGGTCCTCGGCAAATTGGATTTCCTCCTTCTCGTTGACGAGATGTGTTCAATCTCTTTCGGCATCTTTAAGCTATCCCGATCTCATTGGGATTGTAGAAGAGTCATGGCGAGAAGGGAGAAGGAGGGGAAGGCCCTTGAAAAATTCTGGCCTATGTGAATTTCATTCACTGCCATCCCCTATTTATACTAAATGGGTGTTTTTCAAAAAATTCCTCAAAACTTAAGTATATCTTCTAACGTCCAATAATCAATGTGTGTGACCCTCTAGGCACATGTATTAGTCTAGTTAACGACTCAAGCGGCCCAATAACCTTTATTGGTCTTCAAAATTAATTAAATATATCATCATATAAATTAATTACTATCGAATCAAGTTAACCCAATCGATAGGTTGAGTCTCCAACACGTGGGGAGCCAAGCGACACCTCGTGCTCTAAAAGATACAAATGAGTTTGTATCGACTCACTCATGGAACCTGTTCGTCATCAGTTATCGTGTACGTATAGTCTCTCATTCACTTGACGCTCCTAGGATGACTTAGGGTATGGTCAACTGTCAAACCCTAATCGGTCATCCGAGTTAATATTGATGCGTTTAGAAATCATCATAAAACTCTTCTCCGATATTTCACTGCATTGGCCAAGAACTTCATCGCATCATCTTCCTTGAGAGTGGACAATCCCATCTTAACCACTCAATCATTTTTGTGAACTTCTTGATGCACCCGAACTAAGACCATTTGGAATCCCATGATTAGAGACTCATTGGCCATAATCAAAGTACAACCGTCTATCCATAAGACGTCTTTGGTGTCTCAGGTCTAAGGACCACTTACACAACCGTGACGTGAATAAACCTGATTGATAGTTTGATATAATATCATTCAGGGATTCGTACGGATCAATTCAGTGAACTCTTTCCACTAAAGAGAACCCACTATCTATCCTTAGTGTCTCCACACTAATGGCTATGGGAACGGCCATACTCATCATGTGTGTGAGGCTAAAAAATGATATTATATCTGGATACTTTAATGTCCTTCTCGAGTATCATTTGAATATGAATATTTAGAAAAATGCTTAAAGACCAGTGATCTACGTATAATGATCTCATCATAAATCACTAAGTTCGATTATGTATTCATGCACTTTATTATAAGCATCACACGTGCACTATAATGAATATGTTCTATTAATGAACATGGAATGAGATATGTAATGTGTGATTGACTTGCCAAACACATACATTTCCATCACTATGCTCTATGGATATGTTCGAATTAAATCTTACATCTTGATTTATTTGATTTCAACCTACTCCTGAGCGTCAGTTTTGAATTTTAAATTCTCAAGTTATGATGGGATCCATGGTCCCGATTGACTATTTCCAAGGTGTACGACCTTTCAATGTATCCATGAAAGCATTGGAGCATCAAATCTCTTCATTGTGCTGCCATAAATTTGATTTTTTGCCATCTAATCTCATTAAAAGCAACACTTCAGAAAAAGGAAGAGCAATGGAAAGAGGGGAGGGCATTTGAATTTGTTAGGCTGAGTTCTCAAACCATGGGGTACCAAGCTACACCGAGCATTCTGAAAGATATAGAATATGTCGATTCTTACATGGAACGTTTTTCATTGTTAGTTATTTTGTACATCCTTTCATTTGTGTGACATTCCCAAATGACTTAGGGTGTGATTAATCATCAAACCATAATTCATCATTCTACTTACTACTTATGCCCAATGGAAATCATTGTATAACATCTTCTATAATATTTCCACTACCCTAGATAAGGATTTCCCCTACGTCTCCTTCATTGAGTCAATTTCCTCTTCTATTGAGGGCATACAAGCCCTTCTATATCACGTAATTATGTTCGTAGACTTGTTGATGCATTTGAGCCAAGACTGATTTGACTCTCGTGGTTAGAGACTCGTAGGTCATAGTCAAAAAACAACCTTCCATCCACAATGAATATTTGGTGTCTCAAATCTAAAGACCACTCACTCAATAGTGACATGAACCAACCTGATTGATACTTCGGCATAACATCATTCAGGGATCTATACATTTCAATTCAGCAACTATATACATCCTTAGTATGATACCTGAAAAGCACCAACTACATGTCTTTAATGACTCTATGCTAATGGTTTGGAGATCAGATGTACGCATCATATGATGACTCAAAAATGCAATTAATTCTGGATATTTTGATATCTTTCTCAAGCATCATTTAAATAAGGGCATTGCATCAAATATAAGTAAATAATGTATTACATTTTTTCATAATTCACTTATTCATAATGTATTCATGAACTTTATTTATAATCATCGCAGATGTATTATATTTTTATATTTTATCAATATAAAAATGGACATTAAACAATATGTGGAATGTGTAATTGGATTGTAAAACACATATATTTTAAATTTTTTTACGACTATAGTTTATTAATGATTATATTGAACGGGATGTGGAATGTATATAAAAAAATATAATACATAGAACACGATCATATATTACTATCAATTCTAAATTTTCGACATATTCTATATCGTTACACGCCACTTATATATTCATTTTTATATTTCATAGTCATTGTTATACCATTATTGACATTTTCAAGAACACGAGTTATTTTTAAGAGCCTCGCATTTTTTTTGGTTGAAACATGTCTTAGTAGGAAGTATACCATTTTTGGTTATTTTTCATAAATTTTGTGAGAATACATGCCTTATATTCAATGCAACTATCACACATGGTGTCTGCTCAAGCCCGAACAATAGCACTACATGTGACAATGATCATATATTAATATTAATTATAGAGTTAGTATCAACTTATGTTGACATAATTTTTATATTGTCAACTTAGGTTCAATAATCCCACCATAATCAAATCTCAGTGGCTTTAAAACTCAACAATAACATAGTTTTTGTTGGATACATGAAATTAAATGCAAACATACGTACATGAAATATATAGTTATTTGAAATTTACTTCCTTTAATCATGAGGTGAAAAAATCCTCATTTTATTCATGGGCATTCCAGTTATTAAGAATAATTATATCCCAATGTATTCTAATAATTGTTAGGTCATAATCCTCGAGATTTCAGTATAATATTCTATCATGATCAAGTCTGCACTGCACTTTTTGAGACATAAATAGCCTTTGAAATATAAATAATGAGCTATTTGAAAACCTATTAAACGATGCTACAAATATTTAATTTAATTCAACATCCAACGTAATGCAATGCATGAGTTACCCAATGTTCTAGACGAGTTTCTTAATTTAATGAAAAGAAGTGATTTTTTTTTTCCAAAATTTGAACGTATACTTATTTTTTATAGTTGAATCTGATCTCCAAAATATGTTATCGACACATCTTGATGCCCTCAAAAAGCACTTCCCTTACTGTAATAAAAAAAGGAGGATGATAGGGCTGTGAAAAATGAATGACTCTATAAAGTTTAAACAAGCCAAGTTAACTGTAATATTTTAGACCAAGAGAATGGAGTATGGATCATCTTACTTTAGGGTCCAGGTATCATCCAAATCTAAATTCAGATAATATTAAGGGGTTTATCAAGTCCTAAATACATGATTTGACTTGTTCAGCGTACTGTCAAACCAAGTAGCCTTTTAATATATCTAAGGCTCCTATTTTATCTTCACATATAATCAGTCAACTACTTGAATAAGGGCCTAGTGCGCTCTGATCACAACCCATACTGAGGCATGCATCACTTTGAATATTCATTAAAACACACATTAAAAGCATTGTACTCAAAATGCCCTTAAAACTTTATCTTCACAAATAACAAGATAGTGAGCACAGTCACTATAAAAGTAGTTTCAAGAGACTAATGTCACACAATTACTTATACTATTCTGCACTAATAATGAATCATACATTTGTTGTAGTTCACTTATAAATAAATTTTCTTGAAAAAATTGTCCATAATTCTTAGTAAGTAAAAACATCAAATAATCAGTTACAAACACTCGTGTGCTACTTAGGATTTTGTCACTTTCAATAAATCACACAACACATGATAATGGACTTCCCTCATTTCTGTAAGAATATCTCTCACAGACTGGTATATATTGATGCCAGATTTAAGCATATTTCCAAAAATTAAAAGAAGAGATCATTGATCGGAATCATCTTAGCTGGGGAAAATTTAGGATGCCACCAAAAAAATGCATCATAATTCTGGTAAGTGATCTGAAGCCATCGGCGACCCCCAAACAGCGAGGAATTCTGGTAAGTGATCAAAATTTCAGTATGCTTAATTGATAAAGATAGGACATGAAAGAAATATTTAGGAATCATCTCTTTTATCCACCTCCTAAAAATCGAACTAACTCGATTTCAAGCAAAAGGCAGAGTTTTAAAAAACATAGCCATTGAGGCATTTCAACAAACATTTAGTGTGCATGTGTTTTAAACGATCTTTAAACGACCACTTTAAATATTTTTAAACCAATTAAAAATTCATAAAAATATATAATAAAATCTAGGAAGATAAACTTCCTATTCTACATACATACTTTAATAAAATTACATAAAAAATCGATTTCGTTCCTTATAAAAAAATACATATAAATCCATTTTGTTCTCTTAGGCATTTCATCGAACCCTTTGCTTTCCATATTTGACCCTGCATTTTCTCGTATCGACTTCTAAAAATTCCCTAAAAATTTACTAAAATCATTAATCAACCTCTAATACTATATATAATTGGAAGTCCAAATAAAATACATAGGGGAATTCTCTTCACAAAAACATAGATAAAATTCATAATATTCATCATTCTTTTAAATACCTTTTAGTATTATCCTATCAGATCCTTCCTTTGTTTACTCTCCTACTCACTAGTTGAATTCTATCTCTAAGAGCCAATCCCTATGGAGACGACCTTACTCAACACTATACATATCTTAGTAAGATTACAAATTAAAAAAATTTATTTGATTGAAGCAAAAATAACAACGACAAAATTACACCCCATTTTCGCCTTTGTTATTTAGAAATGAGTTATAGGGGTTTAAAGTCAGACATTGAGGGATCGGGGGTAAACTTAGGATGTGGAAAGATTGATCTCTAGATATTTATCAGATTTTTTTTTGAACTCATTCTGAGATAATAGTTGTGTGAAATTGTGTTACAAAACCGTTCTAGGTGGAATCGTTGTATTTTGTGCATGTTTGAAAATGATATTTGAGTTTTAAGCATCAAAGGTCAAACACGAATCAATAATTTCATCCAAAGAAAACCGTGGAGTGATGGAGGACCATCCAGTCGATCACGCCCTGATCCGTCGCCAGCCACATCGTGAAGCCCGAGTGGACGTGAATAAGTTCCACTACCAAGCTTGAGAAGCAACATCATCTTTTTGCTTAGCGTCGTGTATCTTTTCGTTCTTTTTTTCATTCGTCGTCTTTGGATTATCGGGAGGCCCCTCCTGCGTGAGTACCGGCCTTCCCTCGTACGTGTTTATTTTAATTGTGTTTAAGTGTCATCTTTAGGGGGAGGAAATCCATGTTAGGCTTCTTCTCCCCCAAAAGAACACTTTTAAGGGGAAAGCCCAATAGGCCTTCTCCTTAAAAGGGGGCCCAACTGAGCCTCCACAACTGCCACTTCACCTCTATAAAATAGAGGGAGGAGTGGACGTGGAGGCCAAGACTTGTCCAATTGGGGGAAAGAAACCAGATCTCGTTTCCAGTTTTAATTGGCAGTTATCATTCTTTGTTCTCGTTGTAGAAGAAAGCGTTCTATTTCCATCGTGGTCGTCGGTCATCCCAATTTGGTAGTACTGGACTTCTCCAGAATCTCAGATATATCAGTATTTCTGATCGATCCTCGACCTTCTACCGCGTTTTGGAGGTCAGCCCCCAGAATGTGGGAACTGCTCTCCGCTATCTCATCCACGACGGTGTGTTGTGGTCATTCCACCGTGAAGTGGTTAAGGAGCTATTTTCCAGTCGCCGGTGTTGATCTGATTTGAACTCCAAGCATATTGCCGCATCTCCTGCCCATTTGCCCATTTTCTTCTATCGTTGACGCAATCAACTATCACCGACGATGACGGTGATTGCTCGGCTCATGAAAGTGAATCAAGACCACGCTCTCCTCTTGCCTCGCTTGTGAACGTGAGTCAAGTTTATTGCCGTTTTCTCCTCGCCCAGCAATCCTCAATTCCGTCTATAATTCTCAACGCCGCGGGAACAACGTCGAAGTTGCTCTCCAATTCCCAAGGATTACCTCAGATGTTCGACAAATCCTCGTCTCAATGTTCTGAGTTATCCACCTCGACTGATCCGAGCCCTCAGGTCACTGTATCTTCTCCCCTTCATTCATCGTGTTGATTATTTCTCTCAGTGCCGATTTCTAGATTGCTCATCGCCTATGAGTGAATTTGCATGCGAAAGTGAGGACTAGCCACCTTACTGTGTTAGAGAATTCCTTTGACGGTATCTGATCAGCTCGTACCCGTCGACGGTGTGGACCTCAATGGACGAAGAACGTCCCCCACCACGTTGGCTCCCTCGATCTGGTTACGCGGGTCATTGGGAGTTTGGTCGTGACTAAACCCGTCTTGTGTCGTCCAATTGATTTGCGTCTCAATTTATCGACGACCAACGTATTTCTCGTTAAAACTTTTTCAAATCATATATGTAAATTCTTATCATTTCATTGCATTTAGATTCTACCTTAAGCACGTAACACGAAGTGTCGATCCCGACCATCCTACTACATCAAGGAGAAGAGGACTGAAGAAAAAACAACTACAAACAAGGAGGTATTATTGAAGGGATGCCATAGTTATATTTATGAATCTTTGTCTCTTAATTAATAAAATTTTGAGATAAAAGTATTATTGTTGAAATACATATAATTGGTCCTTGTCTCGAATACTATTTTAAGTAGCCATCAATACTAAGTGCTGTTGATGTGAAGACATTATTCAGAAATATATTGTTATTGCTAGATCTTTGTGATCACTCGGGTTAAGGATTTGGGGGCCATAAGAAGACGGATTTGGGGGCCAAATTGAAGTAGATAAAGCAACATCATTCTGTGGAAGCCTTTGAGGGTTGAGGACAACAAAACTCAATCGACTTTTTCTTTTTCTTGGTATCCTAGTTCAGCCCTATTTCCAAGTGATTTGCTTGGGGGGCATTCACACAAACTCGGTTGGGGCGCATCATCACCTAGGGACGGATACCCCAAAACAACATTAAGGATTAGCCTAAGTTGTCTAAAAAAAAAATTTTGTCTCCCATTTTCCCTACCTCATTTCTTAGGTAGAAAAATCCTAGTTAATTAAAAATACAAATATAATATAAATAGAGAACCTAATTCATTCACCTTCCCCCACCTAAAGTAACAATTTGCAACTATTCTTATCACTTACAAGATCAACCTAATTAGTTGATCCCGTTTTAATTCAGACGTGATGACATAGTAGAGCAAGTTCAATTTAGAAAGCTTAAAGGCCAACTACTTGGTACTGGGTCAAATTAAGGAAATCTTAAACTAACTCCAATTATTCCTAAGTCGAGAGAAGTAGAGTTAATTAATGACAGCAAAAGAGTTAGAAAAATGCTGCTCTTATTTCATAGGTGATTAGATTTTAAAAATTGTAATTATCCGGTAGAATTGAACTGAACAAAACAAGCAGTTATCGACTTAAGCAATTGATCTCAAAGCTCTTATGTTCTAATGTGCTAGCTAAATGAATGGGTTAACGATAAAAGTTGGATAGCATTTATGAGATCAGTTGATAGGGTCACTATTGGCATTTCTAAAAGAATATCCACAAAAAAGATTTACAAATCCACATATTTAAGATAATATTTGTTTCTTCCTGAATTTATCATCAAGGAAACTCACCCCTCCATCTAGAAACATTATTAGTTGGCACAAATAACAGTACACTAAGATAATAATACTAATACCATACTATAACTATAACTAACATTTGGCAAAAATAAACTTCGCAAATAAACAACAATCACATCTTAAATAAATTACATCAAGTTATGCAAGAGTGATAGCAAGTGTCTTACACCAATCATAATTATATTCGTCACATATAAAGGCAATATATCAATTTATATATATATATAAAATAATTCTTTCTTTCAATATCTTCCACTTACGAAGTTAAATACATTTATAAAGCTCCATATATTTATATCAACACGAGACATTGGAAAATAGAACCGCTCTCCTCTATCGTCCACTCGTCGGCTAGAGGTCGACGAACGCGATCGATTGCTGGGAAGAGCTTCAACCAATGGTTAGAGAGGGCGTTGATCGTCGTATACAAGGCAGAAATCTTGGTTTTTGAGGTACTGAAGTCGGAATTCAAGCTCGAGGATGCCTCTCCTGTTCGTTCCTTCGGTGTTGCCCGCGATTCCCGCCAAATTCAAACCATATCTGCATCGTTCTTCGCGGAAATCTTTCCAATTGGATGGGCAGAGCAATCATCGTTGGCGTCGGCGAAGGGGGTTGGCGAGGGTGTCCTTCAATGGAGAGGAATTGGACGCCTTCACGAAGTACTCTGGTTATCTCTTTGAGGGCGGCAGATCCGAGGCGGACTTTCTGGAAGAGTACGACCCGGAGGTCATCGGTTCTATCTACCGGCGGAAGCCGATTTTGGTGCTCCGTAGGTTGTTGCAGATTGGGACTATGATGGGGAATTGGTTTGGTGTTAGATTCATCGATGGTCTCTTGGAGCGGTCCGATGAGACTTTCAAGGTATATACATACATACATGAATGATCGCCGTGCCCTTCATCAATAATTTTCGGCATTGTCTTCTATGAAAGGAATGATTTTTCCTTTTTCTTCGTCGAGTTGAATTGAACTCATGTTCTTCCCTGTCTTCTATTGAATGATGAGTATTGCTATATGAGGTTTCTGCAAAATCATCGTACTCGCTGTCTTCTTTGTGGTGTTATGCTAAAGGAGTTTCTTCATTGTCTTCTACTGAATGAGGAGCTCCGGTTTTGTATGATATTCTATGAAATCATATTCCAAAACATTCCCTTTAATCCATCTTTACAGGGAGCCACTATTGTTTCCAATCCATTGGTCCTCCATCGGATTAGTCTTTTTTTGATTAATGAAGATTGTTGGTTCTGTTCATTGAATTTTCCTCTTTCTCAAGTATGTATTTAACAAGAACAACACGATTCTATCGAGTTGGCTTGTTCCTTCTGTTGGTCATTGACGTCTGAATTTCTTGACTATTGTTCTTGAAGACCCTTGAAGCGGTAGATTTTGAATTCATTTCTTTTTGTTACGGTCGAGGTTGCAAATTCCTCAGAGGATTTTGTTTCGAACTCATATGACACTAGTGGGATTTTTCAAAAAATGTCACTCGTGGGATGGAAGCTGAATTAGAAGATGATATAGCAGCAGAAGAATCAGATAGCTTGTGACCATTGCTCTTATATAACAGAATTTTGCATCTTTGTATGGTGCATCATACAGTAATTGTATATAGGCTACTCTCTGGCGATTACTTAAGTTTTGGTGGTTGAGAATCTAATATGATCCCCTCTTAATGGGGCTTCTCAACTCCTGCTATCTTCCAGCGAACATAAAAGTGACGGAGAGATATAGAGAGGTTATAGAGAGAGAACATATCACGAGCGAACAAAGAGGAAATACAGAAAAACAGTAACAACTTCACCTTCAACATCCTAGCTGTCCCCTTCCTCCTTTCCTCTGTTTTCTGAAGTATCTCTTCACCACAGAAATGACTAAATTTCACCCCACATCTACGAGCGCTGTCGCCAATCTAGCAAACATACTATTGTTCCATACTTAATGTAGTATTGTGGTAAGGTCCTGTAATTTTCTGTTGTTTTGCATTCCCTCTCTGTTTACATTTTGGTGTGTCAGCCTATTTTTATTCTCTATTTTATTGCTCATTCTTGCAGTATCCACTTATATTCTGTCGCTCACTGCTGGCATAAAATCATTTCGAAGATTTTTTTTCATGTATTTGTATTTTAGCTGAACTTCATTTTAACGAAATTCTCATTCTGTGCAGATTAGA
This sequence comes from Wolffia australiana, assembly GCF_029677425.1. Taxonomy (NCBI): domain Eukaryota; kingdom Viridiplantae; phylum Streptophyta; class Magnoliopsida; order Alismatales; family Araceae; genus Wolffia; species Wolffia australiana. The sequence continues at coordinate 6,566,815 of NC_135840.1, read as the reverse complement.
GCTGCTGAACTTCGTTTGATATTGCTGAAGCTTGGTCCAGTATGTGCCTATAATACTCTCACACTGTGTTAAAAATGTACTTTTTGATCCGATTTTAAACACCGTCAATGTTTTCCAACATCTTATTCTTTACTCCCAGGCTTGCAAACGGTTCATTTTTTCATTCCATTCATTCCAGAAAACGGTTTATTTTAGCTGAACTTCATCTTATTCGGTTTATTGTGGAACTCCCTATCCATTCCAGAAATTCATTTTTTCTATCTGAAATATTGATTTATTTAACGCTTTAGAAAACATGACACTATCTGAATCACAATTAGATTTCTGTGCATACTATACTTTTTTGATATATAATGACCGATATAGGCTGAAGCCCATCAGGAACTTTCTACTTCTTGTTCTCTCTCCATCTTCTTTTCAATATCCTCTCTCAATGTATCTTTTTTTCAGGTTTTATCAAGTCTCTCTTCTTTACATAATTCATTGCTAGAAATACTTTCTTTGGCCTTTTACATTAATATCATTTAATTTTCTTGGAAGAGGAGTTACTTGTAGACGTTTTCTAAAATCCAGTGAACTTTTGTTTTGATTAAGAGGCATGTACTAGTGTCTTCTCTTGCTTTTGATCATGTGATTAGATTTGAGCTTTCTTACTCTTTTTGTAGAACTTTTTTTTGGTAAGGATTAACAAAGATCACTGGAGATCGGTAATCAGCAAGAACATTTTTTTTCGTAGAACATAAAAACATTTCTGTACTCAAATATATGTATTTCGGATGTTGAATTATTGTGTTATCCGTTAATAAGTGTAACAGTGAGAAATTTTCATGGTTGCTTTTATTTTATTTTATATTCAAAATATTGACTTTTTTCTTGGCTTTCTGACAGGCATATATTAAAATTGCCCAAGCTGTCTCTTCTCGACCGGTAACCTCATCTCCACTTACGTTTTCTATCTGTTGTTGTTTGGTTTCTTGGGTACCAAATAAATGCTAGTAAAAAATTTGATGATGCTTTCACTTGAGAATCAATCTTTACCTTTGTTTGTGTTTGCCATGTACTCTGCCAATTTACAAAAAGCAAGTTGGTCTTTAATATATTTATGCAAGGTACCAACGGTTGATATTACATTGGTACACTAACGTACATTACTTTAAAATCATAGTGGCATGATCTCATGAAACCCTCCAGAGGTATTTGATAAAATATTATTGTTATGTACTTACTCTGATATTATTGACTTTTAAAGTGAGGAATAACCACTGGTTATTTTCTTGAGATGGCTAGAAGCGTGTGAACGTCGCTGGACAAAGAAGAATGGAACGGGTTCATTATACCTAAAATGACTCTCCACAGTTAAATGTTTGTATGATGCGACAAATTCTACGAGTGAGAAAGTATGGTCCTCTTGGGAAACCTACAAAAGAGAAAAGGGAAAGGTGAATTGGTCATGCCGTGGAATTTCTCTTTGATACCTTTAGAGAAAGCCTGCAATTATGATGGATTCCAAATTGATACCTATCGAGAATCAAGAAAAAGAGAGAAGAGATTTCTTCAAAAAAAAAGAGAGAAGAGAAGAACAATATGAGAAGACTGAATGGCCTAAGCCTCAAGAATTTCCGATTATGGACACAATTGCCCTCAATAACCTCAAAGATTATTCTGCTGATAGGTTGGTACATTCTTCAAATTTATAACTGTCAGGTAAAGCCTGACAGTTACAAATTCACCTGATAGTTATAAATTTTCTGATATGGACAATTATTAAGTTGGCGCTTATTGGCATGTTTGGGCCTTCTATGACAAGTCCTTAACATGACTCTAAATTAGTGATTGAAAAAAGTGGCCCAGGACTTTATGTACTCTGACAGATAATCCCAAGTTATGGTTGGTAGAACAGATCGAATTTTGGATTTTGGAAACGCAGTGGTTACATATGATGATCTATTGTGTTGTTGTGTGCAATGATGATCCCACAGCATTTGAGTCATAGAAACTACTATATATGCATGGCCCTTGCAATAAAAAAAATATCCATCTCTTCTTCTTCAAAGAATAAAAAATCTATCTAGGGATTCAATCTTTGGAGACAGGAGGCCGATGGAAGAATCTTGATGACATATCATTTTCACTGACAATGTGTATCATGGGGATAATCAGTGCAAATGCTTTAGAATATGGTTATGGTGCATGCTTTATAGCAGGAGCTCAACCTTTTTTTTGAAAATAATGTATGATCGAAACTTATGTTTTTAGGATATTATCCCCCCGGCATATTTGGAAGAGCTATCACTTCTGCAAGACCGTATAGCACCTTTCTCTTCTGAAGTAGCCTTCAATATCATTGAAGAAGAGCTTGGTGCCCCAATTGATATGATTTTCTCTGAAATTTCTCCCGAACCTGTTGCTGCAGCATCTCTTGGGCAGGTTTGTTGTTAATGTCAGTGTAATATTTGTTCTTTCTCCATCTATCTGTATACAATGTTTCCGAATTTTGTCTACGTTTAGGTTTATCAAGCCAGGCTTTTACAAAATGGGAAACTAGTTGCTGTCAAAGTACAGAGGCCTGGGGTTCAAGCAGCTATTTCACTTGATATTTTCATCCTTAGATTTCTAGCTGGGTTGGTAAAGAAAGCAGCCAAATTGAACACTAATCTTCAGGTGATTAGCCTGAGGGGCAAACGATGCATTGGGCATACCACTTTTCAGTCTATTAGATGAAGATTTCAGTACCGGTACTTTTTTTTTGCAGGCCGTTGTTGATGAATGGGCATCCAGCCTTTTTAGGGTACTTATCTTTTTCTTCTTTTCCTTTTTAACTGATTCATAATTTACTTTCATACTGTTATCCTTTATGCTCTATATGCCTATTTTCTTATGGCATCCTCATGCACGAAGAAGATGACTTCCATGTTGAGGCTATTGGCATATTATGTAATCCAATTTAAATCATGCTCTCTAAGATACATCTTATTTTAAGTATATTTCTGCTTTATGGGTGACTCTTTCAGTGTTCCACTCCACAATGATAATGATATGATCAAGTTAAGTCGGATATCAATGAAAATAGAAGCAGAAGGGCCAAAGCCAGTCAAACCAAGCACATACAATAGTCGGCCCAACTCTATTAAGTAATGAAAAGGAAGGAACGGTATTTGGTCGGAAATGGGAAATAATTGCAAATAGGGTTGGACGGTCCAAGTCCAATCCCAGTTTTTTGCAAATAGAGACCAAAACCTTACCTATAGTTTGGTCCGCTTCTGGTTCGGTCTTATTCACCCTTGGTCTGGTGCCGGTCCACTCAGGTCAACTAGTTTATATCAAAGTCAAAGTAGAAAAATCATGTTGATGGTTATGTTGGCCATCAACATAATCAGCTTTTGAAGCATTGATAATGAATACGCCTTTCCTTCCTTTACTTTTCCGCTCTCTCTCTCTCCATCTCCCTCTCTGGTTTTTTCTCTTTCCACGCCTCTCTTTCTTTATGGAGAAAGCAGGAAGACTTTTACTCAAAATATAGAAAAGAAATATTAAATAATTTACTTTGGGTCCCAGTCCAGTTTGACCCTCGGACATAAACCTGCTCAACCAACCAGTCTACCTAAACTGGCTGTCCTGTGATCCCCGTTTGGTCCTGTCCGACCGGCCCCCACTCCTAAATGTCCAAACCTATTGGGACATGGGCGATGATTGGCCCATTTAGAAATGGTACATATAAGGAGCATGGGCAGGAAAATCAGTTATTTGCTCAGATTGTTTTAGATTTGGGAGTAAGAGACATCTGAGAGGGAATTGTCTGCATATAGTCAATAACTCTTCAAGCTTGGGCTGTATTAGAGCTTTTGCGAATGGAAGATGGTAATTCCAGCTCAAGGCCAGTAAGCCAACAACAGAGTTCATTTTGTTGGCAATGTGCTTTGTCATTGCTATGTTGGCTTCCCCACAGGTCTGATCATTTTGTTGGCGGAGGACTCAGACGATCTAATTCTTTCCTGGAAAGGTCCATCATTGCTCACTGCTGCTTATATTATTCCATGGAAGCAATCTTCTCCTTAATTGTACCACATGAGCTTTCAGACCCTCCATCATGGTTATGTTTAACCCCTCCACATCAAATTGGCAAATGCTGGGATTTCTCTGATACCATAATGTTGCGGATTTAATATTCTGAGATGATTAAAAATAGAATGTCAATAAGCCAGGGATTATGTTCCTTAGACATTTGGGGGAAGGTGAGTGGTAGGTACCAGAGATGACATGATAGGGGAGGGAAGCAGTGGGGATGAGGAGAAAGGAGAGGAATGGCCTAACGGTACAAGAGAGAGAGAGAGGGAGATTCAATTACTTCAAAAAGACAAAAAACTCATCTCCAGAAGAAATAGGCCCTTGCATAGTCTTAAATCTTGGGTTGGGAATGACATGAATCTGATCAATTTTTTTTGGAAGAAAATAAGGAAAACCACCCAGAACGATGGTCAACCTGATGCCATTAAAATATATAGCTGTGTACAATCCTTTACAAAACGAAAAAAATGGTCTGCCGTTCACCTCCCTCAACCAAAAAATATTAGTGCCTTAACGTCCTGAATGACATTTTCCATGAAAGCCATCTCCTCGTAGAATAGCACCTCGTTACGATGCAGCCATATCGCCAGAGCACCGCAAGGAGTCTCCTCCAATCCAGCTTGCTCCTGTATCTATCGTCACTAACTGAGGCCCAAACTGCCTCGTCGGAGGACACAATCATCCCCGTCACCTGCTGCGATGCCCATATTCCCTGGCAAAGGGACATGTGAAGAATAGGTGGGAGCAGCCTTCATCGTCCCTGAAGCACATAGGACACTCTGTGGAAGCCATGGGGACCCATCTTTTGCTCAAGACTCTTGTAACCAATCGTCACCGCCTCAACAACCAGCTGAAGAACCTCACCTTGAGAGGGACTTTTTGTTTCATCAACATGGAGCTTGTGGTACTGATTGTTGAATCCTCCATCGCTTCCCCTCTGATCTTCATTTAGGCATCCTTTACAGAAAAAGATGTCCCTCGCCACACCCAACCATCACGTGACTCACTTGTCGGGCTGAGATGTAGGAGGGCCTGTTACATCCCCATTAGCTCCAGAAACCATGGCTCTGATAAGGCCCCTGCCTGGGTTGGGGTCCAAGCTCCGTCGCAACACTCACAAGCCATAGCGTACGGGTTCTGCGCTAGAGCAAAGAGTTTAAGGAATTATAGTTTTAGAATGCCTTTATTGGACCAGTTATCAGTCCAGAAATGACAACCATCTCCCAATTTGGCATAAAAAACCCGTGGATATGAGGTATGGCTTGACGTAGACCTCGCCAGAGTGGAGACTCCCCTCGAGCTCTTGCCCAGTGCCTCTTCCAATCAATCTCTGAGCCATATCTGTCTCTCAGGACATTCAAGACCAGGTCCTCCTCTGCTGACGCAAGTCTTACCACCCATTTGGCCAACAATGCAAAATTCATGGATTCCAGGTGGAGGATCCACAAACCCCCCTGCTTCGTGGGTCTGCATACTACGTTCCATGAGATCAGTTGCAACCCCTTGCGTTCGTCGTGTTCATTGACTCCCCAAAAAAACATTCTCATCAATCCCTCCAAGTGTTTTTCTACACCTGTTGGCATCTTAAAGACAGAGAGATAGAAAACGGAGATTGCTGCGAGCACCGATCTCAGAAGCACTGGTCGACCCTTTTTTGATAGCGCTCTGTTCTGCCAGCCCTCCAATCTCCTCTCCACCTTCTCAATCACTGGCTGCCATTCTGCATTTAAAATACATCTCCGTCAACAGAAGACCCAAGTAGCTCATCGGGATTGACCATCGAGGTGTGACAAGAGTGCTAGCGCATTGTGTCTCTTCCTCGGCAGAAAGTCCAAATCCCACAAATGCCGACTTGGCTCGATTCAATTGTACGCCTGAGAAGTCTGCGAATAAATCTAGTAATGTAGATAGAGTACGGGCTTCTCTGCCGATCCGTCCGTGAAAAACGTTGTGTTGTCTGCATACTGAAGTAAGGGAATGCCCTCCGGATAAATCTCGGTTTGGAAGCCCCTTGAGAGGTCGTGTTCGCAGGCTTTAAGGGCGCAAGTGGCCAAGTTATCCTCTGCTAGGACAAAAAGTAGTGGTGCAAACGGGCAGCCCTGTCTGACTCCCCCTTGTGGGTGGATCCAACTTCCTTCCGCACTGATCTTATATTAGGTCCAACATGCAGCTTTGAATGTTTCAGCCTCGATCCTCACGTAAAACGCAAACTTGTAACCCATAAGGTTGAGTATAAGGCCTTATAGGGAAGTAACTTTGGGCCCAACAACCATCTCAGATTAGGGCTTTCCCATCTATTGTTGAGCAAGAAATATTGTTTTTGCCGTATCTTTGTTTCTAAGTCATGGAATGGACGAGCATTAACGACAAGTGGCAACCCAAAACACATCATGCATCTAAGCAAACCAGCCACAGCTTATTTCATTGACTATCTTCTCTCACTCCAATCTTCGCTGGTTCAGAATAGAACAGATTCCTGGTATCTTCATGATATAATACATCTGCAACTTTGGAGGTTCATGCCTTAAGGAAGAGCTTTTTGGAAAATTCAACTCCGTTCTCAACTTGACCTCTTTGGCATGTACCTCAAGTAAGTTTTCTCTATATTTTGCCATTAACCAAACTACTGCATATCTGATTGGATACTGGACTGGGGACGGCAGACCATATGACTCCATTAACTACAAAACGTTTCTCATACACACGGTGTACTGCAAGCCGGAAGGTTTTTTCTGCAGGGGGAAACTCTTTCAGTCACAGGCATTGGGATTGACATGATTAAAAGTTTAGGAGCTATTAAAATGTTCTTCATGTGCTTGATCTCAAATCTCAACAAATCTCTCCTTAGAAGTTAGTAGTTCATATTAATTACTCAGTAACAACGAGTTGTAATGATTGCTTTATTTTTGACATGATTATGAACTTGCATCTTGGACCAATTAAGAAGAGGAACAGGCTTTTGTACATGGGGGAAGGCATGAATTCTGTACTAGCTATGGATGAGATGTTCAGCTGAAGGCAACACAAAAGGAGGAGGAAATGATTAGTTGAGCTGGGTCACCTATCATTTGAAGTTTCGGGGTAGATATTCCTGGCTTTTCTTAAAAACCATGATCTCTCAGATATTGTATGTGATGCTTGTCATTTTGGTACGCATGGAGGCTCCTCATACATTTTGGAGAATGCCAGAAATCTCATCCATTCCAGATTTTTTATATTTCTGTATGGGGTCTGCTTCATACAAAGGTTGTCACCAGGGGAAAATATTTTATGGTATTGGTAGACAACAGCACAAAAATGACGTGGGTGCTCCTGCTGAAGATTAAGTCAGAGATTTCAGATTGTCAGTATGCGCTTTCCTGTTTCTTTTATTTGTTTTTTGTCTGTCAACCCTGTATTTTCTCTATTGCATAAGTACCCTTATGAGGTCGGATCCACCATGTTGGGCCTGAGTGGACCCAATAGATGTAATCCAGTATAAGTACTGGAGAACCTCTTTTCATTAGGTTAAGTCATATTTTCGATTTGTCCTCTCTCTCTTGGCGGCTAGGGTTAGAACAGGTGGAGAAGACAGCAAGGAGAAGATCTGTTCTCCTCATTGAGCAGCTGGAAGCTGACACAGATATTACCCCTAATTTCTGTCAGACAATATTCCCCCAATTGGGGACACCAGTCAAGGCATTCAATTCTGATAATGTCAAGAGCTCTTTTAATGAACATCGGGTTCTGTACTTCTCTGGGAGGAAATATAATTACTTGGCAAAGAAAAAAACACAAAAATGGTTACGATGTCAAATTCAGTTCAATTATGATACCAATCTATCTGTGGCTCTACCCTGTATGGAAACTGGGATGCCCACAAGCCTTCCACATCTTCCTTGAAACCCTGCTCCCTCAACCAAGATCTGTCCATCTTGAAATATGTAGACTGTCCATACCCTCTTATGTCTGCCACATGATTGCGATTTGATCGAACAGGGGCTGTGGGAGTGAACACACATTCGCCATGGAGAATGATTCCAACAGCTCCACTGAGCAGAGAAATCTGTCAAATGGGGAACAAATGTTGTTGGTCTTCATGCTCCACCACATGTAAATGAAATCTCTAAGTCCCATTCCCAGCAGCCCCGCATCTGAGATGAAAACCCAAAACTCCTCTGACACGGGCCTCGGCCACCACAACCGTTAGGGTGGTCCCATGTCTGTAGTGTGATGTTGAAGAAGGCCCAAAAAAACAACAGATGCTTTGGGAAAATGGCTATCATTCTATATAACTCTCCCTAAAATGAAGCTCTTAGATTGTTTGAGATGGAACTGTTCATTGATATGGCCACCCATCAGTGACCATCACTCGGTTGTTGCAGCTTCACCCCGGCCACTAATTGGTTCGTCCACTCATCCTCTTTAGATAAAACCATCTCGTTCCATGCAACTACCTGAACCCTGGATTGTTTGACCCTGTTCACTGCCATGAAGCCATCCAGAAAGCCTCACTCCACCATCCTCCACTCCCTTGCCTGTTAGCATTCCATCATGGACTCTTGCAGGCATAACATTGTAGCCCCCCACTCTCGCAAGTACTGCCCCACAATGCTATGTCTTCTCACATCCCAGAGTTTGTGTACTTTCCAAGATATTCATTTCATTTATGACCTTCATGACCCCTGTATCTGCCTCTTCTGCAGTTCTGCATCCTCAGCCAACTTGCATGCACTTTGGATCATTACCGGGTTGCATTACTCCCTGTTGTTTCTCTCCTGTACTGTCTCCTTTCCCTCTAATGTGACTTCGGCATACATTGTTGCCTTCCCTTTCAGGCACTGAAATATGGGCCTCGTCTTCTCTCCACCTCTACTTGTCACTGTGAATCTCTTGTCTTCCACCTATCTGTCTCTGTTTCCACGAGCTTGAGTTTGCCGTTCTTTCCCACCTTGATCCATGCCCTTCCTCCTGCATCGTCCCATAAGAGCATCTTTCCCTTCTTGTAGATCACACCTTAGTAGCATCATATATCCCCTAGGGTGAGTCTCTTCAACCTCTGCGATGCCCCAAGTTGCCAGAGCGTATTGCTTCCGTCGCTTCTTAGATCTGATTGTGACAGAATAATCATCTTTAACGCCTACTGCTCTTTGCTTTGTATCCACTATGGGCTCCCTACCACTACAGACCATAACGATTGGATGTTCCCGTTTGTTGCTGGCCATGGTTGGACACGTGGAGTGTTTACATCCTCCTTTGGTAATGATGATTTTGGTGTCGACTGTCCCCTTTTCTCCCTTATGTTTGGATTCTTGTTGTCACTGTCTAAGGACTGTCTTTGCCTGTCATAAGTTTACTAGTAGGCTCCCTTTTTATAAGCCTATCTTTAATCTTCCATTTTCTCTTTTGGTGGTGGACGCTTGACCACCTGACTCTTCGGCTGGGCCAGCCTCCCATTGTAATGCAGTCTTGAATTGTTGCGTGGCGGAAGACAAGGAAGTAATTCATGTCTCATGTTCCGCTTGCCTCGCCATGTTGTCAGACTTTGCTTGTTCTCCAGACCATGCAACCGACCTCCCCACGGTCCTTGGCGCTATCGGTGGGGGTCTCTCCTTCAGGTAGATCATGACATTTCAGGTTAGGCCTTGGAGCCTAGTCTGCCCTGGCATCTAAGATCCCTCTGTGGCCTCCACCTCCATTATTACCTCATTGGGGTCCCCAGATACCAATCCTGTCAAAATGATACTGTGCAACCGGCCAAACGATTGGACCATGGTCTCCATTTTTTGCCATGTTTTGGTATCCCATCGGGACTCCTCTGGTTTCTATTATGATTGGCCTTTTACCCGCCCTCCGGCCCTATCCTCGGGGAGAACCCGTCGCCACCTCACCGCTGCTTCCCCATTGAGACATTGGAGCAAGCAGCAGGAGACGACAGGAATGGGGCCCACACAAGGCTCGAGGGGAAACCACGCAGTGGTGGGGGGAGAAGAGCCAGGCTGCATACTCCTCTGTGGGTGCCTGACTGGGGAACGTGGACGAGGGTGACTGCCACATTGGAGAACTTGAAGGTCAGAATGAGCTAGGGGAGGCGGTACATCCACAGCCACAGCGAGTCACAGTGGCAGCCTAGGCAGATTCACAATGTCTCGAGGTAGAGTTGTAGTAAACACGGTATCACGTCGGCGCTTGAGGGGATGGTATGTGGTGGCGCTTGGCTATAAGAGTTTGGTGTCGCTCGAGACGAGAGCAAACATGACAAGGGTTGTGGCACAATGACATGAAGGGGGAGCAGAGGATGGGAGTTTACATGGGAAAGAGACCAGTCACCAGTGCAAATTTCCTTATCAGGCACCCACGAGAGGAGTATGCAGCCTGGACCCTACGGAGGACTGTAAGTTCTCCAATGTGGCAGTCGTTGTTCTCCATCCTCTTCTGCTGTTCACCGTCCTCCACTATCATTTGTCATCCTCTGCTTGCCGCTGACCTCCGTTCACTATCTGTCGCCAGCCTATCAGTCTGACATTCCATCGGCACGACAGCCCGTCAGCCTGTTGTTCACTGCCGTCAGCCCTTCCATCTCCATCCAGATGGGGTCTTGCTGCTGCCGCAAGCTCCCACCAGTTCTCAGTCCATGTCCTTCAAGGTCCCTGGGGTGGTAGCTGTCTGCTGCCACCACTTGCCGTTCCCCGTCCGCTATTCCCAATCGCAGCCTTTTCTCAGCACCGGCTATTATCACGGTCTGCCAGCTCTGTTTGCCCCTACCCCCAAGATAGCAGCTAGATCTACAATCAACCTTGAGAAAGAATACCTTGCCATTGAAGCCCTTCTCACCAGGCGCCGCTCGCTGTCTACCAGCAGAGCTCGCTCGTTGATCACTCCACTGTTTTCGATCACCCTAGGGCTCTGCTGCTCTTGGACTCTGTTGTCACCCGATCATTGCCAATCACTTTGCCGCTCCGCCGTCTTCCTCTGCCCCGAGGGCTCGACTATCACTCTCTTGACGTCAACAGCCGTCGACTGCGATTCTTCGAAATGTGTCAAACATCACTATGTGAAGAGTGTCAAATATTTGTCCTTGTGATGCTATATTCTGCACTGCATGTGCCTCAAAAGGTCTTTTGGACCTGGCTCATAACCTTTATCTGTTACTTCTATTAATTCTGGTTTTAGAGCAGTAATAAAATATCTTTTCGTGGAGTGTTGTTGTTGACAGTGCTGGAGTTAGCTGTTGGCACGTTTCTTAGATTTGTGCGTTATCCCAATATTTGAGAAATAAAGGTTTTTTTTGAAAGAAAAAAACTTTTTAATATTTTAATGAGATTATTGTTCTTGTATTTTTTTTTGGTAAAGAAGCTACTGGAGTTTTTGAATTATGCTTTTCTCTAATTTTCTTCCCCAACTTGTTGGGTGCATTCTTAGAACTTCAAATTGAATACAGGTAAATCACATTGAATGCAGGAGATGGATTACCGGGAAGAAGGAAAAAATGGACTAAAGTTCAGGTACCCAACGGGTTTGAAGTTATGTCAAATCACTTACTGAGCCATTGCAATTCAGTTGTCACTTGATTCATCAAAGTTGGCAAATCAGAAATTTAATTTCATTCATCAAAGTTGTCTCTTATTTGAATATAAAAACCTGATATCTGTTTTCATGAATATAATGGCGCTACTCGTTGAGATACTTGTGTCCTCTTGCTGTGTTCAAAGTCAAACAAGCTTGTCTTTAAAAGGTCCTTTCCTTTTATCTTCTCTGAATTTTATGTGATCATTCGATTTCTTTATGTGTAAACATCTCATGGGATCTGATCTGCTTATAAAGGATAGTCATATTGGGACCTTGAATCAGCAATATCTGTTATGGGATATCCAATTGTAGAGACACAAAACCCTTTCATGAATTGAGCCATTTTGTTTTTATTCTTTCTTCTCCCAACTTCCATCTCTTGCAGTTGTATTTCAGATACGGATCCAAGAAATGGGATTGAAAAATCATCATCATTATGGCCACTAGTGAAAGCTTTAGAATTTTTCTGTTGTGCGCCTCTAAACCATGCCTGGATGGTGCATGTTTCTCCTTTCAGCTATCTCAAGATTACATAAATTTGGTGTACTTGATCTTTCCATTTGAGCTGAACCATAACGGCTAACTCTTACAGAAGTAGATCATTTATTTCCTGTTGTAGTAGCAAAGCAAAATAGGTAGAAAAATGTTCTAAAAAGGTTTTGGGTTGAAGGGGATGTATATTTTCTCTTACTGAATTTGACATTTTGTATATGTCATCAAGTTCGTTCTTGATGAGGAAAACTGTAGTACCGTTTCATACATTGCTGTGGTTCCACCTGCCAAAGCTTTTTTTCTTTTGGGAAATCATTTTATCCCAGTATTTTGAAATTACACCAGTTTTTTCAGTTGATGCAATTTTCCATCGTATTTACTGGTGATCACCCCCGCTTTGCCATTTTTTAGTGTGACGCATGACAAGGTCCTCTCAAGACCAGAATGGATCTCCTTTTAAATACATTTAGATAATGCAGATCGATAACTTGTTCCAACTGAGGAAGGAAGAGAGGAGAGGATGAAGAAGTTCCTGGGGATAGAGGAAAGAACGGAAATGATAGGAGGGCGAAGGATCGCGGATGAAGCGGTTGCGGCTCGAAGGGAAGATGAAGCCAGGCCTACGAGCACAATGGAGGGAATTACAACAAAGTGAGGAAGGGAAGGAGGTTGCGTAGAGTGACTTAGTTCCTGCCATAGCCTCTTCCAAGGCAGGGCTTAAGTGGGTTGGGAATCGGCTGGGCCATCATGTCCTGGCCTTGCCTCTGTTGGGGCTTCTTAATGCTCATATACCCGTCGCCGAATCATATCAGCATGACCCATATTTGTCTTTTATTTATTAACACTCCATTTCTAGCCACCATGAAATTATAATCTTTTCCCGAATGAAATTGGTTTTTATATAATATCAAGGTGTCCATGAATCTTGTTACAAATATGTCATTTAACAGTTATCCACTGCATTGTTTACTTAAGTTTAGTATGTTTTGTCTCCTCTTGTCAATTTTTTTTCAATGCCAAGTATATCCTTTTGAGGAAGAGGATCTACTTTTACAATTCCTTGTCAAAAAAATTGTAGAGAACTCTACGGGAGCCTACAAGACGTTTTTGTGCCAGACATATATCTGGACATAAGCAGCCGCCGCGTTCTTATCATGGAATGGGTGGAAGTATGTTCTTATTTCACTTGTTACATACTTGACATTCTCTTTGATTGTGAAGAATTATTCTCTTTGATTGTGGGATACTGTTAGATTATGTTTTGGTGCTTGCTTATTTATCTTGCTTTGTTTGTGCAGGGAAATAAGCTATCTGAAGTAAACGACCTTTATTTAGTTGAGGTTGGATCATCTATCTAAAATGATAAAATATCATGCTGCACTAATTTTATTTTTCACTCATGCAAATAATTCATTTTATTCACGAGAAATATGAAAATAAAAACTACGTTAATGGTCTCGTATTCTTGACACTCTGTGCAACTTTGAAATTTGTCAGGTTGGGGTCTATTGTTCCCTTTCTCAGCTTCTCGATTATGGTTTCTATCATGCTGATCCACACCCTGGAAACCTTCTTCGGACAACAGATGGAAAACTGGCCTATCTAGGTATTTCTTCAAAATCAAAGTCTTTTTGGGTTTGTTGCATTGATTCTATTTCATAAATTCCATCTTCGTCATTTTTTCTCTTGTTGTATTTTTAGTCTTTTCAAGATTATCCACTCCCAATTGAAAGAGAAAATTATGAACATAAAATCATTATCTGCAATTTGTGTAGTTTCTCATTTTGGTCATTTCAGTCTCTGCTGGTCCCACAGCTGCAGCTTTGCTGTGATAAGCTTGGTGCATATGATCTCTACGGTCTAACACGAGGGTTTTAAATGCATCTGTCACAAATGGGCCTAGGTCCATATTCCCTTTCACTCTCATACATCTAATAACGCGAGACATCATTAGAATGTGAGTGAAACAGCTGTTTTTCTTGCCTTGCATTCATAATAGTGTAGGCCCAATATGCTATACCATTAAATATGTGTTGGATTATCTAAACTCATAAACCTATCATCCAATATCAATGTGGAGAAGATTTCTTTGAAAGATTATTAAAAGAGGGATGCACTTCATTTTATGGTTCGTTTATCCTTCATTGGACATAGATGAAAGACAGTGACTCAAAGAATTTGTCATGGAACTGAGAGCTTTGACATTGAAAGAACTGTGTATCTTTTTGTGACAACGTCAAATTATGTGAAGTAGAATGAGAGCATTCATCCCACACCTTTCACCATTGAGGGCAGTGATATCGTATATGCTTTCTCTGCAGGAGCACAAGATTGAATGCATAGGTGCAGAGTGAAGAATCAGAAAGAAGAAAGAGAAGACACAGTAGAGCAGATATAAATGGGGAAGCACCCCCATGTTTGTAATAGGGAAACGTGACTTCTTTAAGTTTACACCATGAGGAGTCTTTTGTTACAAGGATAAATTCATACGGTTTACAACGGTAAAATATGTAATTGTAAAGAAAGTGACCTATTTCTAACTAAAAGAAGTACAAAGTGAGAGCATTTTATTCTTAACTATCCCAATAGGACTTTTCATTTTAAAAAAAAAACTATCCCGATAGGCCTGTGAAGTGTTGGACTATGCAGTCCTTTATTTAACAGGTTCGTGGACTGATCCTCAGACTTCCCATAGGGCACATAAATTATCCCACTCGATATAATGTCTCTTTTTACCTTAACGTGTTTTGTTTTTGTCATGGGGCACTGGGTTTTGTGCGATTTCAATTGGGAATTTTTTGTCACACTGCAATATGGTTGGCTCAGTTGACTGAACCTTGAGTTCTTCTAGAATAATTTTGATCTACAATGGTTGGCACACCTAATGCAATGGCCTGAACCCTGCCTCAGCAATGCATCTTGACAGAACCACCTGCTTCTTGCTTCTCCATTTAATTAAATTCCCTCGCGCAAAGGAGCAGTAACCTTGATTAGAGGGCCAATCCACAAAGTTACTGATAGACCCCTGGTATTGATATAGGGGCCAGGAGGAAGGGCCGAGCCCGGTCTATTGATATGGGTGAGGATAATGGGCCTGATCCTGGCTTGTCAGACAGGCCCAACGCTGGTGTTAGGAACGAAGACCCAATATTAGGGATTGGCGAGGAGGAAAATGCATTCGAGAGGAGAAAGGAACCAGAGGCAGGATGAAGCTGAAGGAGGCGATCCACAGATGTCTCTCCTCTCTTTATCTCTCTCCCTCTCCCTCTCTTTTCCCATCCCTACTGACGGGGATTTCGTCATTCTGACAGACCCTTTCTTGCTCTTGATTACTGTGAGTCGTGAACCTTATGTTTTGGTCTTTTGTTGGAACTGGGAATAGGTCAGAACTTTCCTCTCTTCTGGCTGAGTTGGGTTTATCAGTTACCTGCACAATCTGCATCTGTGAAATTTCAAGGTGGTTGTAGTTGCTTTTGTAGTATCTAGATGATCCCATATCAAAATGTTCCTTTTAAGTATCTCAGCATGCAATTCACTGCCTTGTCATATGCTCCTCTTGGATCTTGCATGAATTGACTGACCAACCCAACAGCAAATGCAATGTCTGGTCTGGTGTGAGTGATAGGTGACTAGCCTCTTGTACCTTCCTTTATATGTCAGTAAACTATCCTCAAGCCCCAACTTACGGTTTGAATCATAGGGGTGGGAGCCGGACTGCATCCCAATATTCCAGTCTCTTTCAGCAGGTCTAGGGTGTACTTCATCTGAGCCATCACTGGTCTCTCTTTAGAGTGAGCAACTCCTATTTTCAAGTAGTGTTTTAATTTTCTCTCTTATTCTTGAATTCCTTGGACAACTGTTCATGAGACTTCTCAATTTCTCCAAGATCATCACAGGTGACAACCATGTCATTCACTTGTGCTTGTAATATAGCTACTCCTTGATTATGTTTTTTGAATAAGATAAGGTCACTATCACCATGTTAAAAGCTCATATTTTCCCTGGCCTTATTTATTTCTCCAAACCAAGGCCCTGGTGACTGTTCAAGTCCATTTTGTGATTTATGTAACTTGCTTGCGAGGTTCTCATTTTGGGTTGCATTGAAAGCTGCAGCTATATACATGTAGATCTCTTTTTCTGGTTTACCATGTAAGAAGGCAATTTTTACATCTAGTTGATGCAATGTCAAAAGATGGATATCCAACGCAAATACTTGAATTGTCGTGAACAAATGTAAAAGATTTTAAAACAATAGAAGAAATATGGGATGTGTCATTTCTTTTATAGCCTGCTTAATGTACATGCTCCCACATTTCTCGGATGGACAGGACTTGCAACTGAGGCCTCCCTATGGAAATGCATTGATCTCAATAACCATGCATTAATGAGTACGTCTGCCTCCCTCCAACTCTCTACATGGGGGTTATTGGTGGTTAGGGCTTAAGCAGTCAGGTATTTCAACTTCCTCCGAAATATCATTTTCACAGAGCCCATTCCAGAATATTCGAAGCTTTCAGCCTATAGGCTACTGGAATTTTAGGAAGCCTCAAATATGTTACACCATTGTCAGTAGCAGAAGCAACTGGTACAGGAGACATCTTAAGAGTGGTCTTCGCCCAGGATCCACACCAGGAGTTGTCGTTAGAGCCTGATCTATCTTCAACGCTTAAAAGGCAAATCAACAAATAACATCATGTACCCAAAGCTATGGCTCAGTGATCATGATTGGATCCTTGAGAGGATCCTCAACCTATCTAGGGGTTGTTTCGTCATGTTAGGCCACAGGGGCATTTCAGTCATTTGGCTATTATGTATTTCCTTTAAATAGGGATGCCCTCCCTTTAGGAGGGCAGCCAAGAAGAAGTAGATTGAAGTAAGGTCTTCTTGTCTCCCCTCTCCTCGTCTAGGTCTGGTCTCCCTCTCTCCCTCAACGATCCCCGGACCTCGTGATCGTCTCTACCTTGCCGCATCTTCAGGCGGCTTGTCCTCGGCGGATCCCTACCCCCTTCTGCTCGGCCTCCTCTCGGATCCCTCCCATTTCACCTCTCTACCCCGGGAACTTCTACCTCACCTCGTCCTCTTCCCTCCTTCCGATACGAGCCTAGATCCAGGTTCGTATCAACAGATATGCCCACAAAAGCTATTTGTGAGTATAATACGCTTCACATTCAGCACCAATAAAGGATGGCGAAATAAAAGTACAGTGATCCTGTATGACCGCCCATAAGATCTATTTTTACCAACCCTCTGAAAGGAGAAATCACATACAGTTCAAATCGTAGAGCATAAAACAGCGGAAAGAACAATAGTGTGTAGGCGTGCACACCTTATGCAGGTTCTGATATCATGAAGGATAAGGAGAACATTCAACCCACATCATCTGCAATCGACGCGCAGCATGATCGTATAAGTTTGGCCGCAGGAACATTCAAGATAGAAGGCTTAGGTGCAGAGTGAAGAAGCAGAGAGAAGAGAGATAAGGCACAGTATCTCATAAAAAATAGGGTAAAACCTAGTGGTTGTATTAGGGAAGCCTGCCTCTAATATTTAAGGTTACACCATATCTGCTCTTCTGCCCAAGACTGCTTCCAACCACACAAAATATATGGGTAAAGAAAATGACTTATTCCTAAATACTTAAACTTTTAAGGACGGAGAGTATTCAATTCTTAAAAAAATGAGATTTTTTGTGTTATAAAGTGTCTTGGAAAAGTCAGCATGGAAAAGTCTTCAACACGATTAGGCACCTAGTCCAGCTTGGATAGTTGAAGATTTTTTATTATTATAATGAATATCATTCTTATTATATCAATACCCATGACAGTTTTATTTTACAGATTTCGGAATGATGGGCGAGTTTAAGCAAGAACTAAGAGATGGTATCGTTCAAGCCTGTGTTCATCTTGTTAATCGAGATTTTGATGAACTGGCAAACGATTTTGTTACTCTGGGGTAAGTTCTGTAAAAGGAATAGATGTATTTTTAAGCAAAGATTCACTGGAGGGGGATCATAAAGATTATCACCTAAGATCTAATTGACTTGTCAAACTCACAACCAGGAAATAATACCTTAGAAATCGATCTATTATATTGTTTTGAAGAAAATCTCAATATATTTAATTTGTTAATGATTTCTTTTTGACAATGACTTTTGGATCTTTTAATTAGGTAAAGTTTTTGGGAATTTGTATACATCCTAGGACGAGCTATTTCTTCTTTGAATCTGGTTGTGTTTTTTTGATTAATCACCAAGGTCAAATTTTATTGTCCATGATATACTATGTTCTCTTGCAGACTGGTGGAAACCAATGTTCTTATTGTGCCAGTCAGTCTATAAGGATAATTCTGTGACCAGACGAGTTCCCTCTCGGAAGGGGGAGGGAAGTGAGAGTGTGATTGAGAGAGTTAGAAGGATAGGACGAGAGCGAGAGAGACTCAGCGGAGTAGTTGGCACCGAGTGATAGTGACCTTTGCTCCTTGCGTGCAGTGATCAACTATGAGAGGAGGTGATGAGTTTGAGTGTGAGGTGACGGAGATGCCAGGGGCACTCACCGGGAAACCAAAAGCTGTCCCCCCTTTGGTGTTGGTGGGCTTAAAAACTACTGAGGCCTGGCCTGTCGTGGGCCGGACCGCTCACTCTGTTTGGGCTGAGGTCGTCGTTCATATATGCGCCTCTGTATCACATCATAGACCTGTATTATCATTATGGTGTTGTATCGCGATTAGGTCGGTCACCTGTCTCTGAGCTGTATTTGAATACTTTTGGATACAGTAATCCTCCAAGAGAAGAATATCACATAAAGGAACATACTTTATAAAAGAATCACGTAAAGGAACATAAGTTTTGATCTTCCTAATTCATGAAAAAGACGTTTAATTTGCAGTTTTGCGGTTTTCTTTGACATATTTGTATTTACAGCCCTAATTTCGACTACTTCGTTCATTTATGAAAAACTGGGATTCCGTTGATTTATTTCAGGTTTCTCCCTCCCACAGCACAGAAAACTGAAGTCACTCAAGCACTGACAGGTACTTTAAAACTACTTCTCAGTCCGTGGCTGTGATATTATATTCCTCTAAATTATTATAAGTTATTTTTAGGCGTCTTTCAAAATGCTGTGAATAAAGGAGTTCGCAACGTTAGCTTTGGAGATCTCTCTGGAAATCTCGGGCGAACAATGTAAGTCAGTTGTATGAAACAGATGTTTCTTCTTTGAACGTAAAGCACTGAAAAATGTATGATTTATTACTGGAAATTATATGCGAGCCTGGATCATGATACAGTTTTTTTTATAGGAGAGACAGACTCGTTCATAATGCTTTCATTTACTTAATCACATTCAGACGGACAATGATACTGAAAATGTTTCCCATTGGAAACCTTTTTAAGTGCGATCCACGGTTCCTCAACATTTTCTGATCATTAGATTAGTTTAGGAGATTGCTTATTCTTTTCAACATTTCCAGCCATAAATTGATAGATACTGTTTATGGTTTCATCATTTTTTCTAAAGTGAGAACTCTTGGATTTCAGGTACAAGTTCAAATTTCAAATACCTTCGTATTTTTCTTTGGTTGTCAGAAGGTAAAGATTTATGAAACCAAAGGCCCAGTCTTCGTCCTCAATAAATAAAATAAAAAACACAATTTTTGGTTACATCTTTAAATACTTACCTCTGGTTATTTATTTATTTATTATTACTATTATGTTTTCAACATTCCAGCCTTGCAGTTTTGGAGGGCATTGCAATCAGCTTTGATCCGAATTACAAAGTTTTGAGCAGCTCGTACCCTTGGATTGCAAGAAAAGTACTAACTGACAAGTCTCCAAACCTTCGGTCAACACTGCAGACACTGCTTTACAGCGTAAGTTGTTGGGCTCTCATCTTGGACGGTACCTGGAAACTGAAATGATCATTTCCATTGCAGAATGGGGTATTTCGGATTGATCGCCTAGAATCCCTGCTAAGTGAGGTGAGCGTCCTAAGCTGTTGGTCTGTGGTTCAATATTTTACCTTTTATTATTCTTTATCTCTAGTTTATTTAAAGCAAATACAGTCAAGAAATATAGGTCACTAAATAGTTTTACAATTCTGAAATAATTTACGATGATGCAAATCGTGAAATTTGTTGTTATAGAGATTAAGTGGACATGGAGAAGATACTTCCCATTATAATCTCTCTACCTTAGATAGGCAGATGGAAATATTCAAGTTTTCAAACAAGCCTCTAACAAGAACAAAATAACCAAACTCCCTCTAAATTCCAACAAAACCCATGGATAAAATACACAATGATTCCTCTGCTTTAAATAGGCAGATGGGCACACAAACATTTGCATACGAACCCATGACAAAGACACTATAAGAAAGTTATATTATTTACTACAAAACCTGTGGATAACATGCCAAAAATACCTTTTTCTTTTATCTCCTAGTCACTTCGTGCTAAGACAGAGCAAACACTGGTGAGAAGAGATGAAGCAGAAGATGCTAGTTCCAGAAAGGTTGCGAAGCAGATTATGTCCTTCACTCTCTCTGACTCGGTTGGTATTCTCTAGATGACCGTCATTACAACTATTTACTATTTTTTCTTACCCATAGAAGCATCGGCTAATTTATCTTATTTCAGGGTGCTTTTGTGAGGGAAATAGTTCTCGAGGAAACTGTCAAGGTACGACCTGGCAGCTGTAACTGCTGTTCTACAATTCTATAAATTTTCTGACCTTCTGAAGTTCAAACTTTGAAAGAAGAAGGACCTCGATATGTTGTTTATGTTCAGGGGCTCGATGCACTTGGGGTTGCCACAGTGGCTTCTCTCACGAACACAGCAGCTGCAAGACTGCCTTTTGTGGCACCTTTTCCCTCGTCTCTGGTCTCTGAAGAAGATGCTGAAAACTTGGTAACTCTAAGGCGACTTCTCCTCCTGCTGTCACGGCTTCAGAAGAACGAAACTCCTCCCACCGTAAGGACCCTGAAAATTGAGCAGTTTGGTCAAGCAGCAGACCCTACATGAGTCATATTCATTACCCTATTTTAATCGCTTCAGGATGAGAGAGTGGCAAATGCAAGGGAGATGGGGAAAGCAGACCCAGAAGAGCCTCGCTTCATTCTTAACCGGCTGGCATCCACCCAGGAGATTCTCCCCATACTTTCCCTTGTTTCTGAGGTGAGGATTAAGATAGAAGACGGGCATAGACCTGGCACTTTCCTTGCAGAAACCAGGATTGGACCATTACTCGACCAAATCTCTAATCTCAAGCTATGAACTTGCAGCTTCCTTGGGAATGCCAGCAGCAGCTACTGCGCATGCCAGCGGAGTTGGCGGCCAAGCTGATCTCCCGAACCATCGCCAGGACCCTCCGAAGGCTGTTCACTTGATAGTCTTTCCATGGAGTTTCATGATGATGATTGTATATGAAACATCCTAATGACAATTCACCACAGTTTGTGTTCGTTACTGGAGCTCTTCTAAGTCGGAACTCCCTCAAACTGACAAATCTGAGGACAGTGACAAATCTGAGGACACACAGTGACATGTCTTCTTCTAGAGATCTACCCTTTAAACTGCTGCTCCACTTTCTCTTCATGATCCACTGCCCTTTGTCCTGGACCACACAACTTATCTTCATCTTCATGGTCTAGACGGTTGTTGACTGTCTCCACCACTTGCAATTTGTTTGTCCCATGATCAAACCCTTCCAACTTTGCACAATAGTTGTGGAAGTAGACTCTGCCGTCCACAGCAGTAGAGATGCACCTACAGCCACAGCTCATATATGCCAAGATGGGACACACCGCTCCTACCGCCGGAGGCATAAATTGAAAAGCTGTG
Source organism: Wolffia australiana (assembly GCF_029677425.1). Lineage (NCBI taxonomy): Eukaryota > Viridiplantae > Streptophyta > Magnoliopsida > Alismatales > Araceae > Wolffia > Wolffia australiana. Next base: position 6,544,876 of record NC_135840.1, on the reverse strand, counting down.
GAGAATGAACATTCATCAAAACATATTTTTATGTGAATTGATCTAAAAGATAATGAGACTTATCAAAAAACTAAAGCAAGGATAATACCTGAGATGTTGTCAGTAAGTTTTGTCAAGAGAACACCCTTTGCTCCAATGGAAATACAGATAAAGAAGGAAGGGAGAAGAGGTGGAGATGCCCCATATTCTATGAAAAACCTCCAAACAAGTCACCAAAAACAGGATAAAAAACAAGAAGTAAGGCCTTGGTCAAGATCATCAAAATCATCAAGATCATCAATATCATCAAGATCAAAGGTGATATCTCTCACCATCCAACTGGAATTGAAAAAGTCGTCGCACTGCCAGCCTTCATTTGCTTCTGGTTTGCAGTCAACATGATGGGGTCTAGGGCCAAGCATATTAGTCCTAGACCCCATTGTGTTGATTTCAAAACATTGGCTGGCGCATGATAGATCTGTACAGCTGCCCATAGGGACCACTAATCATGTATACTGTGGCCTTTAGGCTTGATTGACAGTCTAGAAATGGTTCTTGCAGTAGAAATCATAGAAATTGAATCAGATTAAAATTATAAAATATGGGATGATTATAACGCCTTGTGTGGAACTGATTCCAATATCACTTTGTTCCCTAGAAGTGTACCTTCAAGTTCATGTGTTTGACTTTGACAGGTTTAGTTTTCAGCCTGTGGGGGATCTTATATTAACTCTCTCCTTGAACCTAACCCTCATCAGTTACTGTATACACACAATCCTTCAACTGTGCGAGATTTTTGAATGTTTTATGTCATGGTTAACCATCAAATCCTGATCCATCTTTTGAACTAGTATTGATCCATGATAGAGATCATCAAAAAACCTTTTCTCAGGCATCTTCAACACCTTAAGTAGAGAATTTAATGTATCTTCTTCCTTTAGTTAATCTTGTCTAATACTAAGGGCAGATGATCTCATCTTGACCATTCAGCCATATTTTATACTTTTACTATATATGAATGAAGACTAATTTGAATGTTGTGATTAAGGATGCGTAAGTCATACCCAAAACATAGCCATCCATTTGCAGTATTCCTTTGGTGTCCAGGTTCTAGGACTACTCACATGACCATGACATGAATTGACCTGATCAATAATTAGGTATAATATCATCCTGGCATTTATACATATCAATTTGGTGAACTCTTTCTTTAAAGAACATCTGCCATCCATCTGTATTGTCTATAAATTAATAGCCACAAAATAACCCATGCTTGCCATATAAGTAGAATCAGAAGTTGTTATTCTTTCTAGTTATTTCTATGTCTATTTCAAGTATCCTTTGAATATGCATACTTAAAATATATGTTTAGAGACTACTCATCACTGTCTTACAGTCTCATCATAATTCACTTAATGACTTCAGTATAAACATCACATGAGAATGATATTGAATAAGCATGTCTCTAAATGAAATTAAGCACGACATAGAAGTGTGACTGGCATGACAGTTATATGATATCTACTATAAACAAAGTAAGAAGATGACGCTTATGGGGGAGAAAACTACATGATTGATTTGGATGACTGATGATAATGAAATTTACTCATTAATCGACCCAATAAGAGATGTTATAAATATTTCTGTCAAATGATAAAAACTATGTTTCTAACTCCATCCGCTTCTCTTTATGCCCATCTCTCTCTATGTACGCGCGTTTATTTGCATCTAATCCTCTCTCTCTGTCCCTATCTATACATATGTTTTTCCCCATATATGTCAATAACTCTAATAATGTCTCTCTCTGTCTCTCTCTATATATATTCAATATCACTTTAGTAGCATCAATATGACTTTATATATATAGAAATATATATATGTATCACCATCCCCCTCTCTGTCTGTCCATTTATCTCGCTCGAATTCTGTCTCTCCCTCTCCATGTATAAATCTATTTCTGTCTGTCTCCACTCTATAAATCTATTTCTCTATCTATAGACACATTATGGTATATTTATTTATCTCTTTATATTTATCTACATAGCATCTATTTCTTTACCAATATCCTGCTGTATCTCTATCTAGTTATCTATTTATATTTCTATAACTTTTTATACATCTCTATATGTATATAATTCTCTCTTCATCTTTATCCATATGTTTATTTCTCTAATTTCTATTCTTCTTTATCCATATGTATATTTCTCTATTTCTCTATATTTATATGTCTATCAATCTCTCTCTACAATATCTATTTAGATACTTTTTCTCCATCTTTATATATATCTCTCTGAATATATCTCCATCTTTGCATGTGCATATACTTGGATATTTTTCTCTCTGTCTCTCTCAATATTATAAATCTCGTTCACCCTCTCTCCCTCCATCTCTCTCTCTCTCTCTATATATATATATATCTCTATATATGCCTATATTTCTATATATCTGTGTAGTAGCTAAATGCATGATTTTCTATCTATAAATCAGCATCTTGGCATGTGCATATATTTGGATATGTTTCTCTGTCTATCTATCTATTATACTTTCTCTATCCTTTAAACATGTATGGATTTTTGTATATTTTATCTATATCTCTTCTAACGTCTATTTCTATCTCTATCAATATCTTTATATATCTCTATATATATTTATATTTATCCTATTATGCATTAGTATACCTCTACTTTATTCTTATCTATCACCATATCACCATATCTATTTATTCATCTATCTATAAGTATATATCTTTATATCTCATTATCCATTTGCATCCATATTATATTCTCCGTTTTTATCTATTGCCCCATATTTATTTCATACTTACCTTTATAACTATCTTTATCTTTGTCTAGATATGTCTCTCTCTGTCTATTGCTATATTTGTATGCACATCTATCTCTATCTTACTATATATATTTGCAGGATTATTTGTAGCATCACATTGCATATATATACCTCCTTAACTTTCTCTTTATAAAACTCTTTGCCTATGTTTTATAAAGATATCTATTTTTTTATAGCCATTAATGTCATATATGTACATCGATCTATGTATATCTCTACCTAGACCTCAGACTCTGTCCATTTCTAAGGTTCGATAATTTAATGACACCATAGAAGTTACTTTCCTTAGAAAGTAAAGAAAAATCTAACTTCTTTGGTTAATGAATATAATTTATAGTAAGGAGCCTGATGCCGAGCTTCCCTGAATGACAAAGTTTGAGAGAATAAAAAAATGTTAATATAAAGGGCTCACGCTTCTAATTTATTTGATAAAAAAATTATTCCATGTCTTTTTCAGAATGCACCTAAAATGCTTATAGTGAAGTACAAAGTTATATACAAGGATAGATGAATTATGATTATGTTTTTTTTTGTTGGCAAAAAATACGGTGCCGGGTACAACCCCTGCGGTTGTGCCCGTAGACCGATCCAGCCGTGCCCTGGACGCCACCCAGGGGGATTTTATTTATAAAGTGAAGTGTTCATCAATGTTTACAGATGTGGAGCGAGTATAAATATCCCAATTACACTTGGATCCCACTCGTCCACGCCCATGTGCAGGAAAGGAAATGATACATAAGTGATACCTTGCAGGTGCTCGGAGAAGTGCTCACGTTGATGCCTCACATGAGCCCCACGCATGATGATGGTGGAGAGATAGTGGAGGTGTCCCCGCCTTTAACAAGTGCATCGATGAAGTGCGTGGTGAGGACCTCATCCGAGGTGGGCTCAATCCACCCCGCTATCGTGATCGTCAGATCAGGCGTGAGCGCTCCCACCTCGAGTGCTCCACGCGATCCGCCACTCTCGTGGGGCCTCCTTCAAAAGTGTGTGGTGCGTGTGGAGGTTTGGCAAGCCAAGACATTCAACGTGATAGCATCCCCTAGCGGTCGGAGGGAGCGCCTGCCAAGAAAGGAAAAGGGAGAAAGGGAGTCGTGTGTGTACTGCATGGTTGGTGAGGGCATCTGCTGTCTGGTTGCCTTCTCACAGCTGATGACGAACGCTAGTTATGCAAGGGCGGCACCGCATGATGTCCTACCATACACGGTGTAGTCGCCACTGGGAGTATGTACATGCATGAAGCATGTCGACTAACACCTATGAGTCCAATTCTACGATGATATTATGAAGGTTTGTTCCTCACAGAGGAGTAAACCATCACGTATCGCCATAGCTTCGGCTACTGTGTTAGTTTGTATGCCATATAAAGAGGAGAAAGCAAAGAGAATACTCCCTATATGATCCCGGAGGATACCACCTCCCCTGTTGGCCCCGGGTTCCCTTTGGACGCACCATCCACATTCAGTTTGAGGCTACCAATAGGCGATGGGTGCCAATGGATGACCTGTAGCTGAATGCGGATAGGGGCAAGGGTCACCAGAATGCCCCAGGCATGAAGGAGATCACATCTTATGATTATGTTATAACACAATGATTACTTATATTTAAATATATTTAATAAAATCATATTTATAAAAAAACTTAGAAAAATAAAAAATATCCATTTATAATAACACTATACAATCATGCTCATGTGATGAAGATGGTTGATCCCATAACCATTTTTGGAGACACAAAGGAGAAATTGGGTTCTTTTTATGAAAATAGTTTAGTACATCAGTACATTTGATTACCAGATGGTGAAAAAAAAGGTTATGAGTGTAATCAAATCCTTATCAAATCTTTACCTTATTTTAGTAAGAACTCTATATAGGTGATATACTAGTCACAATGGGATTTTCTAGCCTTGGTGGAAGATGATATTTTCTGAGGGAATAAGATGCAATGGGGTCATTGACCTAGGTAGCGGAAACACAGGAAAAAATATTTTCTAATGATTTCCTAAATGCATCTGTATTTACTATGATGCTACATTACTTTAAAATTTGACAATACCTGTAGTCATTATAAGAGTGTCCTGAAAGTGAAATATTATGCGCACTTATGTGTACCTTCTAAATCATGTATAGCTTGGGACCTCTTGTCTACTCTATTATTGATGATTAAATAAAATCATAAAAAATGTACAAAAAATTAAAACAAACCATTTTAATAAAAATGAATCATGATCTAGTCCCTTTCCCAGATTCAACGCCTCAAAAAATGATTCCTTGGATGAGGTTTTTTGAGATCCAAAGATGTATGGCCTCTAATTGTATCCATGTAGTCCTTGAAGTTAATATCCTCTTTCTCATCTTGAACGTTGCTGCCAGAGATCCATGAATATATTTTCAACATTCCAATCATGAAGAAATGGAAGGGGCATTGAAAAAGATAACAAGAAGGGGGGCACCCATGTGAAAATGTATTGTGTATTTCTCAAAATTTGTGTTTTTCATCATAATGGTATTTTTCATAAAAATCCCTACAGTTTAGTATATTATCCAAAATCCAAAAAGCTTTATGGGTGTGACCCCCTTGGCCATGAACATGTTTAATTAATAACTTAATAACCCTGATAAATACTTACTTACTAACCTAATTAATTATTGACATCAAATATATGGATGAGTTAATCATTTATCTATTTAACCCAGTTGATTGCTTGATTCACCAATACAAGAGGTGTCAAGCTACACTAGGTGCTTTAGAAATAACAAATAATTTTAGTACATCTGTCATCAAATACCATGTACATATAATCCTTCATATGTTGAGAACTCCTAGGAAGACTCATGTTGTGGTTATCTTTATTGGTCATCCTTAACGGGAATGATGCATTAGGAAATTATCTAAAAAAGTTTGCTGATATTTAGACTACCTTGGCCAAGCATTTTATTACAGAATTTGTTGAGTCTGCCTCCTCTTACACTTTGGCCAAACCATCCTATCTTGATCACTCAGTTGTCTTCATAGATGTACTGCATCATCTAAACTAAGACTGTTTATAACCCTCAAATGAGGGACTAATGATCATAATACTATTGTCCATCAACAAGATGTCTTTTGTGTCTCATTTATCAATGGATAAACTTGGTTTTAGGTATAAAACCATTTAAGGACTTAATCAAATGAGTAGAATAGAGCACTCACTATCTCCTTAGTGTCTCATAATAATGGTTAGGGTATAAAAAATACTCATCATCTGAGTGAAAGCAGATAGTGATATTCTATTAGGATATTTTCATCTCCTTGAATATCCTATGAATAGGAGTTTGTTAGAATGAATGTTTAAATATAAGTTATCACCACATTATGATCTTATTATATTCACTTTTTACTTAACATATTCTTGGACTTCACTATAAGCATCACATGTGAATGAACATAGTTTATTTTTATGAGCTTAAATAAGACATATAAGTGTGAGGGACTTGAAGGCCATTTAATTCTATCAATGTCTCACTTCTACTAAAGCCAATAACCATTAAGAAATACACCTACTATACTCTGACACTTCCAAAAACCTCTTGAGTCAAGGGATTACTTTGTAGCTGTCATACATTATTCATATCCCTCACATAATTTTCTCCCAAATCAACTGAAAGCACCTGCCAATGTTCTTTGGCTACTTATAAGACCGTGGCTATTTCTCTTGTGCCCTCTCATCATCATTATAAAATATAATGGAGTATGTAATGAGATGGAAGGAACAACATGAAGATTTGTTATGAAGTTCTTAAGCGGGATAATCATAAATATCATACTATTTTTAATAATAATTTCATGCATTTTATATGTTTATTTTCATTGAACTGGTCATAAATACATATTATTGAAGGCCAAAATGGTTTATTCTATTTGAATGAATTTCTAATATTTCTTGATTTTAAGATATTTTAATATCATTTAATAATATTTTAGGATATTTTAATATCAATATCTGATATTAATTTCATGAAAAAAATAATATTACAACTCAGAAAATATATAGTTACATTTTAAAATATGTAACGGTTTTTATATTTTTATAATGATATTCTGATTTATCTAGATTTTCTGTTATTTTATGAAAATTTTCTGATTATTAATTCATAAAGAAAATAATTTTATAACTCAGAAAATATACAATTGAATTTATTTAAGTATTGTTAATGAGTTACTTGAGTTTTTCTTCTCCTAGAAGTACGTGTCATGCTTGCAATCTGACATACAAATAAGAGGAGAGAGAAAATCAGATGGCTAAGATTGGTCCCAATCGAATTGATGATATCTAATGATGCAGAAAGAGTTTCAAGCTGAAATTTTGAGGGTAGTTCTATCTTTCCCTCCTCTATCCATCCATTTCCTTGGATCTATAAATAAAACCCCCCATCCTTGCAAAAAAACACCTTTATTTTGCTTGTAATTAAAATTAGCAGAATGATATACTCTTCAAAATGCCGTTTGTGTCTGTTCTTGTAATCAAGAGTGAAAGATTGAAGGCGTGACGTTTAGATCAAGACACATGGAGAAAAAGCAACACTTGGCCCCTTGGGCATGTGACAACGAGGTTGGTGTGATCTTCGTCTTTTTTTAACTTCTTTGCCATTTTTTCTAGGTCACCACCTGTAGCCTAGATTTGGACTCTCACACACACCACCTTCAACTCGGCTACTCATTGGTGTGTATCTGCTTCCATCTTCATCACACCAGTGATGGTAAATTCATCATCACTCTCCCCCCCTCTGCCGCTCGTCAATGCACATGCATTGTCATCTCCATCATAAATAAGACAATATCTCTTTCATTCGCTCCACTCCACTCATGTCCATCTCTGTCTACTATCACCTGGCGCTCCCAAAGTGCCAGTTAAGGTATTTAAATTATAATGAATAAGTATTTTTCTGCTATAAAATTATAGTAACATGCTCAAAATATTTCAATAAACATTGAATAAATTAAGTTATAGGATTAATATTTTTCTGACCATCCTATAAATATTTTGAAACTCCTTTCCCTACTTTGCTTTATTTAAGTTAAATTTCAATTTTAAAGTAAATATAAAATCCAAAAAATATAAGTAAATATAAAATTTAGTTATTTAATACTTGCTCCCTGTGGATTCAACTTTTGCACTATGGTCTTAAGGAAATCACAAATATTTTTGTATAAACCAGAAGCCTTAAATGACAAGTTGAAACCTAATTTCTGGTTCATCAAATGGTGTCTTTGCCGGGGATCAGAGTGTCATTGAGTTAATGAATTTATTATTTTCATTATTCATTGTCATAATTTTGGGTACATAAACTCTTCAAAGGCAGACTTCAGAGGTAATCCTTAATCCTTTCATTTTTATTTTATGGTCAGTAATAGGTCGAAGAAACCTATTTCTGAATCAGAAAAAGAAATAATTGCTTTTGAAGATAAAAAAATTTGAAATGGGGGACTACGATGAGAAAGCACAGCCTCAAAATACTAAACAGAGAAGAATCAAAATGAGAGAGCATTATGATCTATGCTTGTAAGGAAATTAAAAATATCACTTTATAAACCAGAAGCCTTTATGGACATATTTAACCCTAATTTATGATCCATGAGGCATCAATTGTAGTAATATAATAAATAAGCCTTCATTTTTGATTTTGTAATATGACTTTTCTAAGACTAAAGCTTTGATGTATCAAAATTTAGATATGTACTTAAACCCATTTTACATGTTTTTGTGAAGTTTTATGAAATCAGAATTGGCAAAATTTTGGGTTTTGATCTACATTATCTGAACTCCATTACGTAGTTGAATATGTGAATAAAAAATGGATCCAAAGCCATCCTTTCTTGGTTCCACATGCAAGCATCTTCAAGCTGTTCAGATGTTTGGTCTCTTGACATATCCACATGATCTTCAGAGCATTGGATCTCCTCATATTTTCACAAACTCTGCTTCTGGAAATCTGATTTCTTATCCATCTAATCCCCACTAGAAGTATCACTCAGTGAAGAGAAGACATACGGGGACAATCAAACTGACTCGTATGGGTAACAAATGGGCATACCCTTATCTATTGACTATTTTAGGTAAAAATGCATAAAAGTCCCTATTCTCGGGAACTGTTAATAAAACCTTCACTTTGACTATATCCACTAAATTCCAAAATCCATGTGTGTGACTCATAAGCTCATATATTATTCTAGTTAATAACTTCGATGTCCCAATAACCATTCTTTGGTCGTCCTTATTAATTAAGTATATTACAAATAAATTAATAAATCAAGGATCGACTTAGTCCAATCAATTAGTTAAGTCAACGGCCAATAGGGTGCTAAGCTACACCTCGTGTCCTATAAGGTACAAACGAGTTTACCAATTCTCTCATGAAACCTTTATAGTCATCAGTTACAGCATATACATAATCCCTTATCCACATGAGACTCTTGAATGACAGAGGGTACGGTGAATCACCAAACCCTAATCAGTCATTCTAGTTAGTATTGATGCTTTGCGAAATCTTGAGGAATGCCTTCTCTGATATTTCCACTACCTTGGCCAGGGATTTTACTGGATCATATTTCTTGAGTAAATGTACTCTAATATCGAGCACACAATCCCAACTTGACCACTCCACTTTTGTGGGCTTGTTGCTACGTCCAATTTAGGACATTTTGGAATCCCCAGATTAGAGACTAGTAGGTCATTGTCAAAACACATGCGTCCATTCACAAGATATCTTTGGTGTCTCAGGTCTGAGGACCACTTACACTACTGTGACATGAATCAACCTGATTCATGATAGGTCTAATACAATTCAGGGATTGATGTGAACCAATTTCTTGAAATCTTTTCCCAAGGAACACTGAGTATATGTCCTTATTGTCTCCTCACTCATGTCTATGAGATTATGATACTACTCATCATATCAGTGAGACTAGACAATGCTATTCTATCCAGATATTTTGATGTCCTTGTTGGGTATCCTTAAAAAAGGAATGTTTAGAACACATTTAAGGACCAGTGATTTTTATACTTTGATCTCATCATAATTCACTTAATCATGGCATGTATTCATGGACTTCAATTATAAGCATCACACACGCATTATAATGAAAACATATTATATCAATAAATATGAAACCAGGCCTGCACATCACCGCCCAGCCCCGCCTAGGCCCGCCCCAGCACCACCCAGCCCTGCGCAGGCCCGCGTGCAGCGCCACACATCCCCGCATGGTCCCCCCAGCCCCGTGAGCACTTGCCATAAAAGAAAAGAGAACTACTTCCAACAGAGTAAGAGAAGAGCATAAAAGAAAAAATACATAATACTACTTCGAATAAGAATAAGTGCTAAGCACCAGTGGCCATTAGGTATAGAGCTCAAGTATTGTGGCTAGATGCATAACACACAAGAAGTTGGGACTGTTAGGCCCAGGCGCTTAATCAGCCAGCCATTTTATGTACCACTCAAGCACCACATCCAGTAGGAACAACACTCAAGAAGCTAGGACTTGTGGGCATTGTGCTCAAGCAACCTCAGCTAGAAAGTGATAACATGCATTTATAGTAGCTTAATCTGACCATATTTACATGTTTATTTGCATTAAATTAATTATATATGCATGATATCAAGCTTAAAATGATTACATTTATCTTTAGAATGATATTCTGATTTTTGCATTTTATGTATTTTTGGGGATTTCTCTGAGATCAAATTCTGAAAGGATATAAAATTTTGAGTCAGAATATAATTTTTTTGTAATTTTTGAAGATTAAATTTGTAAAGATATGATTTTTCTAATTCGAAATTCATATTTATTCATATGTTTGTGCCTTTATTTAATAAAATATGAATTTTAGAACATATCTTAGAGCCTTTATTTTTGTGACACCACGTATTGATGTTCGATTCATCAAACGGCGACCAACCATGATGTAGGATAATAATTGGTGACAATCAATGATTAAGCCCAATTAAGGATTGGCATCAGCCAATCATTTAGCTAAGCCATAATGGCATCGCGATTACCGATGCCACTATGGCATTTATGGCAAACGAATTACTTTTTTATTTTTTTGGCATAGGGTGACATGGCCCAATAGAAAAAAAGAGCACACTTTTTCACAATTAATGAAATGCGTGGGTTGATCATATTACTTTCTCTCTCTCTCTCTCTCTCTCTCTCTCTCTCCTCTGATCGATCAACAATAGAGGCTATGTTGACGTGTCACGCGACACATGGTGTCACGTGTACACGTGGCACACACGTGTACACATGGTGCACATGTGTCATTTTATAATAGGTTTTTAGGGAGAACGAGATGACATGGGGCACGCCGACATGCTTTGAATTAGATATTTGTTTATTCCTTTAGTCCATATTTTGTCTTTTTCCCCAGGGTGACACATGGCACGACAAGAGCCGTTGATCACGGATGACGAGGAAGAATCTCAACCAATCATCGCATGAAATGCTACGATGAGACAAAACCCCAACCGAAGGATGTGACGGCATTGACGAGGACAAGGAGAGAGAAACTTTTGGATTAAATCAATGGCTAGGAATTGTGAAACTTCCAGGCTTGATGTCTGACAATCCAAAACTCGAATTGAGCTGTAATTGTAAGGATAGCTTTTTCTTTATGTCCTTTATTCATGAATTTGGTGGATCTATAAATTGAGCCCCCAATCTCTGTAAAAAACATCTTTAAGATCACTTCCTCCTAGAGAGGCAAATTGAAAGAAAGTAAAGTTTTGAAGGTCCATCAAGGGTTTCTTGGTGTCTCTGGTGCTTAGAAAGGTTCAACAGAGAAGTGGGGCGGTTAATCTGTACTAAGAAGATGCCTTGATACCAAAAAAATATAAGGATATAAGGTTAGTCTCTTGCCTTACATTGAGTATTCTCCGACACATGGGTAGTCCATTCTTCATCATCATCCATCACCTCTATCTATCACCATCACTCATCCACCTACATCATCATCTATTATCATCCCTATCTAACATCCACCATCATCCATATAGCATTCCTCCCTACATCCTTACTATCTCGTCACCTATCTCTCCTCCCGTTTAAGCAAACACATATAACTATCTATCCCGTTTTAATCACCATTCTACCTTTTTTTCACTACCTCTATCACCGCATCCACTACCGTCCACATCACTACCACCGTCGTCATCACAATCCTGTCTCATCTACCCACACTCTTATATTACAAAGCCTCATTCATAAACCCTAAGTTGGATATCTCTTATCCTTCATTTCCATCTCATATCACTTCACCATTTCCTGCCACCATTCACATCTCCCTTTATCCTCACATCTTACTCCATAATCCACTACTAGTACTACCATGCTACTTGTCCTTCTTAAATTCTTTCCAACCTCTATCATAATCACTATCATTACCCAATCACTAGCACGTACACTATACTCAACTACTCTCATCTTCTCGACTTCACCCGATCAAAAGATTTGCTTTTCTAATATCTGTTTCCTGTGGAGATGACCATTACTCGTCTCTATCTAACTAAATTATTTTATAAATATTATTTTTTAAACTCAATTTCACAATGATGTAATTTCACCCCTAGTTTTGAGTTTATTATCAAGCGTTCAAAATAAGGCATGGCTAGTAGTCATAATGCTCAAGCAACCACAGCTAGCGAGCATTCAAGAAGCCATGGCTGGTAGGCATAGTGCTCAAGCAACCACATCTATCAAGTGTTCAAAAGAAGTCACAGCTAATAGGCATAGGGCTCAAGAAGTTGTGACCAGAAGGTGAAATGCACATCACAAATGCCATTATAACCAGAAAAAAACTTCTAAAAAATTGTCACAATAATATATATGACTACTGCTCAATGATCCTAGGCATGTCATAGTAAGTGGGCGCTTAGAGATAATCCCACATGCACATGGGAGATTTTTTTTCATTTAATTATATTTGAATAAGGTTTCAAATATTATATGGGCCATCCAAGTTCATATTTTAATCAGACTAACATATATGTATCGTAAATGATGTTGGGCTGGGCTGATTCACAAGATAAAGATTGTAGCGAAGGGGCTTTAACTAAAATGGAGTACATATGAAATTGAGATTGGACTTCTGGACATTGTTGTCAAAATTCCATCTAGAAATGAGGTTATTTTAATAGATACATTTTAATCTTGGCAGTCCATTCTTCTTTTAAGAAGATCAGATGGACTATATTCAAGTTTTAACCTAACTGGATTTCTATTTAATTCAGGCCGATAGCAGTTGACAAGGATGCTGAAGCTCACCAATTTGAAGGTGACATGTAGCAGTGGCAGCTGCTGGTATGAGGAATAGGGTGCACCATAATGTAGGAAGCTCTGATTATAATTTAGCTGCAACAATTCATTTCCACAAAGGAAGAATATCCTTAGCCTCTTCCATATGCCATTTTTTCAATTGTCTGGACAACAATCTTTGTGTAGGATGAACATATATAAGATGGTGAAATGATATCAAGAGATTAATGTAGGGATTGATAAATTCAATGGCATCTGGCCGCCCATCCTGTAATACGAATATCTTTTATTTCTTTTTTGACATCCGTTTTGAGTTTGCATTTTCCTGAAATCTTTGCTTTGTGTCTTCTTTCTTACTTTTTATGATTTCTAAAGTTTTCTTTCCACCTAATTTTACATCTTAGAGTTCTCCAATTCCTAATGATAAACTAGTGAATTATCTAGGTTATGCGATTCAAGGATCTGATTTATGCAATGATATTTAATACATTTCCCTTAATAAGTAGAGGGAAAGAATTTTCAAATCTATTGGGAAAAGGTGATGAAAAAGTAAAATTTTCTGTTTTATATTATGATCACCTACATGAAATGACACTAATTACCCCCATGATCAGCCATATTTATCATATAAATAGGAGTAGATGTATTTTCACTGTCACCATCTTCTAATTATGTACTTTTCTACATTAGTCACCATGAATAACACAGTAAATCAGAGCCCAGTAATCCAGTAAATCCCATCTTATGGTCCTTTTCTTTCTAGAAAATTTGATGTCCATCTTAGTATCCTTTCAATAGGAATATTCAAACTATGTTTTTAAAGCCTATGAATCACAGTATTATGATTGCATCATAATTTACTTAGTTATTAGATATATTCAAGCACCTTCGAAATCTGAACATCACACAAGAATAATAATGAATGAGTATTTATATCAATGAACTTAAACATGACATCGATGTGTGATTGGCTTGAAGTCTAGAACATCTATCAAGTCCATCATTGATCCATTGTACTTAAAATAAATAATATCAAAAAAATTGTATGATGGATACCTGATTCAATGATTCTAGTGATTGGAGAATGATATTCACAAAATTAGGGTTTAAAACTCGTCGTTAGTAGTTTTGTTACTTAGTAATCTTAGCTAGAGATCAGTATGGATCATCTCCACAGGGAATATTGATTAAGTATTTAATATTCTATACATGGTCATTATTTGAGATGGGAAGATATATTTATGAAATGCAAAATCAAGTGACGAGAAAATACAAAGCAATATAGTGATATTAAGTTGAGGAGAGTAATTAGTAGAGAGTGATAATACAGGATTGAGATATGCGAGTGAATGCGAGAGTGAAATAATAAATGACACAAAGAGCGACGGGAATGGTTTAGCGAACGAGTAGATTACGTTAATTAACAAATAAGTTAACGGTGTTACGATGATATGGAGGTGGTAAGATGTGATGTGGAGAATGCGTGGAGGTGATGGAATGGCAATGTAGTGAAATCAAAATAAGCGACTGATAATGTAGAGAAAGAGCAATGTAAAGCAAAGATGCTTAGGGCGGATCCTTACGTTCTGCAAGGAACACAGAAATCTGTCAGTGCAGGTAAGCTCCCCCTCTACTAATTACTCTCTTCAACTTGATGGATCTCAAAAGCTCACTGTCTTTCAATCAGCCCACTTGAGTAGGAAGCAAGTTTAAGGATGGTTTTTACAGTGGTCCACACCTCTATTTATATATCAGATGGTATGGATGGAAAGAGGAGGGGGGAGAAGAAACACCCTGAAAATTGCAGTTCAATCGGACTTATGGATCATCATATATCACATTTTAAATTTGGAGAAATCCTAGCCGTTCATTTTTCTCTCTCCCCGTCATTGACACTCATATTTCCTTTTTTTAAATTTTTTGTTAAGTCCTCCAATTGACAAGATTAATCATGGTCACGATCGGCTCGCCTTCCGCCAATCACGTGCTCTGAGAATGCCACATGTACTTGTAGTAGAAAAGACAAAAAATACCTTTTTTCATCTTTATTTAAACATGACATGACGACATGTCACTATGCGCCACATCACTTTCTCTTTATAATTTTCTCTTTCTTGATGAATGACACATTGATGCGTGTCATTGACGTCAGAAAGAGGGGAATAGTCCTAGATGGTTGCCTGATGTGGTGTGCATTTTTGTGCACCACGTCAGGGTTGAAATCCCTTTTTATCAATCGTGGTGCTACACGTGCACGCCACATATACCGCCACTTTTTTGACATTTCTTTTAATAATTTTATATTATAAATATTCTCGATCTGAGAATCATAATTATTGTGATTTATATCGTTTAGTTTATTTCATTGGTCCGTGTCGCCTCTGGCAAAAAAGTGTGTTAGATTGTCCAATAATGATTGGTGCATTATGGCATCGCGATTCACGATGCTATAATTGTGCTTTTTTGCAAGGATGAGCTCAGCTAATCATTGTGGATACTCTTGATTGGTTGCTATTCGACGAATCGAATGGTGATATGTGGCGGGGTTATATTAAAGTAAAAAAATAGACTAATAAATCATTATAAAATAAATACTAAGTCATAAAAATATAATAAATATATTTTTTGACTTAGAAAATCCATACCTCTCTGAAATAAGTTCAAAAAATTCATGATATATGCCGACTCAGAAAATTAAAATCCATTAAAATCTGACTTAATAAAAAAATCAGAATATCAATTTAAAATTGGTACAATCATTTAAAGGTTGACACACACATATATATATATATTCATTTTAATGCATAAACAAGTGTAACTTTCCCATGGTTAACCCCTTAATTTACGTGCTATCAGAGAACTGGCTAGATATGAAGCAAGTTTCAAATCTTCTCTGTGATAAAACACACGGAAAATTCTCAAACATGTCGTAAGAATCTAAAATCTATGATCTAGTCTCGCTCACTTAAATGACCAAATTGGGAAACAAAGTATTACAATACTCAAATTAATTGGTGATAATTTGGAAGGAGCTGGATCATTATAGAACCCCTACCTAAAACTCATTGTATAAATGATACAGATTTAGAGACATTTATCTGTTTTCTACTTGAATTGAACCTTTAATTCAAATCATTTACAGGATGTTGTTGCAGTATAGTAAATGAATGAATAATAGAAAATATTTTTTTTTCTATTCACACAATACACAAGAATTCCTAAATAAAATAGTTCAATATATTGTTCATACATTCTAATAGAAACATAAAGCATAGAACTTTAATCATTTATTTCTTTTTAATATCTCTTCATTTCTCCCATTGTTGATGCATATTCTCAATTATTGTTTTGACATCCTATTTTACTCAGGCAGGGTTTGAATACTGACTTTAACTAGATGATGGAGTGGGATGGGTTCCACTCTCTTCTATTAACTACATGTTTTGCTGACATTTATGGTTTTTCATCCTTTGTGTTCCTTTTTATCTGTCCTAACCTAAATATGGGTGACAACATGATATATGGTTTATTGAGGACTAATAATACAATGTCATAGTAGGGATGGTATGCGCACAGTCCTTGGGGTGGTTGCATGGCTTGTCATTCCCATTTTCCAGCTTGTCATTCCATCCTGATTTACCCCAATACATACTTACCTTCACGCCCCATTGCCAATGTTCCATCCCTCTAAGTCTTATCCATACTGACCTATTTTAAAGAGTCGATTTTTAGTATGTAGTTCCTTTTTTGAGCTTTTTGTATGGTTTTTTTTACAGTTTCTCATAAACCTGGAGGTGAATTGGTGAGCGCTTCACAATTTTACCGTGACTCTTTTTTTTAGGAATTTGCATTAGTTTCTTCATTTCATCTTTTGTTCTAAGCCCATTTTATAAATTCATACTCAATTAATATCATTCATTCAATAATGCATCTTTAAAGGGTTTCATGAATATTTGAAAGTCTGGAGAATTTGGAGGAATTCCAAACATGTTTATCTTTTATATTTTCCTAAGCATGAATTCTCAAGGAAGAGGAATTGCTTTGTCGGAGTAGGGGTCCCAACAAATAAATTTCTATTGAATGGTTTTGTGGAGGTATAAAATGAATCATTTGTGATCGGTTTCCTCAACTGTAAAAGAAATCAAAATTTGAAGAATATTCCTCTTACAATATTTATCCCTTTAGGGGATAATAATTTTTACAAAAATAGTACATTAAAGAATCACATATTCCCGATTCTATCCGTCCTGTATAAGTCATATCAAATTACAAGTTTGCTCACTCTCATAAGAACTATATAATTACAACACATGCCTCAGAACATCATGAAGGGTGCACAATTTCTTCACTTTTTTCATTAACCCTACTTTGTGGTGTCAGCTTTGTCGACTGTTATCTTTGTGACCCCCTTCAATACATCATTCTGAGACCCATGTCGGGTCTTGCAGTAAGAAATAAACGAATGCAATGATGTTGAATAATACTTAATTAAATCTCATATCTCAAATCATATGCAATTGGTTAACCTTGGTCTTTCTTTCTCCCCATCGGGATAGATAGTCCACCACTAATTTACTTTTTGTAGAGAACCTGTGTAGTTAAATTTTGGCTAACAATTCATTTCCTTAATTGAGTTATTATTTATATACAGCCATACTACTTATGCCATGTCTAGAGCTTTCAACATCAACATCAAAACCTAGATATAACTTTTAACTGCATATCTGGATGGGCACTGATCATTTGAAGCAAATTAATTATCTAAAAAACTGGGTTTGACTGATTATAAATTAAATAGCTGATTAGTGGCAGCAGAACTAACAGAATTTGGAGATAAGATAGAGTCGACCAAAATGTTATTGACAACATCATGTGAAGTACGCAAGATGAGGATCACATGTGCCTAAGTTTTATCTGGACTCACAAAGTCAAAGAACTCATCTTCAAGGAAAGAAAATGGGAGAAGTAGAAGCCTGAAGTTAAGAACAAGATATAGACCAAGAATGAATAAAGAAGAAACTACAACCACGAACTAATGCCCCACTTGTGGCCTAATGAGAAATGTTAGAGCCAATAATGAAGAAAATTGTAGACCCAAGTGAAAAACCTCGAGTTTCAACAAGGTTAAGAAGCAGATCCTATCATATAACAGATCCTATCGCACCCTTCTCTTTTCCTTTCTTGGCAGGCACTCCCGCCGACAGCTAGGGGCTGCCATCGCGTCGACCGTCTCGACTTGCCGACTGTCCGCACTCGTCGCATACTCTCGCCAACAGGCCCGCGGGATTTGCGGATTGCGTGGAACACTCGAGGTGGGAACGCTCATCCTTCTGCCTAATCCGAAGCCGTATCATCTCACACTAGCGGGGTGAACTAAGCCCACCTCGAATGGAGCCTCGCCACGCACCCCATCGTTGCCACTTGTCAGAGGCGAGGACAGCTCTCACACTGCTCCACCATTGTCACTAGGGGGGCTCTGGTGAGACGTCGATGCGAGCACTTCCCCGAGCACCTGCCAGGTATCACTTATCTATCATTTTCTTTTCTGCACATGGGCGTGGACGAGTGTGATCCGAGTGTAATTGGGATATTTATACTCGCTCCACGCTTATAAACGTTGATAAACACTTCACTTTATAAACAAAATCCCCATGGGTGGCGTCCAAGGCACGACTGGATCGGTCTACGGGCACAACCCCAGGGTTTGCCGTACCCGGCACCATGTTTTTTGCTCAAAAAAAAAAACTTCAAAGAATATATAAAAGATGCGGAGATTTATGGTAGGTAGGTCGATAGTGAGAGATAGGTAGAGATATAGATAATAGATTTGTTGATATATCATCTGATAAGTACTTCAAAAAAAGTACATTTGGTCAGGTTGACAGTTTGTAAAATGTTTTCTCGCACATCATCAAGCAGTACATCAATCTTTCACTCTCCCCTCTATCAGCTTCTTATCATCAATCCATCTGCCTAAAATTTCTGCACCAGAAACTTATCTGTAACATCAATCTTCCTTTGAAAATCTCAATCCTTCTCTTGCCATCCTCTTCAGCTGCATCCATGGGAAAGATAAGGATGGTGACGCGATAATGAAGTGAATTTTTGCCAAGTCTTTGAGAGGAAATTTAAGCGGGACGGCTGCGGCTCTTCTTCTCTTCGATTCCTGATTGGGCGAATCTCTTCCGAAGAAGCTCGAGCACTTGCTCCATTTCAACGCCCTTCACAGCCAGCAATACCATGGCATGGTACATTAGGTCACCCATTTCGGATACAGTTCGGGACTGGTCCTCATTTCCCAGCAAAGTCTGCACCAGTTCCTCCGCCTCTTCCCTGGGAAGAAGACGAAGAAGAATATCAAGAAGAAGAAGAAGAAGAAGAAGAAGAAGAAGAAGAAGAAGAAGAAGAAGAAGAAGAAGAAGATGATGAAGATGATTATAATCATCAAGATGATGATGATGATGATCCTATAAAGAAGAAGAAGACAAAGAGGATGATGATAGTGGAAAAAATTGTGGGTCTCTTTCCCAGTCCAAGAGGAACAACCTTCAATGTGCATGAAACTTGGACTTTGCGCTGTTCAAAATTCATTACTAAAGAGTGGTAGACCGAAATTCCAGATAATGGGTTGATAGAATTTTGTGGAATTACCGGACTTTGTTGCACAGGAGATCATGATCGACAAGAAGCTTCTTCGTCCAGGAAGGCTTTCCATCGACTCCATTGGCTATCTCATCCCTGCGTTGACGGATGGTGTCCTCGAGAGAATACAGAGAGGTCAGGGCCAGCCCATGGCTGTGTTCCTGAAAAAAAACACATTCGAAGAACAACACAACACCTGAGAATTGACATCTTTCTACTCTATCCCCGCAAAAAAAGAGATTTTAAGCCATCTGATTAGCAAAAATTCCAACCTTTTCGCCTTTGAGGATGTCGGTAACTGATGAAAAGTAGCAGGTTTCTGCACCCGTGTGGCAGGTCGGGCCATCAGGCTTTCCAAGGTATATAATCTACATTAAGAGTAATTCAGAAGGGGAAAAAATAGCAGAAAAAACCCACAGTTTAAAGGAACATACAGAATCTCGATCACAGTCGAGGAAGATGTCGTGGACATTGATGAAGTTCATGGAGGTCTCCCCTTTTGTCCATAAGGACGATCTCGATCTACTGTAGAAGGTCGCCTTCTTGGAGGAGATAGTCTTGACAAGGGCTTCCCTGTTAGCAAAACCCTGCATCAAGATCGCTCCAGTGTCCACGTTCTGAGCTATGGCCACAGCAAGACCCTTCTCGTCCCATTTGACGCTGTTCAGCAGATCATCCACCTGAGAGAGACGATCAGAGTCTATCAATGAACATTTTGCGAGGTGGGTTTCCGAAAAATCGGCCGGATTCGATGAATCAGAGGCAGTAGAGCAGTAGACAGAAATCTGATGCGAAGAACACAGCTAGAATTTGCTTCGATTACGATCCTTCCGCGGAGTGATAAGAATGTAATGCTTGATGCGAGAGATTAACGTTACTTGGTTGCTCATGTTTGAAGAAAATGTTAATCATGTCTCTGCGCGGAGGATTTCTAAAGATCAAGTTGAATCCGATGAATGAGACGTACTCGAGTAGCAGTCTGGACTCAACCGGAATACATGAATCTGATGTGAAGTAAAAACCAATAATTTGCCACGATCAGGACCCTTCCGCAGAGTAATATGAAAGAAATTTTGATACGAGATCAAGTCTCTGCGCGGAGGATTTCTAAAGATCAAGTTGAATCCGATGAATGAGACGTACCCGAGTAGCAGTCTGGACTCAACCAGAACACAGGAATCTGATGTGAAGTAAAAACCAATAATTTGCTACGATCAGGACCCTTCCGCAGAGTAATATGAATGATAAATTAATACGAGATTCGCCCTACCGAGTTCAACTTTGCGCAGAAGGGAAACTCTGATCCCTTCGTCGCCGCAGTCACCGGACAAGCCTAGGGTTCCAAGAACAGTACGCGCGGTACCAAACCATGGAAGAAGATCTACAATCAATGCAACGACGCCGTACCTTATCTTCGTCGATCAAAGACGCCGGCGAACTTTCGATAGCAGCGGCCGCGATGATGCGAGATCCAATCATCTTTCCCCGTTGATCTCTCCGAACTCTGCCCGCTCCGATCTTCCCCGCCACAGATCTCGCGCAAAATCTAGAGTTAGACAGCCGCGCGAAGGCCGGAGATAGAGCAGCACTCGCCGCCATAGCCATGGCGGAGAAGAAGCTCAGCGAAGAGCTCCGCCCCGTTCTATACCAGCCTGCGAGGATAACTTGGTCAAAATCACTGTTCACTGATAAGAAGACGATAACAGGTTCAGGGACGGATGCCGGATGACGAAATAGGACGCCGGAAACTGCCACTTGATCAGAGAGGGGACGAATGGGACGAATTTTAGAATGATGACGGTAAGGGACGGAACGGAAGACAAATCGTCAACCGTTGCCAAATTTTGCAAACAGAAAGCTTCACTTTGTTTCGGATCGTCCGGACGAGACAAATGACGGGACGGGACGAATTTCGCCACGTCATAAGTCCGATATTAGCTCTGCGGTAAAGTAAGGGACGAAAAAAACACATCTTATTTTTAATAGATTATAATATCTCAACTATAGTGCAGGGACGCGGACGGGACGGTTTCTTCGTCCCGGGACGAAAAAAATTGTCCCAGGGACCATCGGACGGGACGGTTTTCGTTCCGTGGGACGAAACAATCGTCCGTCCAGAGGCTCCGAAAGATTGACGGACGAATCTGGACAGAAAACCGCCGGATTCACATCCGACGGTTGAGATGTTGCCACGTGGCCTCGCTATGACAATTGCATCAAAATCCCTGTATTTAATCTATATTAATATATTTAAAATATAAAATATATTTTTTTCGTCCGGGACGAATTTTAGGACGAAAATTCGTCCGGGAGGACTGGACGGGACAAAAAACCGTCCCTAGATTATTGGACGGGACGGTCTTTTGTCGGTGGACGAAAAACCGTCCCGTCCTTGTCCCTACGCTAACATTGGACGTAGACGGGGCAAATTTCGTCTCGAATTGTCCACGTCCCGTCCGTGTGCGTCCCTGCACTATAATCTCAACCGTCGGAGGTAAATCTGGCGGTTTTCCGTCCAGATTCGTCTGTCCCTCGTCCCGAGACCTCCGGACGGACGTTTTTTTCGTCCCACGGACGAAATCCGTCCCGTCCATGGTCCCGGGACGAATTTTCGGCACAAGGTTTGTCCGTATCGCCGGACGGGACGATTTTTCGTCAGAAGACGAAAAAATCGTCCCGTCCGCGTCCCTGCACAAGACGAAAGAAGAATAAGAAGATTATCTTACTGCAGTGCAGTAAGATAATCTTCTTATAAGAACAGAGGGGGAATTCTCTCCCAAATCTTGGAGGTGGGGGGCGATGGAGGAGGCGAGATGGAGATCGGAGAGGGAGACGCCGATCCCAGGGCTTCCAGCTGACCTAGCCATGGAGTGCATAGCAAGAATCCCCTTCTTCTTCCACCCCGAGCTCGCCCTCGTCTCCCGATCATGGCGATCCGCTCTGCAATCGCCGGATCTCTTCGCGATTAGGGTTCTAGCCGGCGCCACCAAGCCCTTCCTCTGCGTCGACGTTCGAACCCGATCAAATCCGACGAACTGGTTCCTCCTCGATCCGAGCAGCTCCTCCGTCGTCCCCCTCCCTCCGCCTCCGATCCGAGCCGCGGGATCCGCCTGCGCATCGATCGGGCACCTCCTCTTCGTCCTCGGCGGCGCAACCGGCGGGATCGCCACCCCCGCCGTGCAGATCTATGACGCTCGAGCCAATCGGTGGCGGCGAGGGCCAAAAATGCGAGCCGCGAGGGAGTTCGCCGCCGCGGGAGCCGTCGGGGGGCGAGTCTACGTCGCCGGAGGCTGCCTCCCGTCGACGGAGCCATGGGCGGAGGTTCTGGACATGGAGGAAGGAAGATGGAGGCCGCTGGCGAGCCCGATCGCGATCCGGGAGAAGTGGATTCACGGGAGCGCTGTTCTCGGTGGGAAGCTTCTGGCTATGGCGGATCGCGGGGGTTTGCAGTTCGATCCCGAGAAGGGGAGGTGGAGCGCCGTCTCTGAAGTGCTCGACCGGGGCTGGAAGGGGCGCGCCGCGGCCGTCGACAGGGTGATCTACTCGTACGATTTCCTGGGGAAGGTGAAGGGGTTCGATCCGGAGATGGGGGAATGGAGAGAAGTGGAGGGGGTGGACCAGCGCCTGCCCAAGTTCTTGGCTGGCGCCATGATCGCCGACCTTGGCGGGGTTCTGTGCCTGGCCTGGGAGGGCGGCCGGGGAGGAGGGAAGATGATGTGCGCTGCCGTTAAGGTGGAGAAGAAGGAGCGGCGATTGATGGGAGAGATCCTCTGGAAGGAGATGGTTGAACTTGGGGCGCCTGCAGATTCTTCATTGTCCCACTGCCTTTCCCTTCATGTTTGAGGGAATTCCGCCATGGAAAAGCTCTTGGCTCTGAGGATGATGATGGATAGCTACTCTGATCATTGGATACTTGATCTGAGCCAACTTCTTGGAGGAGTTGGTGAGCTCAGTTTTCATGGAGGAATGATACTTTTATGCCCAAGAAATGAATGATGAAGATGATGGTTGATCTTGGGGCGCCTGCAGATTCTTCCCTGTCCCACTGCCTTTCCCTTCATGTTTGAGGGAATTCCGCCATGGAAAAGCTCTTGGCTCGGAGGATGATGATGTGTAGCTATTCTGATAATTGGATACTTGATCTGAGCCAAATTCTTGTAGGAGTTGGTGAGCTCAGTTTTCATGGAGAAATGAAACTTTTATGCCCAAGAAATGAATGATGAAGTACTGCAGATTAGATGTAAAATCAAGTAAGAAAATGTGGTGCGGGAGGTAGTGGTGCTGGCGACGTGCGGTTGCGAATCAGGAAGAATGGGGGGGGAGGGGACAGTCATTTGTCCAGGAGACGGCCAATGGATAGGTGATGGTGCAATGGTGGATGGCGGG
The DNA here is from genome assembly GCF_029677425.1 of Wolffia australiana. Classification (NCBI taxonomy): domain Eukaryota; kingdom Viridiplantae; phylum Streptophyta; class Magnoliopsida; order Alismatales; family Araceae; genus Wolffia; species Wolffia australiana. The sequence goes on along the minus strand of NC_135840.1, from coordinate 6,520,732 downwards.
TGCTGTGGTTGCTACATGCTATTCACGAGAGGTGGAGTGTGGTTGAAGTGCTCGCCGGAACCACAAGAATCCTTAATGGGATTCCGACTCAGCACCTTGTGATATTTTGAGAAGAGTTGCTCTTTGGAGAGCACAGGCAAACGGCGTGCAGGTGGAGGTGGGGTAACATACTCATTACAGACAAGCGATGCGCATGATAGACAGGAGCCCACTACAGGTAGGCTGTGTGCAGTTGGCTGTCTTAGTCTGGTGGCGGCAAAGATCCATAATTAACTCCCAAGCAATCTACATCAAGGGAGGGACATTTCAATATTTCAAGGGATGAGTTCGTGATACCTGGTCTCAAGATCAAGGTCACAAACATTTGTGTTAGTACAAACATTTGACAGCATGTCAATATCAATCGACATTTTTGTTATTGATTGTGGTTAATCATCAGCCATGTCATCGTCACCTCAATGTCAGTGTCATCTCCTAATTGAAGTTCCGACAATTTTTGAAGTTCTTGACGTGTGTCATTGAGGATGAGGCTGTTTATGATTGGATGACAAATGATGAATCACGAGGGAGAGGGTGAGATGAAACGATAAGTGGTCAGGTGATCAGGTAGGTACCTGATGCAATGGTGGGGCAGTGGCCGAAGTGGTAGCAGCGATGGTTGAAGGCTAGAGCAGGGGAGGGAGGGAGTGACATAGAAAGAGATGAAGTGAGAAAGAGAGCGTAATGGAGAGAGGGAGCCATTCCTCTCCTTTTCATCATCAGTTCTGTTTGTCACGGATGAATGACTGACCTGGACTAATGACAGAATGGTGACAATGAAAAATGTGGAGGAATGACGGAGGAATAAATCAATATACATTCATCCCCATTTTTCTATAACCGTCATTCATCATCCTTCCACCACGGGAGAAAATGTATTGAATTCCATGGCCAATGTAGTGAAAATATTGGAGAAGAAGTTCTCCAATCATATCTATTACACATTAATCATATCCTAAATCATTTGAGAGTCTCGTGCATATGAAAGATAATATGGATACAATATCAACTGATGGCAACAATTCCATGATAGTATCGTATACTCCCATTTATATTATAGAGCATGAGGTGTAGCTTAAAACCACACATGCTGGCATCTAACTTATTGATTGGGTTAAATTGATAATTAATTAACATATATGTCGATATAAATAGTTTAAGGTTGGTTATAAATTCTATCAGACCATTTAAGTTATTAAAGAGACTGATACATGATCCTAAAAGGCCACACACATGCAATCTATGGACGTTGGTGCCCTACAAGCTACACTTGAGTGCTCTGGATTTTCTTCTGTACCTCTCTAAGTCTATATCATTCTACTGTAATTCGAGTGTGAGAAGATCAGCCAGATCTTCAAGAAGAGTTCAATATATCCAAGAGGAAACCTATCGTTCAAGTGATATTGTGGATACTCTTAGAGGTTAATCTTCCAAGGAACAAAGTGAAAGTTTAATCTGTTCCACAATGGTGATATGATCATCCTTTTAACCATAGCTTAAATTTGATTTGATTTGTCCCATCCTCTGGATAATTAATCATCAGATAGTCAACCAGCCATAAGAACCCTATAGCCCTATTAATTAATATCTTATTTGAGGTAGGGTTGGTCATCTCTTCAAGTGTTAAGTACCTGATTACTCTTCTTTGAGCCACCTAAAGCTATCATTCAAAGCTATATATGTATACATCCTATCCAATCCCTTTCGTAGCTTATCTTATGCCATTTTATTCATTTTTTGCTTATCCCTATAGGGACGCCAATATCCCATTATCCATAACTAATTATGATAAAATTTACTCTCAATTTTTATAATCTCCCCATTTTTTATATCATTATTTAGTGAAATATTTTATTTCTCATCTCCTCTTAATTTTTGTTATCTCTCTCTTAATTATTTTATTTTGCTTACATTTTCAGTCCTCATGAATACCAGCCCTTTCCAAAATCAGGAGGGAGTTTATCATGGGTGAGCTGGTATTTCATGATGATATTCATACTTAGATGTATTATATTTTATTTTGAAGGCTGCATACTCTTTTACAGGGTCCCAAGGGGGACGATCAATCAAAGGTATTGCTAAGTGACTAGAAATGAGTTAAGTTGGAGGTCTGAGAACACAGAAATTATTATATAATATCATGAATTTTAAATGATATTAAACACTTAATATCTATTTTATTAAGCTTAAATGTATTTTTAGAATGATACTCTATAACTATACATTTTTTGTATTTTATGGAATTTTATGGCATCTGATTCGTGTAGAAATTAATTTAAGTTGGAATGTCGCAAATTGCCTTCATCCTTGCTGTGTCTAAGAATCTATAGCGAGTCTCCTTGAAATTATGTAATCATCTTCTTATCAACATCTACCCATTTACATCCTGGTCATAGATCTATATTTAATTTACCTGTCACCACCATTCACCATACCCACTTATTCACTCTAATAAACATTGATTATTGCACATCTATATATTTCCTTATAATCCTTCTCCTCTCAACTATTTCTTGTTTTCTAAAATATCTTTTCTCATCCCTATTAGCACTTTAAAAGGCTTTAAATACCTAAGAACATCCCCTTGCTCATCAATTGCTAGTCTTATCTTTTATGAGTCAAGGTATTATAAATTTTATTCATTAATTTATGAGTCAAGGTCTGATATTGAACCTCCAAATGTGATTCGACAGAAGTGCACTTACCCTTGAGAATAGGAGCATGTGTAGAGAAGTTGGGCTTCTAAAGCAGACCAAGAACATGTTTTAAATGACACAACTATGATTTTAGAAGGTACACGATTGATTCCTAAATGACAAGGGTATCTGGTAGGGTTATAGAACACATGGAAATTAAAATTGAAAAACTATAAGTTTTGGATAGAGTGTTGGGTGCAATTTGTGAAACCCACATCACAGCCCCCTTTCATGAGCCAACCTTACTTTTGTGTCTTGGCTAACTACTAGCTGAATCTTATTTTGTATAGGGGTACTCATCTTTTCAAATCCTAATGCACATAATCACATTTCTTTGGGCCACCAAAAGTCATCCTCAAAACCTCATATATATATATATATGTATATATGTATATATGAGGAGCGTTCAGATTAAGATTCAGACGATGGAGCGGTGGATAAGAAGTCGTGTATCATATTATGGAAAGATGGCCGTCATGGTCCTTTGATATGCGGAATCCACCTCTCCCTTATTTTCCTCATGTAATGGCATTTATTAGTTATTATATCAATACAAGAATATGTTTTTTTTGACAAATTTACAAAAAAATTCAAGTGTAAAACTAAAAAGCAAATTATTATGGGGTTTCTTATTTTGGAAGCACTTTATTCGCATTATTTTCTCTAAATATTTTTTTATCATTATATTTATAATCCCTTGGTTATAATCCACTCTTTTGGAGAGTTTCTTATCCTTATATTGCTTTGCACACATCTGGTATATTCTGCTCATTAGCCTATTCTTGGGAATAAGCTATGTAAGTATTAGTTATCTAGAAATTACCCTTTATCCTACCCTACAACTTTTAAGCCATCCATTATTCTCCTCTTTATTTAACCATAGTTAGAGAGAAGCCTCATAACCAGTGTTTCATTAATACACAACTCATATTATGTGCCTAAACAACAAGAGAAGATGGGTAGGTCGTATTTTCAGGCAGGAAGAAAGTTAGTGGGAACCCCAAATACCAAGTAGCTGCCACCTGTGTGAGAGCGACCTTTATTTTGAGAGGTGTGAGGCTACCACTTAAAAGAGAAAAGTGAGTAGATTAAAGAGTTTTAGTATCATATACAGCAATAATTACACTTCCCTCATGATCGCCAGCTCGTCCCAAACCAAGACGAATCATACCACAAATTCCTTAAAAAACCATTTTCTAAATTGTTTCCAGGAGAATTCTTTCTAAGCATGTGATAGATATTTTCCTAACACTTCATGTACATGTCTTATTTTATTTGAAGGTCAATGGGTATTCCTAAGGGGCTAACAATGATTAAGTTGGAGGGAATTTGATAAATAACAAATAACATGCTAAATACAGTTCTAAAATAACATGTTTACATTGTTTGCATTAAAATGTTCATAAATGCATGTTATTTAATTTTAAATATTTGTCCAATTTTAAGAATGATATAGTGATGTTTTCCAATTTTCTCATATTTTACAGAATTTTTTAACATTAAATTCATGAAAAATTAATTTTATAAGTCAAAAATATTTTTTATGGATTTGAATTAATGACTACTTTCACTATTACTATAATGACTTTATTAATAATGCAATAATGCAACAAGAGAATATATTTAATTTAAAATAATGCAATCTGACGTGCAGGAAATGTGGCTCGTGGAGAAAAATCATAGATTAAATTTGAAATAAAGTGCACCTAACTTTTTAAAATGTGCCTACACATGTGGATTCCATAGACTCATAAAATATTTTCCACTTTAGAGGTGAATCTTCCCGTCTCTTTCTAAATCCACATCGGTATATCTAGCCGTAATTTGAAAATATCTCTTTCTTGGTGAAAACCCCATTATAAAGAGTAATCCTCGAATCACGACTTTTGGAGAAATGTACCAGCTATTTTTTAGAAAACTTCCATCCCAGATTTATATTACTTGGAATCATGGTTTTTGGTGCATGGTTGAATAAGTTATAAGGAGATTGAAACTATTCCCTACAATATATGTCATTGGTAACCCTCATCTAAAGATCATCATTTGGAGATTTATGGTAATATATTTGAATTTTATAATTATAAATATTGATTTAAAATCCAAATAATCCACAGGCTCTAGAATTTTTTATTTACTACAGGTTCAAGAAATTTTGAAGATAATAGTGTGACCCAAGATACACATGGTCAACGCCATGGGTTTGAATATCATCATTTAGATATTTGTAGTAATCTGCTTTGTAATTTTATTGATATAATTGTTATTTGAAACATTCATTCAAATCCATGTAATGTATAATCATGCCATGTGATACAGAAATAAAGATACTGCCGGGGAGAAAAGTAGAGCATTTATAAATCAAGTTAAAAAGGAAATGAATGATGATGCAATAATTGGAGAAGATTTTATATTAATTAAAAAATATACTCGTGCTAAATTTAAACTTCTATACAACTCTCAGGTTTCCAGAAAGGGAGAAACCAACATCATCCTTGTGTGGATCAGAATCTCAATAACTTGTATTGAAACTTCGTGACAGCACAAAAAATCATACAAAATTATTTAACACCCATATAATAGGAGTAGCATCTTGAAATATTTCACCATTTCATGGAACTTGCAACATTTACTAGACTTATGGCAGGACAACAAAGCTACACCTTTCCTCTACGCCAGCCTTGTATATATTTTTCTCTAGCCCTAGTTTCTCCTCACAACTAAGTGGTCTTTATGGAAGCAAAACAAACCCCAACTATGATCTGGATCCTACGACTACGATGATGGGGGTCCACGCTATATGTCTTGAGTCATTGTGATACAGCTCAAACTTTATGTTAGGGGTTTCAATGCATTAGTCTCTATTTCAAGTCATAATCTATTAGGGATGATTCTCAAACACATTTCATAAGTGATGTAAGGATGTGAATATAGTTTGATAGTAGGTTTCACTCAAATTTAAATTTTAAAGTGATTTTATATTGATCAACCATCTTACATCTACCTTCATTAGGCCCTTAATGTTTTTTGGTTTTTCACTCCATCCTCAATGCTCCCATAATATTGCACATTTTAAAGAAAACAAATAGTTTTAGTTCAAAGCCCACTTCAATTAAATTAATTATTTGATAAAATAATATAAATTTATGTTATTTTCATCTATGAATTGACTACACATTTCAATGATTTTTCAACTATTTATTTGAATTAGGATGAATTAATTTTGAGTTATCCAATATTTATAAACCATCAGTTTATTGATACCAATTATATATATATATATATATATATATATATATATCATTGAATGGCCTAGGGTTGGGGGATTTGTCATAGTTGAGAAGTTCTGGGTTCCAAACCTGGTTGGTCCAAAATAACTCTGGTTTGTTTTGTGCTAGCTAACATAGAACCTGGTCATGCACATGAACTGAGGCCTGACATGTTGTGCAACCATTCACATGGGTCGGCAACATAGTTTGACTGCCCATGGGACCTTGACCATATGATGAGGCCATCCAAATGGGCCTCACAAAATCGGTAGAACTAGAAATGTGGCTTATTGAGCAGCTTGGTGAAGCCTATGACATGTGTTAGTTTAGGTGGCCAAGGAATAACCTAAGAGGTGGGATGAATAAGTTATCTATTTATATTATATCTTTTTTTAATTAGCCTTGGATTTTTCTACTTAAGAAATAAGGTAGGGGAAATGGGAGACACATTTATTTTTTTTAGACAGCTTAGGCTAATCCTTAATGCTGTTCGGGCGTATCCATCCCGAGGTGATGATGTGGCCTAACCAAGTTTGTGTGAATGAACCCCAAGAAAATCACTTGGAAATAGGGCTGAACAAGGATACCAAGAAAAAAGAAAAAGTTGATGAAGCTTTGTCGTCCTCAACCCTGAAAGGTTTCCACGGAATGACGTTGCTTAATCTACTTCAACTTAGCCCCCAAAACCTTCTTCTTGTGGCCCCCAAAGCCTTTACATGGGTGATCACAAATATCTAGCAATAATAGTATATTTATGAATAATGTATTCTCCTCAACAACACTTAGTATTAATGGCAACTCAAAATAGTATTCAAGAAAATGATCAATTTTAAGTATTTCAACAAGAAAACTTTTATGTCAAAATTTTATTAATTCAGAGATAAATATTCATCAATAAAATTATGACTTCCCTTCAGTAATACCTCCTTGTTTGTGGTCGTTCTTTCTTCAGTCCTCTTCTCCTCCACGTTTTTCTTTGGATAAAATTCTCGATTCGCATTTGACCTTTGATGCTTAAAACATTAATATTTTTCAATCCTGCACCAAATGCAATGATTCTACCTGGAATGGTTTTTTAACACAATTTCACACAAATGTTATCTCACACAAAGTATTTAAAAACAAATCAGAGAAATCTCCAGAGATCAATCTTTCAACGCCCTTTGTTTACCACTCGATTCCTCCGTGTCCAACTTTAAACCACTCTAACTCTTTTTAAACTCAACCAAATGATGCGATTCAAGTTTCTTTGGGTTTTTATGGATGTTTGAAACAATTCATATGTTGAAAAAAGCTCAAAATATAAACCTATCACAGGGTCGAGGATGTGCGAGGTTCAGATCCCAGCCTTCTTTTCTTTGAATCTTGAAATACCCTGCACCAAAAACCATGATTCCAAGTTCTATGGACTTGGATTGATGTTCGAAGCAAATAATCTCTTCAAATAATACTAAAAAATGGCTTGAAAATAACTCTAGGAATTGAGAGATCTCTCTAACTTTTGGACTGCGATTTTCAAAGAGTAAGGAGAAGGGGAGTTTGAAATTAGGGCTCAAAACTGCATATATGGACTTGGAAATCTGAAAGGGCATAATGGTAATATTTTAAAAGTCCAACAGTCATATTCATTGATTATGATTAAGAAATATAAAATAATAATCATTTTAATTTTTATTTTTTATATTTACAATTTTTCCATCAATTCAAAATACATTTCAAGAGTTAAGAGCAAAAACTAGCCGTTATGCCAAGGACTTGAGATTTAAAATAATATTAAACTTTTATGTTTACCACATCATTTAAATAAAGATATCACCATTGGATAATAATATCTTCGTATAATTAATTTTCATTAAATAATCAATAAATTCAGCCTTAAATACTCAAAGGTAGTAATTAAGATTTTGAACAAGTTATTCAACAAATCAAATGAAGAAAAATTTACACAAACACATGAACAGTGGTAAAAACTATGTTTATCTTTATGTCATAAAATTACAAGTCCTAAATACATGATTTGACTTGTTCAGTGTATGGTCAAACTAAGTAACCTTTTAATATATCTAAGGCTCTTATTCTATGTTGACATACAATTAGTCAACTACTTGACTGAGGGCCTATTGTGCTTTGATCACAACCCATTTTGAGGCATGCATCACTTTGAACATTCATCAAAATACACATTAAAGCATTGCACTAAAAATACCCTGAAAGCTTATTGAGCAGCTTGGTGAAGCCTATAACATGGATCCTATCCATTTATTATGTTAGCCAAAACCAATCCATGCCATCTGGGCACACCAAATGCATGGGCCATGCTTTTTGGAGATTATGATGGGGTCAAAGCTGATTCATGCACGGTGATACATTACATAAGCTTGTCCATGGCACGGGGTGCCTGCACTTTCTGGATGGGGTCTAAACCTTTCTGGATAGGTGAGTCATCGTAGTGCATGAATACCATTCACTGATTACCAGTTAGTGTCATGGATGGTGCTCACAGTTTCATGTCAATCATGACCTAGCCCAGCTATGACTCCATTTTATTGTATTGTGATTGATGATCCAAAATGCTTTGCACATCTTAGCTCTGTATGTATTCATGCAGTCCTCATGACACCAAATTCTGGTGGGCCTCATGCACTCTTCCCAGGATTTCCAGCTTAACATTCCAAGAATTACCCTATAGTTCTCTACTTCCATTGTGCCTCTAATGTTGTTGCTCCCACTTAGAGGGGACCTCGTCTCGTGTATCTATTCTACCATTACCATGCTTCACCTTCTACAATGCACCATTTACATCATGCCACCACTTCCATGTCACGCCACCCATCCATACCATACTGCTATTCACATCACTTCCTTCCCTTGTATTTCACCATTTCCCCCACACTAATAAGCCCTCCATATCATACATGTGATGCCACACCATTTGCTTTGCCCTCCACATCATACATGTGTTTCCACGACATCATTTGTGCCACACAATGCCATCAACTCCATGCCACATTGACCTTACAATGGCTCTACACTACACCACCTACAAATGCCATACCATACCCTTCGTCTCATGTCATCCCCACCCCCTCCCCCCCCCCCCCCCCCCTCCCCCCTCCTCCTCCCCCCCCCCCCAATCCAGTAACCACACTTCTCCACCCTTCACACCATGACGTCCCGCAATATGCCATACCACTCAAGCAAATGAACCATGTTTATCAGTTAGGTTTTGGGTTGCCCAAAACCCAAGAAGTGGGCGACTTCCCCTACTACCACCTACAAACCCCCATCAAATGCCTCCCCGATTCTCTACATCACCCTACCATGCCATGCGAGCACCATAGGTTTTGTATTACTCCATCTAGTATTTTGTGCTACTTTTTCTTCTGTTGAAAAAATTAGAAGACTAAGTTAGTGAAATTAGTTTGCATCTTCACGTAATTGACCATCGGAGATTTTAGATTTGGATCTCTATTATAGATTAGTGAAATATGCTTGTGATCCTTTAGACCAATTTACTAGTCTAGTTAATACCTTCATAAGCCCAATAACTCTATATTGATTAAATAAATTACTTAACTATGTCCAATTTATATATTATTTAATCATGGATTAGTTTAACCTAATTATATAAGTAGAACTAGATAGCGCTATTCTATCCATATAATTTGATCTCTGCCTCAAGTATCCAATGAATAGGAATATTTAAACTATACGTTTAACGAGAAATATATGTGATATGGAAGCCAATCACACATTCCATATCTTGTTCCATGTTCATTACTACAACTAATTCATTATAGTCTGCATGTGATGCTTATAATGAAGTCCATGAATACATACTAGACTAAGTGAATTATAGTGAGATCATAATATGAAGATCACTAGGTTATTAAGAAAGTGTTTTAAATATTGCTAGTTGAAGGATACTGGAGAAGGCGGTTGAAGTATCCGAATAGAATAACACCATTTAGTCTCACTCATATGGATACATTAAACATAGATAATAGGTCCTCTTACTGAAAAACGTTTGTTGAATTGATTCATACGAATCTCTGAATGGTATAATACCAAAAGTTGATCAGACTGATTCATCTCAAAATTGCGCAAGTTGTTCTTAGACCTAAGACACCAAATTCTTCTTGTGGACGGACAGTTTGTATTTTGATTATGAACTTAAAGTTCCTAATCGCAGAGTTCTAAATAGTCTTAGTTTAGGTGAAACAAGAAGTTCAAGAAGATGATTGAATGGTAAAATGGGATTGATCATCATTGGTATAAGAGGAGACAACTCAAGGAAGATGATGTGATGAAGTCCATTGTCATGGCAGTGGAATATTGAAGAAGAGTTGTCCGATGATTTTATAACACATCATTACTAACTCGGATGTCTAATTGGGGTTTCATAGTTGACCATACCCTAAGTCATACTACGAGTGTCAAATGGATAATAAACTATATTTACATAGTAATCGATGACCAACTGGTTGTATGAATGAGTCAATACACATTCCTTTGTATCTTTTAGAGCACAAGGTGTAGCTTGGCATCCCACATGCTAGAGAGTCGACCTATCAATTGAGTTAAATAGATGGTAAATTATATAATCTATATGATGATATAGTTAATTAGTTAAGATGGTCAATAAAAGTTATTGCGCAACTAGATGTGTTAATTAGATTGATACATGAGCCTAAAGGGTCCCATGTAATTGGTCTTTTGGATGTTAGAAGATATACTTAAAGTTTAAGGGTTTTATGAAAAAGTTTCACTTAGTATAAATAGGGGAAGGTCCTAAACAAAATTCATCCAGGCAAGAAGTGGTTAGGGCTCTCCCCCTTCATCTCCCTTCTCCCCATAACTCCTCTCCATTCTCGATGCAATTGGGACATCGTTACATTGAGAATGTCACATGAATAGAATTCACAGAGAACGGAGGATGCTCAACATGTCAGTGACCGTCGCGATAAATCTAGAGGATGCACATTGAGCAACTGGACATGTCTCACTCATGGCTCCAAGAAATCACCAATACAATCTGTAACCAAGAGACTTCATCATTTGTTTTGTTGATGTCATTTTGATTCCGTTCCAATCCTTCTACTAGAAGAATCCCTTTGTTTCATCTAGATTAAGGCTATAGAACCCAACATAGTAATTAATGTATTCTGATCTCATCTCAATTCACTAAGTCATTACATGTATTCATGGACTTCATTATAAAGATCATACGATAATAATAATGAATAAATATTTATTTCAAGAAACTTAAATAAATTGTGGAAGTGTTATTAGCCTGATAATATCCATTAGTTCCTCTTCCTCCAACCTAGGGTGTGGACAATTATCAAACCTTATTGGTCAATATATTTAGGACTGATATCTTAGGAAACCATGGGAGAAATATTCATGTGCTTTTTTCACTATTTTGGTAAGGTTTTCATCATATCATATTTCTTTAATAAAGGGAAATGCCATCTTGACTACCCAATCATCTTTATTGACTTGTTTCTTCATCTGATAAAAGACCATTTAGAACCACTTATCTGTAATACTTCCTTGATCTCTCAAGTCTAAGGACCACTTAGAGAACTGCCACTTGAATCAGCCTGATTCAAAGTTAGATTTAAAACCATTTAAGGGATTTAAAACAATTTAAGAGATTGAAATGGTTTTAAGAATTTTGTGAACTCTTTCCCAAAAGAGCACCCCTCATATATCCAATGTGTTTCCACACCATTGGTATTGGGATGAACTACAATGGTATTTTGGTGTCCTTCTTGGATATTATATGAATATACATATTTGGAATATATGTATATTGTTAAGTGATCACCACATTGTGATATCATCATAATTGACTACTCATTGCATATGCTGTAGAACTTTATTAGAAGAATTGAACAAAAATAATAATGAATAAGATTTACTTCATTGAAATTAAATAAGACATATAAGTGTGGGTGATCTAGTTCACACTGTTACATCACTCAAAACACACTGAACATTATTTTATGTCAATTGAGGACTAAAATAAAACATACACCAAAGATTAGGAGAGTAGCCAATCCAAATAATTTTTTTTCTGTAAGTATGAACTAATTTGATAAAATGAAGATGGATAAAAATGAAGGAAAAAATGAAAACACATTACGACAAGTATAGACTAATAATAGCTAGGCAAACAAATTCGAACCACCGATATACATTTATTGGCTTATTCTATGCTGATCAAAGTTCTTTACCAATCGGTTATTTTAGTGATTCTAATGATGGTTTATACATTAATTTTATCATCTTATCTCTCATCCCATGTGATCTAAATTTTCATCATTCGACTCATTTCAGGACTCATCTCCCATTGAGTCGCATGTCCATCTATCATCTTACTTATCCTCTCATTCCATGTAATCTAAATTCTCATCTTTCATCTTGACTCATGTTGCACTCTTCATCTAATTTGATTCCACCTCTTGCACATCAGCTCATTCTCATATTCTATCTGATATCACCGCTCATTGAATTATAGGCAACATTATGTCATCTCAGCCTCTTTCTCTTTTTCTCTCTCTCACTCTCTTTTTCTCAATTTCTCTCACTCTCTCTTACTCTCTCTTTCTCAATTGCTCTCTCTCAGCCTCTCTTTCTTACATTATCTCTCTCTCAATTTCTCTCGCTCACTCACTCTTTCAATCTCTCTTTCTCACTCTATATCTCTCTCAATTTCTCTCGTTCAGTCTCTCTTTCTCAATTTCTCGCTCTCTCTCTCAGTCTCTCTTTCTCAATTTCTCTCTCTCTCTCTCAGTATCTGTTTCTCGATTTCTCTCTCTCTCTCTCTCAGTATCTGTTTCTCGATTTCTCTCTCTCTCTCTCTCAGTATCTGTTTCTCGATTTCTCTCTCTCTCTCTCAGTATCTCTTTCTCAATCTCTCTCTCTCTCCGTCTTTCTTTCTCAATTTCTCTCTCTGAGTCTCTTTTTTCAATTTCTCTCTCTCAGTCTCTCTTTTTTCAATTTCTCTCTCTCAGTCTCTCTTTTTCAATTTCTCTCTCTCAGTCTCTCTTTTTCAATTTCTCTCTCTCAGTCTCTCTTTTTCAATTTCTCTCTCTCAGTCTCTCTTTTTCAATTTCTCTCTCTCAGTCTCTCTTTTTCAATTTCTCTCTCTCAGTCTTTCTTTCTTAATTTCTCTTTCTCAGTCTCTCTTCTTCAATTTCTCTCTCTCAGTCTTTCTTTCTTAATTTCTCTCTCTCAGTCTCCCTTTCTCAAATTCTCTCTCTCTCGCTATCAGTCTCTCTTTCTCAATTTCTCTCTCTCTCTGTCTTAGTCCCTCTTTCTCAATTTCTCTCTCAGATTCTCTTTCTCAATTTCTCTCTCTCTCTCTCCCTCGCAGTCTCTCTTTCTCAATTTCTCTCTCTCTCTCTATCTGTCTCTCTTTCTCAATTTCTCTCTCTCTCTCTCTCATTCTCAGTCTCTCTTTCTCAATTCCCTCTCTCTCTCCGTCTCTCTTTCTCAAATTCTCTCTCTCTGTCTCTCTTTCTCAATTTCTCTCTCTCTCTCTCTGTCTCTATTCCTCAATTTCTCTCTCATTCTCAGTCTCTCTTTCTCAATTCTCTCTCTCTGTGTCTCTATTCCTCAATTTCTCTCTCATTCTCAGTCTCTCTTTCTCAATTCTCTCTCTCTGTCTCTCTTTCTCAATTTCTCTCTCTCTCTCTCTCTCTCTTTCTCAATTTCTCTCTCTCTCTCTCTCACTCTCTCTTTCTCAATTTCTCTCTCTCAGTCTCTCTTTATCAATTTGTCTCTCTCTCTCTTTCTCTGTCTCTCTTTCTCAATTTCTCTCTTTCTCTCGCAGTCCCTCTTTCTCAAATTCTTTCTCTCTCTGCTTCTCTATCTCAATTTTCTCTCTTTCGGTCTCTCTTTCTCAAATTCTCTCTCTATCTCTGTCCCTCTTTCTCAATTTCTCTCTCTCTCTCTCTGTCTCTCTTTCTCATTCTCAGATAGGGAAGGTCCAAATGTGCGAGCATTTTTTTTTCGGGCGTTTGTGCGGTGCGGTGCGAATTTCACACATCGCACTGCACAAAATATTGGCACACTGCACAGCACACTGCACACGGGTCTGTGCGGTACGTTTATGTGTGGTTGTGCAAAATTTTCCTAAGGCGCCGCCCTCCCCGTAGTCCCGCACTCTCCCTTCTGAGTCGTCCGCCTGCTCCGCTGCTCTGAGTTGTCTGCCTGCTCGCCGCCGGCCTACTGTACGTCGCCCCAACCTCACTCCTCCCCGCGCAGACACGCCCGGCCCACTGTACGTCACCCCTCTCCTCTTCTGATTTCCTTCTTCTATTCTTCATGCCATCTTCTTCGTCTGTTAATCTTTTAATCTTCCTTTCTTATCCTTCTGGTTTTCTTTCATCCGTTCGTCTGCTTCTTATATTCACATCTGGACTTCTTTATTCTTTCTCTATTTCTCGTCGTCATTCTTTTTCTCTTATCTTCTTCGTCTTTTATTCTTCTTTTCCTCTTTTTTTCGTCTTCAGTTTTTGACTCAGTTATCTTCTTCTTTTTTCTCCTCTTGTCCTTGTTTTCTTCTTCTTGTTTCTTCTTTTTTCGTTTTCTTCTTGTTCTCTTCTTCGTTTATTCATCATATCTTCATGATTCCATCTTCCTTTCTTTTTATCGTTCTCTTCTTCTTCCTTCATTCGTTTTATTTTTTTTCTTCAGCTTTTGATTTTGTTATCTTCTTTTTTCTTCTTATCTTGTCCTTGTTTTATTCCGCTTATTTCTTCTTCCTTTGTTTTCTTGTCGTTCTCTTCTTCATTTATTCATCGTATCTTCATGATTCCATCTTCCTTTCTTTTTATCGTTCTGTTCTTCTTCATTCATTCGTTTTTTTTTCTTCAGCTTTTGATTTTGTTATCCTCGTTTTCTTCTTCTCTTGTCCTTGTTTTCTTGTTCTTACTTCTTCTTCTTTTGTTTTCTTCTTGTTCTCTTATTTGTTTATTCATCATATCTTCATGATTCCATCTTCCTTTCTTTTTATCGTTCTGTTCTTCTTCCTTCATTCGGTTTTTTTTCTTCAAAATATTTCTACAAAATCATCTGCGAAATGTGCAATTTAGTGCCCTGTGCGGTGTGAATTTCCGCACGAAAGTGCTTCACACATCGACATGCCCTTTTGTGCGCGCAAAAATTCGCACACGCGGTGCGAATTTTCGCACTGCAACGCACGACCTTCCCTACTCTCAGTCTTTCTTTCTCAATTTTTATTTCTCTCTATTTCTCTTTCTTAATTTCTCTCTCTCTCTATCTCTCTTTCTCAATTTCTCTCTCTCGCTCTCTCTCAGTGTCTCTTTCTCAATTTCTCTCTCTCGCTCTCTCTCAGTGTCTCTTTCTCAATTTCTCTCTCTCTCTCTCTCTCTTTCTCAATTTCTCTCTCTCTTTTTCTCTCCCTCGGAAGATAGTTTTACGACTGCTAGATTTAAGTTGGATAAACAATTAAGACCTAAAATGTTTATTCAAAGTCTGGATTCAATTTAGATAAACGACTATTGAATAGTAGTTTTTGATCCAGTAGGAATAGGCGATCCTTTCTGAATCCATTTTGAAGAGTAGTTATTGATAAAAAATTTCGTAAATCAATTAGAACTCAATAAATTTGCTAAATACATTTTAACTTCACTAAAAAACTTAAAAACACAATGCAAAAAAATTTTAACTTTTTAAATCAAATGGAATAAACTTTCAATTATCGACTGCTAATCTAGACTGCATTACCAAAATATGTAGTGAAAAGTAACATTACAATTACAAAAATTTAAAAGTCTATTTGGCTCATAATTGATCCAAGTTAGGGGATTACTGAGCAAATCTTATCAAGAATTGCTGGGTAATGATAAATTTGGTTATCATTGATTGCTAAGAATATAAAAAGCAAGTCATCATAAGTCTCTGTTAATTGTGATGACTTGAATTTAAAAAGTTGGAAGGATAATTACGAGTTACAAGCTTTTTCTATTACTTGAGTAAAAAAATTATATCAGATAAATTTAGAAGTTCTAAACCCTAATTTGATAAAAAATGAATTTCACCATCACCTCCCTAGGGTTCGACCCCTTACTTGAGCACTAAGGGATAAATAAATTTTATTGGTTAAGTTCAAAAACCCTTAAATAACGACATTAAACACACATTTTTTGAGCTTATCACGAGCTGTCCATCCGGGTGCCATTCATGTTACAGCAGGGTCAGCTCGAAGCCCGATCATAATGGGTTTGCAAATTATATGAGATTATGGCCCGTTAGGCCGCGATCGACCTTCTTATATCTTGGCCCGGGCCGGCCCGACACGAAGCTGGAAGATAGAAGATTGTGGGATCTAAATCCCATATTCGAAAAGTTAAAAAGGTACGGTGCTATATATATTTCGGCATGTATTCAACATTGAATAAAACTACATACCTCTTGAGTTTGTGGTGTCCCCCCGTCGATGGACCTGAGTGGGGCCTCCCTGGTTGGGCCCTTTGTGTGGCCGGCTAGGCTTGTTGCCAGGCGCCGCCCCTTGTTGGCTGTGGGCGGGCTTGAGCGCGTGCGTTCGCCCTCCTGCGGTTGGCTTGGGTGCTGTTGCGCCTGGTCGGCCCCCTTGTTGGCCCAACAAAACCCAAATTTTTATTCCTTTTTTTTATTCTTCTTTTTTTCTTTTTTCTTCAATAATTCTTCTTTATTACTTCCTTCAACTTCAACTTCTTCCTGCAAAAATGTAGACTTAAATAGTCGATAGAACATTAAAAATTAACAATGTCTTAAATATATTTTTACTGAGAAATTTTTGGACTTGGAAATTTGGGTAATATCCTATTATAAATGCTTTATTTTATAACTTGCTCTATTTAGTTCATGAGATGGAACTTCTTATAAAGTTGAAGATAATACACATGAAATGATCCCAAAATGACTTTAAAATGTGTCTGATTACATGCTACATTTTGGGCGTATCATCATCCTCTCTTTCTCAATTTCTCTCGCTCAGTGATATTGGACGTTATCGGTTACGTCGTCCAAGGGGTATTTCCTACCGTTATGAAACTACGTGATGCAATGGTCCTAGGTCGATGTACGTACAAGCCCTGACTTGTGGGGTTTTGCCAAGCTCCAAGCTCTGAGGCGGTGACCAATGACGGTGACAATGACCTTCTGACCCTCGTTAGAGCGACACCGACTACGGCGCCGAGCGGAATAGTTTCGTTGGCGCTCACACGTAACGGATGGGCTCGACCTGTACCTAAGAATTCACTCAAGTCGTAGTTTTCAGAATATAACTGTCTCTCACTTATTCTAACCCGAGCATAGTAGAGTGCAGCCAATAAGTAAATTGATGTAGATAATTTAACTGGCAAGCAAGGGGAACGGTGTACCTAGTCATTGGTGTTACCCATCATCGATGTAATCGTCGGTGCAATGGCTGGTGTGGGCAGGTGTGGCAGAGGTGTGCTGGAGACGGCACAGGTTGCTCGACTAGCGGCCGGGTGCGACGTAGGAGACGACACTAGAGGGAGAAGTCGGGGGAAGAGAGAGGTGCGACGGCCAGGCGGCACGAGCGAACGGCCGTAGCTCGGCGGGTGCAACTTAAAGGTGGTTCGGCATGGGCGGAGTGTGTTGGGCAACGTTCATCGGTGCGGAGTGTAGTCAACGCGTACATCACAGTGTCGTGGTGCTGATGTGTGCGACGCGAGCAGCCGGGGGGGGGGGCATCGGTGATGGCGTGCCGGTACGGCTTCAGCAGATGGCAGCAGTGGTGGCGTAGGGTGCAACGACTACGGTGTAAGTCACACGCGGCGACAACGGTGGTGTGAGGCGCAGCGGCCGGTGCTCAACGCATGAGCAGCAGCTACAAGCAGCGAGGGTCACAGAGTTGCGTGGCTGAGTAGCTTGCTGGCTGTGCGACGGCATAGCTGGCTGGCGACGCGCGGCTGCACGACTGGTGCAGCTGCGCGTTGTCGTCGGCTTGGTTGCGAGACTAATGCAACTGCGCGGCTGTACGGCTGCGCGGTTGCACTGCTGCGTGACTTGCGCGGTTGTGCAGATGTACAACCGCACAATTGCATAACCGAGGCGACTGCGCGGCCAGGTGGTGATACAGGTGCGGGGCGTTGTCGCTGCACGGTGGCTCGGCCATGGTTGCATGGCGGCTGGCTGCGCGGTTGCTCGGCCGCGTGGCTGTGCTGCGCAGTTGCTCGGCCGTGTGGTTGTGCTGCGCAATTGCTCAGCCGCACGATTGCGCTGCGTGGTGGGCGCGGCTTCACGGTCGCGTGGCTGCACGGCTAGGAAGCTCGCGCAGCGGCATGGCTGTGCGACAGGTGGCGGCGCTACGACACTGCTGGGCAGCGCGGGAGAGCACCTGGAGGCGCAGTCAGCATCAACGACGGGTGCCCTCCTCCTTCCCCTTCTTCTCCTCTCCTTCCCTCCTCCCTTTCTTCCTCTTCACGAGACCAAGGTTCAACGATAAAACAAAATTTCAACAACAGAAAATACCTGGTCTGTCGGTTTAGCGCGCCCATCATGCCCGTATATAGGGGGCATGATAGGCCCTTACAAAGGGTCCAATAGCCCTTACAAAGGGTCCATTAGCCCTCAAAAGTGTCCAATATGGGGGGCCCTTATACATAGGGACCCCCTTTATAACAAAATAAAAATGACAAGACATGCAAAACATAACGACACGAAAACAACACGACACAAGACGGACACACGAACACAACAAACACAGTAAATGCGACAAACATAACAAGCACGTGCCGAGGAGAATAAAAACCGTCGAATACGCCGATGTGCTTTCCCCGCGGTATTTGAACCTGGGTGTCTTTACCTTTGCCTTGACGTGCTGGTCGGGTTGGACACGAACCGGCGGGGCCGTCGATGAGGAGGATGACGGCTCTGAAGATGTTTCCAATGGAGTGGGCTCGCTCGCTCCATCACTTAGCCTCTCTTTCTCAATTTCTCTCTCCCCCTCGCAGTCTCTCTTTCTAACTTTATCTCTCTGTCAGTCTCTCTTTCACAATCTCTCTCTCTCTCTCAGTCTCTCTTTCTCACTTTATCTCTTTGTCAGTCTCTCTTTCACAATTTCTCTCTCTCAGTCTCTCTTTCTCAAATTCTCTCTCTCTCAGTCTCTCTTTCTCTCACTTATCTCTCTATTAGTCTATCTTTCTGACTTTATCTCTCTGTCAGTCTCTCTTTCTCAATTTATCTCTCTCTCTCAGTCTCTCTTTCTCTTTTCCTCTCCCTCTCTCAAGCTCTCTTTCTCAATTTCTCAATTTCTCTATCTCAAGCTCTCTTTCTCACTTTATATCTCTCTCAATCTCTCTTTCTCACTTTATCTCTCTGTTTGTCTCTCTTTCTGACTTTATCTCTCTGTTAGTCTATCTTTCTGACTTTATCTCTCTGTCAGTCTCTGCTTCTCAATTTCTCTCTCTCTCTCAGTCTCTCTTTCTCTTTTCTTCTCCCTCTCTGAAGCTCTCTTTCTCAATTTCCCAATTTCTCTCTCTCAAGCTCTCTTTCGCACTTTATATCTCTCAATCTCTCTTTCTCACTTTATATCTCTCAATCTCTCTTTCTCACTTTATATCTCTCTCAATCTCTCTTTTTCACTTTATCTCTCTCTTAGTCTCTCTTTCTCAATTTCTCTCTCTCTGTCTTTCTCAATTTCTCTCTCCCCCTCTCTCTCATTCTCTCCTTCTCAATTTCTCTCTCTCATTCTCTCCTTCTCAATTTCTCTCTCTCATTCTCTCCTTCTCAATTTCTCTCTCTCTCAGTCTCTCTTTCTCTATTTCTCTATTTCTCTCTCTCAGTCTCTCTTTCTCTATTTCTCTATTTCTCTCTTTCTCAATCTCTCTCTCTGTCTTCTCAATTTCTCCATCTCTCTCTCTGTCTTCTCAATTTCTCCATCTCTCTCTCAGTCTCTCTTTCTCTATTTCTCTATTTCTCTCTTTCTCAATCTCTCTCTCTGTCTTCTCAATTTCTCCATCTCTCTCTCAGTCTCTCTTTCGTTTTTTCTCTCTCTCTTAGTCTCTCTTTCTCTTTTCCTCTCCCTCTCTCATTCTCTCTTTATCTTTTTCCCTCCCTCTCTCTAGGCTCTCTTTCTCTTTCTCTATTTCTCTCTTTCTCAATCTCTCTCTCTCTGTCTTCTCAATTTCTCCATCTCTCTCTCAGTCTCTCTCTTAGTCTCTCTTTCTCTTTTCCTCTCCCTCTCTCATTCTCTCTTTATCTTTTTCCCTCCCTCTCTCTAGGCTCTCTTTCTCAATTTCTCTTTCTCTTTCTCTATTTCTCTCTTTCTCAATCTCTCTCTCTCTGTCTTCTCAATTTCTCCATCTCTCTCTCAGTCTCTCTCTTAGTCTCTCTTTCTCTTTTCCTCTCCCTCTCTCATTCTCTCCTTATCGCTTTCCCTCCCTCTCTCTAGGCTCTCTTTCTCAATTTCTCTTTCTCTTTCTCTATTTCTCTCTTTCTCAATCTCTCTCTCTCTGTCTTCTCAATTTCTCCATCTCTCTCTCAGTCTCTCTCTTAGTCTCTCTTTCTCTTTTCCTCTCCCTCTCTCATTCTCTCTTTATCTTTTTCCCTCCCTCTTTCTCAATTTCTCTTTCTCTTTCTCTATTTCTCTCTTTCTCAATCTCTCTCTCTCTGTCTTCTCAATTTCTCCATCTCTCTCTCAGTCTCTCTCTTAGTCTCTCTTTCTCTTTTCCTCTCCCTCTCTCATTCTCTCTTTATCTTTTTCCCTCCTCTTTCTCAATTTCTCTTTCTCTTTCTCTATTTCTCTCTTTCTCAATCTCTCTCTCTGTCTTCTCAATTTCTCCATCTCTCTCTCAGTCTCTCTCTTAGTCTCTCTTTCTCTTTTCCTCTCCCTCTCTCATTCTCTCTTTATCTTTTTCCCTCCCTCTCTCTAGGCTCTCTTTCTCAATTTCTCTTTCTCTTTCTCTATTTCTCTCTTTCTCAATCTCTCTCTCTCTGTCTTCTCAATTTCTCCATCTCTCTCTCAGTCTCTCTCTTAGTCTCTCTTTCTCTTTTCCTCTCCCTCTCTCATTCTCTCTTTATCTTTTTCCCTCCCTCTTTCTCAATTTCTCTTTCTCTTTCTCTATTTCTCTCTTTCTCAATCTCTCTCTCTCTGTCTTCTCAATTTCTCCATCTCTCTCTCAGTCTCTCTCTTAGTCTCTCTTTCTCTTTTCCTCTCCCGCCCTCCTCCTCTCTCTACCCTTTTTCCCCCCTCTCTGTTCTCTCGCTTTCTCAATTTCTCTTTCTCTTTCTCTATTTCTGTCTTTCTCAATCTCTCTCTCTCTGTCTTCTCAATTTCTCCATCTCTCTCTCAGTCTCTCTCTTAGTCTCTCTTTCTCTTTCCTCTCCCTCTCTCATTCTCTCTTTATCTTTTCCTCCTCTCTCTAGGCTCTCTTTCTCAATTTCTCTTTCTCTATTTCTCTCTTTCTCAATCTCTCTCTCTCTGTCTTCTCAATTTCTCCATCTCTCTCTCAGTCTCTCTCTTAGTCTCTCTTTCTCTTTTCCTCTCCCTCTCTCATTCTCTCTTTATCTTTTTCCCTCCCTCTCTCTAGGCTCTCTTTCTCAATTTCTCTTTCTCTTTCTCTATTTCTCTCTTTCTCAATCTCTCTCTCTCTGTCTTCTCAATTTCTCCATCTCTCTCTCAGTCTCTCTCTTAGTCTCTCTTTCTCTTTTCCTCTCCCTCTCTCATTCTCTCTTTATCTTTTTCCCTCCCTCTCTCTAGGCTCTCTTTCTCAATTTCTCTCTACAGTCGCTCGTTCCCTTCTCTCTCTCTCTCTCTCTCTCTCTCTCTCTCTTTTCTCTCCCTCCCTCTCAGTCTCTCTTTCTCAGTTTTTCTCTCTCTTACAGTCTCTATCTCTCTCTACCTCAGTCTCTCTTTCTCTCCTCTCTACCTTGGCCTCTCATTCTCTCTCTCTTCCTATCGATCTCTCTTTGTCTCCTCTCTCTCTCTCTCTTTGTCTCTCTTTTTCTCCTCTCTTACTCAGTGCCTCTCTCTCTCCTCTCTCTGGGCCTCTTTCTTTCTCTCTCTCTCCTCTCTCTCTCTCTCGGTTTATCTTTTTCTCCTCTCTCGCTCGGTCTCTCTCTCTCGGTCTATCTTTTTCTTCTCTCTCACTCGGGGTCTCTCTCTGGGCCTCTTTCTTCTCTCTCTCCTCTCGCTGGGCCTCCTTTGTCTTTCACTCTCTTCTCTCTCTCGGCCTCTTTCTTTCTCTCTCTTTCTCCATCTCTCTCTCCTTCTTTCTCTCCTCTATCTCTCTGTCCCCCTTTCTCTCTTCTCTCTCGTTCTCTTTCTCTCCCTCTTCTCTCCTCTATCTCTCTGTCCCCCTTTCTCTCTTCTCTCTCGTTCTCTTTCTCTCCCTCTTCTCTCTTACGGTCCCTCTTTCTCTCCCTTCCGCTTCTCTAGTTGCCTCTCTCTTGTCTTGGTCTCTCCTTTTATCACACTCTCCGTCATCCGTCATCCGGCAAGCCCCATTTTATTCGTTTGCCGTTCCCAAGTAAAATTCAAAGAAGGCAGAGCGGCACGCTTAGATCGAGCCCACCCGACCGACCGCCGGCACCGAACCTGTATTCGGTTGGGTTCGGACCAGGGCCCGGCGCCATGTCCACGCTCTGCCGACCGCCGGTGCTCTCCCTGCGACCACCCAGAGCTCAGGCCATGGCGCCATCGCCGCTTCGACGACCTCCCCGCGCCATCGCCAACCTCCTCCCTTCTTCGTCCTCTTCCATCTCCCTCTCGACCTCGGTCGGCTACGCAGCCCTGCCGCTGCACCGAAGACTACTTCACAATCGAGAAGCCCTCTCCCTCAACCTCGTCGCCTTCGCCGTACCCACCTTCCTCCCTTGAATTCCTCTTCTTAATTCTTGCTCTGAGCACTTCAATTGTAGGCCGTGATCGCTTCGTCTTGGGTGTTCTTCGCTGCGATTCCCGGCCTCTTGGTGGGTGCCCCTCCAAGAACCCTAAATTCGCCGATTTGGGTTTGTGGGTAATCGATCGTCGTTCTTGTTCTTGAATTTTTCTTAGGCTTCGAGAAGGGCGGCGGAGACGGCTGCGGCGGAGCTGGAATTGGCCGCGGAGGAGCTTCCGCGGGCGATGGCGGCGGCGCGGCGCTCCAGCGCTGAGATCTGCGAGCTCGCCGCCGAGCTCGCCGATTTGGGGCAAGCTCTCTTCTTCTTTGTTTGATCTTCTCTCTTTCGTCATCCGTTGTGTCGTCATCGTTCTCGATCAGTCTGGCGAGATGACTATCTTGCGTTTGTCGATGACGACCAAATTCGTCATCGTTACCTCATCCTTCCCTGATGGTTTCAGACGATGACGATTTCATCATCTTCCTCATTGTTATCTCTACTCGTCATCTTGTAGTTAAAAATGTGCGGAGTGAAGAGGATGAATAGTGAGGTTGACTCGTCATCCTGTAGTTAAAAATGTGGGAAGTGACAAGATGATGATGATGATGATGATGATGATGATGATGATGGTGATGGTGGTGGTGATGATGATGGTGACGGTGATGATGATGATGGTAATGGTGGCGATGATGATGATGGTGATGGTGACGGTGAGGATGATGATGATGGTGACGGTGAGGATGATGATGATGACAGGGACGATGATAGCGAAAATGGATGACGGTCTTCTTTTGTTTTTTGTCATCCCAGAGAAAACAGATGTGGGGGAGGATCGTCCCACGTCATCGTCATTGGGGTTGTTGAACACTAAAACTTCCTCCCTGAATTCTGATCATGGTGTTTGCCCCCTCCCATTGTGCAGGAGGGAGATCGGCCGAGGGGTCCGAGCTTCTGCTGAAGCTGCGAAGGAGCTCCGCCAGGCCATGGCGGCACCGCCCGTCCTCTCGCGACCCAATTCAGCTGCAGCCATGAGAGAAGAGGGTGAAGCAACAGCAGCGAGGAAGGTGAGACAGGGGATTGTGAAGGGGCGATCGGTCCTCAGTGCCGTCCTCGCCGTGGGCCGATTCTCCAAGTGGGCAATTCGGCTCATTGCTGCTGCTCGCCGGAGGAAGAATGGTGTTGAATCATGATGTGAGAAGTAAAAAATTGGTAGAATTAAATGGATTCATGGTAGGGTCTATCGTCTGGGATGGAAAGCGTTATGAACATTTGGAAGTCTTGGACAATTGAATGAAGAGATGAGATTTGATTTCACCAAATGATGTCTTTGAACAGATGAAATTCAGAGAGGAATGAGATGAGACAAGGGAGAGATGGAGAGCAAAAGAAAGGGCAAGTTATGAGATCCTTACTAGTTGGAGGGATTGGCCCTCTTATATGCCCCTGGGGTCCTTTTCTTCCTGATGTAGACCTTTGGCATATCCTTATTGCATCCCATCCCAAGCAGCTTCCCCATTCTGAACTTGATTAAGAGCAGATTAAAATAATCACACTAATGTACGAACCTACCCGGTGAGAATAAATTATTTAAAGGAGTATAAAATATGTGTCCAACGAGCTCAAACATCCACCAAGAATATAGGGATGAGACTAAACCAGAATCAGAACCAAATTGGAGAAATACAACCTTCTTGAATTGAATGATAATTTTTCACAATTGAAGTCTATAACAGAAATAACAAAAATAATATAAAGTAAGAATTACAAAACGGAAACGTACGAAAAGAACTACACATGGATACACGCCTTCAGCAAGCTTCTTCTCCATTATGCTATGTTGGCCCTCAGCTTCAACTTCTCAAAAGTTTGTAGCTTGAACTCTCGAGTGGACCTCTATGTGCTGTGGAATTATGCGGTGGTGTGCACAGAGGCATATCACTCGCTCTCTTGCTCATCCGCTCTTCTCCCTCTCTCGCTCTAACTTCTCTCTTTCTCTCTTATTCTAGTGAATTCTAGTGGCGTCAAGCAGTAGTTGCATGCAGTTGAGAGAAGCATACTCATAGAGATTGGTCAGCATACCTCAGCAGGCACGATCTGCCATTGTGTGATAGGTTTCTCAACTGATCGGTGTGACTGATGATCAGTTGGGTTTGGCCAACTGAATTGAACTAGAGTCACCTGTGTCCACCTGATAAAAAAGTGACCCTATTGGTCACATAACAATTGTGCTGACCAAGGTGGAGATTGCGTCAATAACATGATAAAATGTGTGTATGAGTCCATCAATTTATATCAATTTAAGAATTCACCTATTTTTAGTTATCATGTTATTGACTCAAATATTTGAATCTTTATGAATGTGTATGAGCATCACTTTCTGCACTTTTTAGGCCTTTTTAACTAACTGTCCCTCACTCAAATTCTAATCAATTTTATTACAAATGAATATTTTGAAGTCTCATGTGTGAAAAAAATTATAGGAATCATATGCATTGATGAGAAATGTACTGGAGCATTCTATGTGATTTTCAGAGCTATTTCTTTGGGCTATTAGGCCAAATTGGAGCATTTTTCGGTTTGGGGCACATCTTGGAGACCTTCTCGATTTCCTCTAACTTCCCTTTCAAAAAGGTGTCAAAAATTGAAATGAAAGAGATGAAAACAATTCAAGTTCAGCCAATGAGAAAAGAGGATGGAATGCTAAGGGGGTAAAACTCCATGCACACAAACTCTTGGTACTTTGACATATATTAAACTCCCGGGGTGGTGACCAGGGGCACAACTGATCGATCTATGAGAATGGTCTCAGGTAGATTGTATCCGGCACCATATTTTTGCCAATAAAAAAATTTATCATCCTCTCTCTATTTAATTCATTCTGGGCATGCTCTACCATGGGCTATCCACCAGGATAATCCTGTGGAAGAATATAGTTGTTTGTCCTAGTTGAAGTAAGTATTTAGGAGTGTTCATCATTTTCCTGCATATAAAGCACCTAGTCCAAGAAAAATATAAGGAGAAAAGTTTTGGAAGAGATATCGGGATTCAAGACATGAGCTTCGACATTTTCAGAGTCTAAATCTGAAGTTTCACTATCATCCCCATTCTATACTTTTACTTCATTTTATATCAAGCTATTTCTCTCTTTATCTGCCCATTTCTACTACTTTCTCCTTTTAGTCTATATTTTTTATACATTATTAAGTGTAATTGTTTAATAAGTACTGTTGCTAAAGTCTAAATTTGGCTAATGACATAAACCCCCTAGATATAGAAATTGGTGGCAACCACTATGGGGTGACTTTCAATAGACATATGGGGATATAAATAAAGTTTTTAGATGTGCTTAGTGACATTCAAAACATTAGCATTGAGAAACATATTTAGTTGTATATGATGCATCACACTTCAGCCCACATCGAGAAATATAATGACAATGCATATGTGGAGCAGAACCATGTAGTCACTGAAATGAGAGTAATTAACTCAATGTAGGCTGAAATATTTTTTTTTTGTTAGAAATTAATTTCGTGAAAAAAAATATATTTTTAAAATTTTGCATGAGACCTGAGATATTTTGATTTATTTCTCTTACTAGATAGAAGATGAGTAAGGGTACTATCTTCAGGGAACTTAGATAATGAGATTAGGATCATAGGCAGATGAAGAAAATGATATGAGGAGAAGAATATAAACATGGAAATAAGGGTATTTCAGAATTTTCTAAGAATGTGAGCTGAACAATTGAAAAAAAATTTCGGTATAAGTAGTTGTAATTTTAGACGTTAGAAGGATGTGCTTCAGACAACTCTTAACTATTGAATAAGATAAGTTTAGTTTGTATGAGATTTTTAGTAAGAATAGGAGAAAAAACCATGAGGCACGGAAGAAATAGATGAGATGTGATTGAGGTTATAGTGTCCTTTTAGGTTTTTTATTTCTGGGAAGAAAACAAGGATTAAAGAGGTAATCAGATTAGGGTAATAAAGATGAGGATATTTTGTTGTTGACAGTAAGAGGTTGGATTGATTTTATATTTAGTATAAAATTGGAAACAATTTTTTTGTAAAGTGGATGAGAAAAAATGGTGAAAACATGAATATAAAATGGGCTGAGGAGAATATGGTAGATCTGGATGTTTTGATGGCACAAACGTTGCTTTGATTCTTGTCCTAGGCCTACTAATGTTGCTACTCCAGAATCTCTTGATATGAATCCAGAAGTCTCTTTAATAATTCGCTCTTCAAACTAGAAGGGTCTTGTACCGCAATAGTTTCTTCCGATAGAAACTGATAGCAAAATAAAAGTCCATACAAGTGAGAGGGAAAGGGATGATATAGCTTATGATTTTTTCCATCCTCTGCTCCTACATCAGTTGCCACTTGACTAGATGCCTAGGATTTTCTGTGAGGAACCATTGGAGTACATCAAGAAGTAGCGTAACCATTTTTATCAATCAGACCATAATCTCATCAACAGATCCACGCCTGTTGCCTCCCAAAATTTGGAGAGTAGTATCCACATTTAAATATGGGTCAGAATTTCATTTATGGCACACTTTAGAGAATAAATCTGGGTTGGTACCACTTATGAATCTTGATATGAACTGGCTCTTCCACTTGCTTCCTATAACTTCAATCCCTTCATATGATCTTTTCTCTTCCAATAATTCCTTAAATTTTGGATAAGCTCCACCATTGTCCATGATCACAAAAAGCTCTAGAAAAATTTAGTGCTGATTGATGGTTTAGATCTTAATGCATTAGTATAGATTAAATTAAACCATCTATCAATGATCCAAGCTGAGATTTGGGCAGAAGTAGAAAGATGAATCAAATTATACCGCTAAAATAAAACTAAAATGCATTGATGATTGAATAAGCTTGTGTGGTCATGAATCATTTACCATTTGGTTCCCAAATGAAGTTATCTCAAGCTGCACTTGTGCAGCTTGATGATGTATTCACTTGGTTCTTGGCAATGGAAATATTCTTATATTGTTTCTTCTTGATCAGCATCTCTACATATCTGATAAGATTTTCTCACTATTCCAGTTGCACTGGGAAGAGAGAGCACAGAAGAAAAAGGGAGAAAAAATGTCACTGAAGGACTGACTTGTGTTACCTTTTCGCACCAGGACTATGGATCATGTTATACTTGGGTTTTTCCATAAAAACCATAACACTTTGTCTCACCTAGTGCTACGGATAAAATTAATATGGCTCATTTTATCATTCAAGGTCTACTAAACCTTATGTGAGTGAATCACTTGGTTCATGTACAAACCTAGTTAATGAATGCATAAGCCCATTAAATCAATATTGGATAAACCAATCAATTAACAACCAGCTTATAGATTAATTACTCATTTATGAAAATAACTCAGTCAATAGTTCAATTCACCAAAATGTTATGTTCCAAGATATAAAAAGTGTTTGAAAGGTACATGGGGTCGAATCAACCTTTCACAAAACATGGGTCTCATCTGTTACTCTATATATAATCTCTCATCTGCATGACACTCCTAGAATGACTTAGGGATGATAAACTATCAACTGCTAATTAGTCATCCTACTAATAAGTGATATATAAGAAAATTATAAAAAAAACATTTTCAGATATTTCAATGCCTTAGAAAAATTAGTAATCATCCATCCAGAATATTTCCTTAGTTGCACAGGACTAAGGACCATTTCCCTAAATAAGACCCACTATTTCAAATTTGTGTCTTCACATAAATGGTTAAATGATCATTTATTACCATCATATTACTAGGAGTAGGGAATCCATTCTTGTCCATTTCACCTTTTTGTTTGAGGTCTGGCCTGGAGTTGTTTTCTTCTTTCATTTTCTCCATTTACTTCTTGAATTCTTGAAGCATTCTGATCATTTGAGCTTACATTTGCTCAATTTTATCTTGCTTCTCCTGCACATTCCTATAGAACTCATCATACGAAGGGTTAGTACTTTGATGAAAGTTAAGGTGATTGGCCCCTAAGTAAAAGTTTCTTTGTTCTTGTTGAAAAGGGGGAGGATTTTGATATGGATTTCTTGGCATGCTATTCTTAGGGTATCCACTATATCTAGGATTCCAAGAATTCTAAGCTACAGGTCTTGGACCTATCTGTAGCCATAACTTGCTCATGCAATGGACAGTATACTTCTATGATCAGCGCTGGAGCAGTGATGGCAAAGTGAAATGTCTATTTGAGAAGACCCTAATGTTGGGCTGAGAACCCACTGCAGAAGGTAACCACTTTATGGTCGATCTTATGAAAAGAAATCTACCCTTAGGTTATTTACCTATGTGTTGGTTGATAACATATTGTTCCATTTCTACCACCTTAGGAACATAACCCAAATTTTTCTCTAATTTCATGCCCTAAAACATCAGAAAGTATCTTTCTCATTTCGAAATCATCTTTCAGTATTTTCAAACAAAGATAAATTAATAATTTAAATTCCTACCTTTTGGGGGATCAGTCCCTATCTCTTCCAAAATTTATTATAAAGTAATTACAGTGAAACCACATCAATATTATTGTATAAGTATAATTTTAAAAAATGACTAAAAACAACTTAAAGTTGGACTTCTGAACTGGCTTCATTATTGGGAAGGCAAGGTTTACTTCATTTCTATTGAAAAGACAACTTTGATAACAAATCAAGAAATCAAACAAACCTTGACTCCTAGGAAATGACACTGATTGATTAGTCCAAATTTGAGGTATTTATGTGATTTAACTCATACTCATTCAAAAATAATTAAGGTATTTGTTACCTTATTTATTCTATTAAAAATACCTAGCAAGAATGTCCAGATTCAGGTTGGAATTTAATTTATCTAATAGGAAAATACTAAAAGAACTTAAATCAATGAGATTTTTTATATATTGGTATGGTTTTATTTAAACTATTTGCTAAAATTTTATTACATTTGTATTATTCTATCAGAATTCATTTAAAATTTTAATTAAATAAAAATAATACCACTTATATTAGCCTTTTTGTCAACTTTGTTGGCACAACTAACTATTGTTTTTGGAAACCCTTGGGTGTGCAATACCAGAAATTTTCATGTTTATTTTCACTAAAACGGTTATATTTTTTTACCAATATTAAAATTAATTTCTGCTCAGTGTGATATTAAATCTTCATCTAGTCATCACTTGATCCAG
This sequence comes from Wolffia australiana, assembly GCF_029677425.1. Lineage (NCBI taxonomy): Eukaryota > Viridiplantae > Streptophyta > Magnoliopsida > Alismatales > Araceae > Wolffia > Wolffia australiana. The sequence goes on along the minus strand of NC_135840.1, from coordinate 6,490,687 downwards.
AATTCCTCTTAACTCAAGTCTAGAACAGCTGTTTTTTTCAGCTCAAACTCAGTTAGACCATTTCTCATGCAATAAAAACTTAAAAATAATAAATTAAAGAGGGAAAAAAATCAAATCACAGTTTATAGAATATTCTGAGTAGTCCTTGAAAGGCACATCATGTTATGGCCTCTTATGTATTTTTCAAGCTCCTGAGAGTTAAAAAGTCCTATAGCCGATCAGAGGTTACAAAGACAATGATTGAACATCTCTACAAGAGACTGAAATGATGAACACCGTTTGTCCCAGACCCAATGACACTTCAGCGCTCTTTCAGTCCCCTCACTTAAAAACACATTTGTCGAAAAAACAAGACTCTCATAATGTGCATGATTAGATATGCACAAGAAACTTTGAAAGTTCAGGCTAGGTTGGTGAAAATCATAAACTCTAAACAGGCAGAAAATCAAAGTTTGGGAAAATGTGACAAGGTGACAAACTTTTCCTTACATCTTTGTAAATATGTCTTCTATTGAATAAAAGATGCAAAGATTTTAAACATTTACCAAACAGTAATGAAATATCTTACAACATAGACTTACATTCACTTTTTATATAGATTATGAATGTTGAAAGTTGGTTTAAGGTTAAACCTTAACAATGATATTAAGGGTTTTAATTTATTTTTTATGACAATAAAAAAATAAATAAAGTGACCCATGGGCATTCTTTTTGGACACGGGAAGGTGATGTTTATCAGTTCAAGAGGAGTTTGAGAAGGTGGAGACATCTAGTACAATGCATCTTTGGAATCTGAGAAAGCATCTATTCATGGCATTTTTACTCATGGAAAGATAATTATGTGGATTATGGTGCATACTTTTCAATAATTTCAGAGGGGTACCTTTGCTGATTGGAAATGGGTCAATCAAACAATAAAAACACAGAAAATATGGAGGAATATTTTCAAAAATAAAGACTCTAAGACACGCTGGTGATTTGAGGCATGGGTTAACAGAGCAGGGAGAAAATCCCAGCGTTAAGAATGATTCGTCTTCAAATCATTATATGTCATAATTTAGAATAAGTTTTGGGCTGTAATTTTTTGGGTAGATTTGTTTCTCTCTCTTTTACCCATCCATATACATTGGAATATAAATAGACCTCTCAAACATCCATTTAAAAATAATATTAGCATTGTTCTACCATTGTTAGGCTGATTGAAACAAAAAAAATTTTAGAAATCCATCAGGTTTTCTAAGTTTTAAAATCCATCATTTTTTTATAAAATTAAACTTCTAAAAGAAAAGGCAAAAGAGAAGTGGAAGGGCCTTCCTGATGTTGCAAATCTCCTGGACCCTGGTCGAATATAAGGATATATGATGAGTTTTCTTGTTATTACATTTCCATCAAATTCTCAATATCCATCCATCCACGTCATTACATGGACAATATATCCATATCCATAAGCCTCCATGATCATAATTTACTATGGGGGATCACTTGAATTTAATAACCATTATTTATCACATTGTTGTCATCACTCTCATCTAATCATATTATTTTTTAAGAAATATTTCATCTCATACCTTAATTACCATCCTGAAATATGTTTCATCCATAATATTGATTCCTTGCGGAGATAACCTTTTCTTTGCAATAGCTTGTCATATTATTTTACCAGTCAAGATTTTATCATTTTTATTGATATACTCAAAAATCAATGATAAATTATTATCTCAAATTTGAATTCATTACGCTGCGCAGCACATTTCCCAAACTTGGCATTGACATTTATTGAGACAAATATCCACATGAGATAAATATAAAAATATAAGAAATCAGCAAGTTTTATACGGAGGATTTCTAAAGGATGGTCAACTTTGATCATTAAACATGAAAGCATTTACTTTAAATGATGCCTTAATTAGTTTTTTGATCAATGTTTAAAAGGGATAAGGCCTTGAGTGATAAAGACTTGTAAGATTCAAGCGCTTACCAACGTTGCTAAAATTAGGGAAGGTATGTTCGTGCGACCGAATGGGCGAATGTGCGGTTGTGCCATGCGGTGCGAAATTCGCACATAGCACCGCACACTATTTTCGCACAACACACCCCACACCGCACACGGGGGCCGCCTATTAAAGGATGTGCGGTGCGAAGATGTGCGATTGTGCGAATTTTTCGGATTGCCAGAGTGGCCACAGGCGGTGTGTTCTTCCTTGCCACCTTCTCCGGCGCTGTCGTCTGGGCGACCCGGGGGCGCCGCCGTGGCCCCGACGATCGTGAGCTGTGCAAATTTGTGCGATGGGGCGCGGATTTCCGCACAAATTCGCTCTGCACATAGCACGGAGCTTCTCGTGCGGTAAAAAATTCGCACAGTCGGTGCGAATTTTCGCACCGCACCGCACGCCCTTCCCTAGCTAAAATGCTATAGTTGATAGAAAGGGCGTTACTTTTGTTGTACTTCAACAAGAATAATTCAGGGAATGCTTCTAAAAATATTGATATGGCATTTCAGAAAGGATAGGACACCATATTCTAAAAAAGAGTAGAAATTTCATGATATATAACGCGTCAGCGGATAAAGCTCACACGTCAAAACAGGTTCACCTACCTTCTCGCCAGCACTTTCCAGTGCACTAAAAAGTTCCTCACGCGTGTCCACCTTCGTAACTCGCAACCTCACCACTCTCCTCTTCCGCCGATCAAGGCTTAACGTAGAAGACGACGAAGAACAAACTTCCATGGCCGGATGACCGAACCACCGCACAAACCGCCCGCTCTCACCAGCGACTCACTACTGCGTCGCTCTTCGCCTTCCTCGCCGATCACCTCTCTCGCCATTTCCCAAAGAGGGGACCTCCTCTTTGTGGCCAAGGCCTCTCGCATCACCGTCCACTGCATCTCCTCTTCGACCCACGTCCGCTCCTTCCCAAACTTCGCCGAGGGCGCGGTGAAGGCATTCGCCTTCTCCTCCGACGGCGCCCGCGTGTACACCGCGCACCAAGACGCCAAGATAAGGGTCTGGAGAAGCGCGGCTAGCCATAGCCTGGTAGCTTCTCTCCCCACAGCGACGGACTTCCTACTCAGATTCGCCTTCCCGGGGAACTACGTCTCAGTCAGACGCCATCGCAGGCGCCTCTGGATTGAACACGCCGACGCGATAACCTGCCTCGCGGTACACGGCGGGCTCCTCTTCTCCGTCTCCTGGGACAAGACTTTGAAGGTTTGGCGAGCCGCGGACCTGCGCTGCCTCCAGTCTATCGAAGCCCACGACGACGCTGTAAACGCCGTGGCAGTCTCTCGCGAAGGTGCAGTTTATACGGGCTCGGCTGATGGCGGAATTCGCGTTTGGAGGCGAGCCTGCGCGCCGGGGAAGGCTTGCTACGCGCTCGCCGCTACACTTGAAGGGCACAAGTCAGCTGTTAACGCGCTCGTCGTTTCCTCTGAAGGGAGCCTTCTCTTCTCCGGGAGCTGCGATAAGAGGATTATCGTTTGGGAGGAGGAGGCTCCGACGGGGGTTATCGTTGGGCATTGCAGCGCCGTGATGTGCCTGGCCTCTGCCGGGCCGTTGATTGTGAGCGGGTCCACGGATAGGACGGTGAGGATCTGGCGGCGAGGGCCTGGCGGCGAGTTTGCATGCTTGTCGGTCTTGGCTGGGCACGCTGGCGGCGTGAGGACGGTCGCGGCGAGGTGGGTTTCTGCGGATGGGGAGTTTTGCGTCTTTAGCGGCGGAGCAGACGGGGAGGTGAAGGAGTGGAAGGTTAAAGGTCTAGTGTTGGCTGGAGCTTGAGAACAAGTTGATGTTTCTTCGTTTTTTCTTCTCACGCTCGGAGAAGATTAGGCTTTGCGAGATGCTTCATTGGGTTTCTTGAGAAGAACGCTAGTAGAATTAAGATCATATGTGTATGTATGTAATGGACTTGGTGAACAAATGAATGCTATCAGAGTCTGTCTGCTGTTCATGAGGAGTTTTCTATTGTGATCAGTGTTCTTAGTATGATGTTCCAGGGAATCGTGGGACTTGTTCTATTGAAAATATGATTAAAACTGGCGAGAGCAGATTTAATGGAACGTTTTGACGTAATGATCCTAATTAAATAACGTATTAGTACGGCAAAGGCGGTTCTAAAATTGACCGTGAGAAAAACTCATGAGAAATGTTGGAGTCCGACAATTATGACATAGGAAGAAAGTAAAAGAATCTCTCATCAAGATAGCCCAAACTTTCCATGCGTAATAGCAGTCAACTCATGCAAAGGTTTGGGTGGTTTTATATTACAAGAATGTCCAAAGAAGGGTGCCTTATCAACACTAGTTCAGGCCACTCTTGAGAGGAGCTGTTCTATTGAGACACTCATCTTTCCCTTAAATTTTCGCTCGAGGTGATCAGGCACACCCAGTCATCTTGATAGGAAAACGATATTATCGTTCAAATTTGATTTGGACTTAATTTTTTCTTTTACTTCTGTGCCCACATGAAGCTATAGTAGTTTTCACGTCCTCATTGTTGGTCAAATTTATCATATTTTTGGGGATTCGTTTGAAAATCACTTCAATAATTATTACGATTAGGCTTTCAAGGGGCAATCTCGCTGACTGCGTGAAAACCCGTGCTACCCTTGAATCGGCACATGGAGGGTGACAGGAGCTGAAAAATAGGCCTACTTTCAATTGTTCTAAACACATTTAAAAACTATTTAGAAGCCTTGTCCTTGTCTTCCTTATTGTCGAATTCGCAATATCCAAAGCTAAAGGTCGAGAGGGACGTGTATAAAGACTTCTTCAATTTCTATATTTCAGATGCCACACTCATAAGATACATCTTTCTTTCTTTCTCTCTCTCTCTCTCTCTCTCTCTCTCTCTCTCTCTCTCTCTCTCTCTCTCTCTCTCTCTCTCTCTCTCTCTCTCTCTCTCTTTTCACTCTATATATACATCTATCTATAAATCTATCGATGTATGTTTCTATCTTTCTATATCAGTCTTATATATTTTCTATCTATCATTCTATCTGTGTACCCCATCTATTTATCTATCTATATCTATCTTTATATATTTTTCTATCTATCAATCTATCTATGTACCCCATCTATTTATCTATCTATATCTATCTTTATATATTTTTCTATCTATCAATCTATCTATGTACCCCATCTATTTATCTATCTACATCTATCTTTATATATTTTTCCATCTATCAATCTATCTATGTAACCCATCTATTTATTTATCTATAACTATCTTTATGTATTTTTCTATCTATCAATCTATCTATGTAACCCATCTATTTATCTATCTACATATCTATGTACCCCATCTATTTATCTATCTACCCATCTAATTATCTAAGCATCTATCTGCCAAGCATTTTTGTCGTATGTTTAAAAGAAAGATTTTTCAACCCGGATAGGGCTATCTGAGAGTCCATGCCAGTCAAATCTTCTGTAGCTTACGGAGGCATGTTAGGGAGTCACATCTGAGAGTAAAACATGTCGAGAGGAGAACCCTCCTGCTCGCGCATAAAGAAAGGTCTTGTTGAGTAATCGGCAAGGCAGCTGTTATGCTTTCATAACTCAGTGTAGTTCTTTGCGATGCGATAAGTTCTTACAATGTCTTGCTAAAAGAAGATCATCTTAAATAGGGAGAAGTGTTATAATTCTTCTTGACTAATCCTCTCTCTGTCTTCAACCATTGGACACGATACTCATGTTCTGAAACAGACTGAGCTATGGGTACTCAAATAGGATGCTATTTAAATCTATTGTTATCTCCCAACATGAATATATTATCAAGGAATTGTCATCCTATCATCCTTTTTTCCCCTCTTCGAGCACAGGGATAAGAATCTATGAATAAATAAGAAGAGAGCAAAGCGGCCAGCTGGATCTCCAGGACCCTAGAGATAACATCCAACATAGCCCCCATGAAGCAAATCAAAGTGACGACAAAATCCTTTTTGGCATCGGAAAGCCGCAGGTCAAGCACGCAACATCTGACTTTTTCTGTGCCAATTATTCACCATCATTCTTTTCTGCAGTCAACCAAAGTAGGACTCGAGCTATTTATGCTCCACTATTTGCAAAGTTATGGCGCATGCATTGACCATGCATACATGTAGTTCTTATTTACCCATGAGTGTCCATTTCCTCTAAGGAGCAGTTCGACTTTCAACATTCAACAAGGCTTATAGTGGGAGGTGGAGGGACCTGTTGAAGAAAAAATTATAGTGAACGGATTCTTCAGTGAAGTTTTCATTTCTCATTCATCTTTTCACTAAATTTCATTCTGGAGATGTTGTTAGTTAATTTAATTGAACATGAACCCATAACTTATGTAATGGGATCTATGCCTCTTGACTATTTACATGGTAATTGTGATTCAAGAATATGTATTTCTACAATCTATCAAGTGACAAGTAACTTTGACATTTAACCAAGATAATTTGGGCAATCACTAGTGTGAAACCGTGTAAGAGCGGATTTTTGTTAATTGAATAAAATGGATTCATATCTGTATCTCTGTCTTTTAAAATTAGTGTGTGCTCATATTGAGCATCTGCATTAAATGTGAGGCACTCAGGTACCCTATGGTAGAATGATTTAGACATCTGTTGTGCATAACTGGAAATATATACTTTATGTATGCATTTTTATGATATTTAAATTATATTTCATGGTTAAGAATATTTCATCTCATGCATAATACTTGATTCTTGTTAACAAATCCTCTTTCATGATTAAATTCACACATTTTACTATTTTATGGAATTTTCATGATTTATGCAGAACTTTTTGTCGATGTAATTTAATAATTTGGTTTAATGGTTTAGTTTAATAATGTTTGAACATTCTCGATCCAAAACAAATGTATCTGACTTTTTCTGAGTTATTCTAATTTTTGTGATATCATACTGTTTTACATTATATATATGTGGGTATTTCTCCTTAGCTCCATGATATCTTAGGATCAAATATAAAGCAACTAAAATTTAAATAATAAATATTTTATTTAAAAATTAATTACAGTTATCATCAACAACTCATCAAATATTTCTTTCACAAAAGAAAAAAAACATATAATATCTTTCTCTCACTCTGACCACTGTTGTTTCTTTTGGTTATTATTTTTATTCATTTTCTACCTCCTCTCTCTCGATTTTCATTGAAAAGACAATAAATAATATACATCATTATTTAACACATATATCATAATACCCTATTACCATTTTTATAAATTTTGTTAACCTATTATTATATATATCATATTTTAAGATTATCTCTGTAGGGGTCTAACAGGTCGACTTCTATTTAGTTAGCCATATTGGACTCCAGAATGGGCCAAGCATTCTTACTGGACCCATCTAAGACTGATGAGGCTTAGGCCCAAGTCCATCATGATCTCAACTTAAGTTTAATGGGGCTACATTAATCAATTCAGTTTAATAAGTTAATCTTTATTTGTGGATTTTCAGATGAGCTGTGGCGTAAGATTATCAAATGGATTCAATGTTCATGATCTAATCCCTTAAGCACCTATCTAGAAGCCAATGTTCGAGTAAATGGGGCCCTCAATGTCCAATTCCTTTGATCATCGTGAAAACTCTAGCTTCCATTGCAAAGACAAAACTCACAGTGACAACAGCTTCTCTATCTGGATAGCTGTTATAAGAATTGGATGTTCCAGGTCTGGTCCCAGTCTTTCAAAAGACCTATACCTCACCCAGATTTCAGTTTGATTACGATGTGGTCTGGTCCATTATGGTCCAGTGAGCTTGACTTGTCAATGTCAAACTCAAATTAGAAAATCATGTTGATGGTTATATTGAGCATCAACATACCCAGCTTTTGAAAAAATGCTTTTGAATGCACATTCTCTTTCCTTCCTTCCCCCATTTCTTTATCTCCCACTGTAGACCCTTGTACCTAATCCTGCCTGACACAAAAGTGCATCCTAAAATGGTGTATTAGCAGTCTCTATATGATCTGGTCTGAAAGTTCCTGGGTTCTACATGTCCAGACCTAGAAATGATCTATAAATAAGTTCATTCCCCGTAATAAACTATCTCGCCTCCTCCTTTTATGTGTTTCCCTTTTGAGTATGCAGGTGTTCTTCTGAAAATTTTGATTTTCTGAAAGCTTCAAAATTATGTCTGATATTATGATATTATGATATAATATAAGAACTGTTTTTCTTCAGATCGTATATTATTATATCATTTATATATCCATGATATATCTTTCTTCTATATTACATTAATATCCATACTCTACAATCTCTAGCATACATATCAATTCTAATTATTATTTTTATAATAGTAATATCTTATCCTCTTGAAATTGACTTAAAAGTAATAGATATTTGGCGGACAGTTCCGGTGGACCTATCCTTCCTCTTAGCTATACAAGTGTTAGGGTCAAGCTTTATATTTTTAAGGCACTACACTAAACATACTACTCATAATACAGGAACGTTTTAGTTCATCAAAATTTGATTTTTTTAGAATCGTGTGCCAAATAAACCTATAGGAAGTTCTCGTCTTTTTTTTCTTGAAATTTACTTTGAAAACATGGTAAGAGCTTTAGCATGAAATGTCCCAAATACGCTTTGAAGTGGAGGACAAGGGGCTTCCACAAAAAAACCATGTCATTTTCTACCACACACTTTTCCCTCAATTCAACTCCAAATAAGGTAAAATTAATGTGGTTGGAAAGGTATGGATTGTAGTTATCAAATAAAGCGAGAATCGTATAAATTATTAGGTAATATATCATGTTAAAAAGCATGAAACAATTTGTGCATCATAAAATTTAAAAAATGTTGATATACCTTTAAAAAACTCAAGGATGAACTAATCACCTTGTAAAGAGTTAAAATTGCTTTTGATTTATTATTTGGTTAAGTCTTTTTTAGCCCCTCAATCTATAGCATCTAGATTTATCCATATATACCTCCAGACCTCAAATTTCCTTCAGGGTTAGAAAGGTACTCTCACCATTCAACTCTTTGTAAGATGTGGATGGCACTTAAAAGAATATTAGAGGGGGCACTTGATAACATCAAATGATCTCAATTGAATTATGCATGTATACTTCACTTTGACACTTTTTATTATGTCTCTACTTGTACTATTCATCATTTAAGGTTAAATCAGATTATTTTATTTTATTTTATTTTTTATGTTTTCGCTTTTTGATATAGATTTATGGAACTAACCTCAGTTGACACAGTTTTAGGTGGATTTTATGATGTTTTATTTGGTTTTGATATTTTAAATGCATGGCTCAGATGAGTTCAATGGTGTTTTAAATGTGAATAAGGGAAGAAGATAATCCCCAACCATGTTCTGTATCAGAAAAGGAAACCCCAACTAGGACATAATGCTAGGATTTGGGGCATCAATCGACATAGCCCAAACTTGATTGTGAAGTAGAATATCAAATAGAAGATGGACCTGGAAATTAAAAACATAGAAAAAATAAAATATTAGCTTTTCCCAGATCCAATCCATGATTTTTGGTTTCTTGATTGAGCATCTTCAAGCTGCTCAAATGTTTGGCCACTAGACGTATCCACACGATATTTGAAGCACTGGATCTCATCTTATTTTCCTTGATATCTGTTGATAGAAATCCTAATTACCCTCAATCTAGTCTCACCAGGAGCACCACCTAGGAAGAGGAAGAAAAGGAATTGGGGGCACTCAAACTGACTAGCATGTGTATCGCATGAGTTTTTCCACTTCTATTTAGACATGTTAGGGAAAATTTTCATAAAAGTCTCAATTTTTTTCATAAAATTCCCTGTCCCTACAAACAATTTTAAAAGTCGCCGAACATAGAGTTTATCCACATGCGTCTAAAAATATTCAGTGTGAGTGACCCTGTATACCCATGTATTAGTCTAATCTACATCTTTAATGACCTTCTAACCTATATTGTCTGACCTTATTAGTTAAATAAATCATATGTATATTACTAAATCAAGGATACATATAGCTGATAGATAAAAAAATGTGTCATGTAATTATACACATTTTAAGGTTATTTTTGGATCATTTCATGTGTATTGTCTTCAATTTTACAAGAATTTGCATTTCATGCACCAAATAGAGTAAGTGACTAAAATTGCATTTTAATGTTATTTTTATGCATGTTCTACATACTCAAGAATTTCTATGTAAAAATATATTAAGAGACATGTTTATTTTTTCTAATGTTCTATTTAGTACGTTATATATGCTGTTACAGGGATGAAGTCAAAAGTGAAGAAAGAAAGTTAAATAAATAAATAGAGGAAATTAAATGAAGAAAAAAAGATATATTTATATTTATAAAAAATGTCCTTGGGCTGGCTAAGGAGTCGACCAGGCGCATCAGCGCCCAAGCCAGCCACAGGCAGGCGAGCGCAAGGTGCTCGAGCCCGCCCGAGCCTGCAAGGGGTGGTACCTGGCATGCAAGCCCAGCCAGCCACAAGAAATAGGCCCAGTCAGGCCAGCAGAGAGGTTTCAAGCGCGGTACAAAGGGGAGGTATGGCATTTCAATTCCTTAGACAACATATGCCGACACTTATATAGCGTAGCATCTTTTTGAAACTTTCCATATGGGATTTAAAATCCCACTATTTCTTTTATTGTCGTAGCAGGCCGGGCGACCCATGAGCAATGAAGGCATCGCGGCCCAACGGGCCGCTATCTTATGAAATTAGAAAATAAGTTATGATCAGGATTCAAGACGATCTGGTCCGAAGCCCATATTATTTCGGGCTGTTTTAAGTAAACGGATATGATCTTGTCCGTCCGATCTTCTTAAAGAAGATCAGACTGTGAGATCTATCACATTTATTTTAATTGGTATTGTATCAATTTTAGGCAATTTGATTGGTTGCTGGCCACTAACGAGGATCACAGGATCCCCTGTGGGAGAATCATGCGCAGGAAGCTGATGGGGCAGCTGACTAGGCCTACTGACGGGGCACAAAAGGGGGTACACCGATCTAATGGGTCCATGGCTGCAATTTAATCACAGCCATTGACCCTATTTGACAAAGAATCGGACGGTCAAGGGGGGGGCAAATTTGTCCTTCGCCCCTGGCCATCCTCCTCGTCGGTCGGCTGGCCAAAATTGCCGATGAGGTGACCACAGGCCAGTCCAACAGCCTCTAGTAGGCCATTGGACCAACCCTACCCTCTAGAAGTGATCAAGAGACCTCTCTTGACCCTTTAAATCCAATTTATTTAGCTAGAATTCCTTATCTTTTGACCATAAGTCCAGAGCAACGGTGGGGATCCCTCTCGGAGTTGGAGGCAGATTGGGGTGTCGTGACAGCTCTGGTGGCTGTGTAAGACTCGGGAAGGCTTCAAGGAAGAGCTAGGAGTGCTTGATTATGTGCCAGCAAGGGAGAGAAGAGAGGGGGAAGACGCATACCGAGGCTAGGCGGTGGCGATCGGCGCGCGATCCCCATTCTTTGATTTAGGGCGGAATCGGATAATCTGAGCTTTTGTTTGTTGAATTGTAAGATTTTTATATTTTAATTTTGTCTCAAGTTATTTAATCCTTGATCTTATCAATTTCGATCAAAATTTGTCACTGCAATTTTGTTTGGTCATTTCATCGAGCACCTCGTGAGTTCGATAAATATTTCCCCATTTATACAAGTTACTATCTACCAACCTTATAAAAATTGAAAACATACACACCTATCCTACCCCGACTTGTCATGGGCATTCTGTCGAACACCTCACAGGGTTTCGACAGAAATACCCCCCCCCCAATTTTCTGCTATAAAACCTATATAGAATACTTATAAAATCATATTATAAGTAATTAGACCATACTTCCATCCGGTTTCGTCCCTCTCTCGGAAATTTGGTCGAACACCTCTCGGGTGTTTGACTAAATCACCCTTTATTTCATTCAATTGACTATATAAAAACATATAAAAATATATAAATCATAAAAACATATAAAAGTACCTATACTAATTATATAATAAATATTAAACCTATATGAGGAGTAGCCTATACCTATAGGTCATTTTACATAACTATAAATATTTCTTAATTTCTATTACTACATCTTTACTCCTAAATATCTCTCTATACTTATCTGACTCTTACTTAGTATAGTTAGATAATTACTTAATACTCTTTCTTTACATATCTTCTTAGTATATATAAATACTTCTCTATATTTTCACTAACTACATTACTATCATTAAATATCTGATACTATATCTTTCTTTACATATCTTAAATATAATATCTAATATCTTAATTCTTTATTATTCTTAATAGCTATAATATATATACATATAATATCAGATATTTCTCTTCTCTATTTCTCTTATTCACCTATTATTCTATCTACTTACTTCTAATTTCTTCTTTAGTATTATTATTACAGCTTAGTCTCTAACAACTCACTTATTGAAACATCCCTAAAGGCCAGTCCCTGTGGAGATGACCTTACTCACACTATACAGTTGAGTAAGTTTATGTCTTTTATCAAATTTATTTGATTGTAAGAAAATACAACGACAACTAAAAGTTATTACACAATTTGCCTCTATCAATAGCCCAATTGATTGGTTAAGTCATTGGCGTAGATGATACAAATTAGTATGTCAACTCTCTTATAGACCCTTTACCATCATTCGTGATTGTGTATGTATGTATGTGTGTATGCATGATCCTTCATTCACACTAGACTATCAAAAAATTTAGGGCTTGGTTAACCTTCAAAAACTTATCTTTCATTCTGATCAATGCTGATGTGTGTGAGATCGTCAAATAACACTTTATCTAATATATCTGATACCTAGGTTGTAGATTTAACTACATCATCTTCCTTGAGTTAGTCTCCTTTAATACCTAGGACAGATTATCCCATCTTGATAATACAACCACCTTCTTGGATGTATTGTTGGATCTGACTAATAGACCCAAAATATGGCATGCAAGCATACACATTTTAAAGTGATTTTGGGATCATTTCATGTGTATTATCTCCACCTTTAGCTATATTTTCATCTCATGCACTGAATAGAGGAAGTGATAAAACAATGCACTTTTAATGTAATTTTTACATAATTTACAAGTCCAAGTATTTCTTAGTAAAAAATATGTTTCAAACATTGTTAATTATTATGATATTAATGCTATACTTAGTATCTTATCTATGTTATTGAAGGGGTGAAATCAAAGTTGAAGAAGAAAATAAAAGAGAGGAGGAGTAAAGGAAGAAAGTATATACATATATAAAAAAGAATAAACCAAGATAAATTATTGTGTTAGTAGCCAGTTGAAGGGGGAAGAGCCGGCCTCACTCGAGCCATCTGCTGACCAGAGAACCCACATTGTTCAAGCCCGACAAGCAGCGGGCGAGCATTACCGCACCAGCAACCCAACAGCTGGCCTGCTAACTATGCACACAAAGGCACCAAAAGCCCAATAGTAGTAGGCCCACAAAGGCCCAGGGTAAGTGCGCGCATGCAACTACAAGGGAGGGTTTTATTCATTTCAAACTATAACATTGGTGGGGATTTTATAGCAGTTTGTGTTTTAAACTTCTTAAATATGGAATTAAATCCATTCTTTGGTTCATCTCCATGTCGGGTTGGACCAAGAAGCAACATGATCGTTTGCGGCCCAATGGGCCATGACCTTATAAAATTTGAAAAGAAACCATGATCAGGATTTGATCCGACCCGGCCCGAAGCTTGTGTCATTTCAGGCTTAATTTAATAGGCGGATATGTTCTCATCCGTCTGATCTTCTTAAAGAACGAACAGTGGGATCTATCTCGGCTGATGTGGATGAGGGGCCACGCAAATGGATGAATCACAATAGACGTAGCTAACGGGGTAACTAATGGGGCAGGCTGACATGGCCGTTGACCCCATATGAAGGGGATCAGACACCTAGGGGCAGTTTCGTCCATCCCTGCTCCTGGCCATGGACACCACTAGACGGACAGTGGTTTTCAGGGGGGGGGGGGGGACCTCCAAGCCATCTCACGGCCTAGGAGGACCCCCAGGGCTGTCCCCCTCCATCGACGACCCTGGTAGGTCCCCTCCAAGCCATTAAAGGGCCCGAAGGCCCTTAATTCTAGTATCTTTTTACCATCTTTATGAGTGACGACGGAGATCCCATCCAGCGGCGGCGAGAGCAGGAGTGATGTGACACCCCACTGACAGTTCTTGGAGCTCCGGACAGCACCAAAGGAGTTCTGAAGCATCCTGGATTTGCACCAAGATGAAGGAGAAGACAAAGGGAGACCACAAAATAAAGCTAGATGGCGGCGATCGGTGCTGCCATCCTTGTTCATCGAACAGGGTGATTCAGGTGCATTTATGACCTTCTTCAGTTGAGTTCTATGTGTTGATATATTCTGGATGCATGATTTTTTATTCAATCTAGATAGTAATCGATTTTCATAGAGATTTGGTATAGCGGCTTCTCTGAACCATTTCAACAAATAGATGACTTGTCGCCAGATTTTCCCATTTTTCCTAAGTCTCCATTGCTTCACTTTAAAAAAATTCTATAGAAATATGTATATATATATACACATCTAAATTCTTTTGGGCATTCTGTCGAGCACCTCTTGGCTGTCGACAGAATCACCTTTATCCTTCTCGATTATCTTGTAGAAAAAGACATAAAAATATATAGGACACAGGTATTAACGATATAATCAATACTATACCTATATAGACTGTGTTCTTCTACTATAAATACATATTTTTTCCCTAATTATCTTTATTAACCTCTTTATCGTCTCTTATTTTCTTTCTATACCTATCTAGCTGCTTGATTAAATTATAATTAGATGATTACTTATTCTCTCCCTAGCTATCTTAATCTTAAATTCTTGGCAAATATAAGTACTTCTCTAGCTTACTTATTTTTCACTGAATTAAGCAATATTTCTCTACCTATCAAATTTCTACTTCCATTATTAGTCTTCTTCTTTAATGTTATTAAAATAATTACTCTTATTAAGTAACCCCTTGCATCTTACTAAGAATAACATTACTCTTCAATAACTACTTAAATTTTAATAATCATTATTATGTCCCTCTTTTCTATCTAGAATATAACTTACTATTAGTAAAACAAATTTCCTCTTATAACTAGCAATAGTATATTACTAATATATCTATCTTATTAGTCTTATCTACTTATTTATTACCTATATTAATATCATCCTTAACTATAATATCTCATATCTTACTTCTTTATTATTTTAGTATCTAGAAATATATATATATAATATCTGATGTACTCTCCTATCTAGTTCTCCTTTTAACCTAATATGCCATCTACTTACCAATTACTTATTTATTCTTATACTAATTATTTTCACTACTCTTATTTTTTTTATTAACTAATAACTCAATTATTAAATACCTCTTTAAAGGCCAGTCCGTGTGGAGTTGACCTTACTGATGCCGGACGTCGTCCTACGGGTAAATTCCTATGACAATGAAACTATGTGATATAGTGATCCTAGGCAGATGTACGTGCAGGTCCTGACTCGTGGGGTTTCTCCAAGCTCCAAGCTCCGGGCAAGGCAACTGGTGACGGTGACCTTCTGACGCTCGTCGGGGTGATGACGACTATGGCGCCGAACGGAATAATTCCGTAGGCACTTACACATAATGGACGGTATCAACCCATACCTAAGAATTCACTCAAGTAGTATTTTTCCAGGTAGGAACTCTTACCTAATCAAAACCGAGCGCAATGGAGTGCAGCCAAAAATATACTATAGAAGATAATATAACTAACGAGCAAGGGGAATGACATACCTCGTCGGTGTTGTCACCCGTCGTTGATACAATCGTCGGTGCAACGGCCAGAGCGGGCAGCTGTGGTGGAGGCGTGCCGGGGGCGGTAGGTTGTCGCTCGACTATCGACAGGGTGCGGTTCAGGAGACAACATTGAGGAGTGGTGACGAGGATGAGAGAGGTGCGGCAAAGAGGCAGCACGAGCGAACGGCTATAGCTAGGCAGGCGTGACCGTAAGAGGGGTCGGCGTGGGCAAAGTGCGTCGGACGACATTCGTCGGTGCGGAGCGCAGTCGACGCATACAACGCAGTATAGCATTGTGTAGGGAACGACACGTCCGGGACGTGATGCCCAGGACGTGACAGAATGGATGACAGAACATGCATGATGAAATTTTTGTCACATCACCGTCCCGTCACGTGTCCCAGCATATACAAAAAAAAACTGTCACGCTACGTCAGGCGTCCCTCCATTGGGCATCCTGTCACGGCCATGTCTCCGTGACGGCGTCACCATCATCGGTGACATGACAAAATCCCTTTTAAATATATAAGTCATCTTACGTCGATTCCATCTATATTTCGACATCCTTTCGTGATGATCGACCTAGTTGTAGTTGTCTGAAACTGAAGTGGTGAGAATGGCAGGCTTGTTGAAGGAGGAGAGCTCTCGGAATCTCCGCTGGCATGACGCTGTGGAATGTTCTTAGCGCTAAGTCTCAAATTACCATAGGTTTGTTCGATCTTCGATCTAGATTCGAGCATCACTGGATTTTTGCAAACAACAGGGAAATTACACAAAAATAATGATCCATTACCTGTCTAATCATTCTGCAGCCTTCATCTGCCTGGTCTTGCTCCGATATTATCAACAAAGCATGGTAGACCTGGAAAATAACCTCGCCGAAGGTCAGAAAACCGGTTCTGCACAGTAAAACAAAGAAGTAGTAGAAGAAGGTCTACACGAGCAAGACGTCGGCAACAAGATCGAGCGATCGCCATTAGAGGAAGCCGCTCCTAAGAATTGAAATCCTCCATGATTTTTAATTGTAGCTCCCAAGTCTCAAACCGCCACCACCCTTTGAAATAGTAAACACAATGATTCTGATCTCCCCTATTTATACAGTTCCGCCGTAGTCGGTTGGTCTTTCTCCCTCGCTCTTTCTCTCTGTTCATCTCCCTCTCATGCTCCTTCTCTCTCGCTCTCTCGGTCGGTCTTTTTCCCTTCCCTCTCTTGGTCGGTCTTTTTCCCTTCTCTCTCTTGCTCGTATTCTCTTTTCTCTGCTTCGCCATATGTGCCTCCCTCTCTCTCTCTCTCTATCTGTCTCTCTCTTTGTTGGTCTCTCTCCCTCACTCGCTCGTTCTCTCTCTCGCTATCTCTATTTCTCTCTCGCTCGCTCTCCCTCTCGCTATCTCTTTCTATATCTCTCTCCCACAAACTCTCTCTCCCTCTCTGTTTATGGCTCATTCGCTATCTCTCATCAACCACGACGGCAACGAGAAGCTCTACATCGCCAAGATCCTGCGAATATTTTTTAAATGTATTTAGAAACAACGTCATGGCCATCATCCATGACGACCATTTCATCACGTCAATCATCCAGGGCATCCCGTCCCCGTCACATCACCATCATGCCAGCATCATCATGCATCGCCGTCACCGTCACCAACCCTGAAAATTTTTAGTGTCACTGGCACGTCATCCGACACGTTTCTGTCATGGTGACGTGTGACGTGACGGATGCCACTTGCCAAATCCTATTCGAGGTGACGTGTGCGGCGCTAGTGGCGCGGGGCGCAGCAACATCGGTGCCCCGGTATAGTATCAACAGTGGCACAGTGCAGATGGCGCGCCGAGTCCAGCAGCACAACAGTGGCTCGACGGATACGACCAGTGCGACGAAGGTGACAAACACAATGTGTAGTGGCGACAGTGCTCGGCG
The DNA here is from genome assembly GCF_029677425.1 of Wolffia australiana. Classification (NCBI taxonomy): domain Eukaryota; kingdom Viridiplantae; phylum Streptophyta; class Magnoliopsida; order Alismatales; family Araceae; genus Wolffia; species Wolffia australiana. The sequence continues at coordinate 6,472,973 of NC_135840.1, read as the reverse complement.
GTGCAGTAGGGTATCGCGGGCGGGCAACTGGAAAAATGTGCAGCAACCAAACTGGGCGACGATGCGGGCAGCCGGTGGCAATACTGTTGCTGCAACATAGTGAGTGCCACATGCAGTCAGCTGTGGTCCAATCGTGATGGTGCGCGCGGTGCACGACGGTCCTGACTGGTGGATGGCAGAGCGAACGTGCAGTCATAGGGAGGCGACTTCGCGGCAATGCGCATGCACGTGGCAGCTAAGCAGAAGTTCAATTACAGGGCGCACGATGCACAACGGGGGGGGACCGGGTCCACGGTGTCGTGGACGGCGTTGTCGGTGATCGGAAGCTTTGCAGCACGCGCGGAGGCATGCACAGGCAGCGCGACAGTTGCATGCCGAAGAATGGGGCAGTCGGGTTCGCTAGGCGATGGATTCATGTCAACATGCCGGCAGTGCGGAGGCTCATCGACAGCGTGAGGCCAGCGTGGGTGGGCTGCGATTGAACGGTGGTATTTCCTTCTCTCTCCCTTCCTTTCCCCTCTTCTTCTTCGTCCTTTTCTTCCTCCTTCTCCCTCTTCTTCCTCTCGATGAACAGCGCTTTCTTTGACCTAAAATTTTCTTTCACCAAAATAAAAGTGTCGCCCTTACAAAGGGTCCAATATCCCTTACAAAGGGTCCATTAGGCCTCAAAACTTCAAAAAGGTCCAATGTTGGGGGCCATTATACATAGGGACCCCATTTAGAACAAAATAAAAACGACAAGACATGCAAAACATAAGGACACAAAAATGACACGACACATGACTAGCACGAACACGAACATACGAACGCAGAAAAATGACGGACATAATAAGCACAGCCGACAAAAATCAGAATGTTAAAATGCGCAGATGGGTTTTACCTGGGATATTTGAACCGGGGTATTTTCACCTTCGCCTTTGCGTGCCGATCGGGTGGACGCAAACCGTCAGGCCGTCGATGACGATGATGATGGCGCTGAAGACGTCTCTAATGGAGTCGGCTGGCATGTTCCATCACTTACTTTAGCTATACATCTGAGTAAGTTTTACATTTTTATTCAAATTTATTTGATTTTAGGAAAATTAAAGTACAATAATATTTATAATTAACATGATTTTCCCTCCATCAAAGACCTATGACCATTTAGAATCACATTATTAGATTCTCTTGGGTCATATTTAAAACACAACTTTCCATCTACAAGATATTTTTGGTGTCTCACGTATAAGGACTATTTACACGACCATGACATGAATCAAACTGGGTAACAGTAGGCATCTCATTCATGGATTCATACATTAATTGATATGTGATCAGCCATAATCATCATATCAGTAGGACTAGAAAATGCTACTCTTTACAGATACTTTGATGTCCTCTTCGAATACTCTTTGAATATGAATATTTAAAACACATGTGAAGAGACTAATCATCCCAGTTTTATGATATTATCCTAATCCACTTATAAGCATGCATCACAGAATTCAATAATAAGAATCATCCATGCCTTCTATAGGATATATTCTGTTAATGAACATTAAATGAGACATGGCATGTGTGATGGGCTTTCAGGCCACATATATTTTAAAAACCAAATGATTAAAACCCAATGCGAAACAAGTTTACTTTTAAGCTCATTTATGCCCATTTTTAATTACCAGATAAAATAAGGCAATAATTGTGGGACTAACCTATAAATTAATTTAAAATTTCTATTTAAAAATATGGGAAGAAATAGACATTGATGAATTCTAGAAATCAACTAATACTATCTCTCCATCCTTTTTTGAGTTAAATCCAAAGACAGGGACAAAGAGCTCTATTATTTAAATTAGTCTCACATTTTTTGTATCCCATGTTGAAGTTATGCTCTTAATTTACATTTCGTAACCAAATTCATCAGATTTATTTTTATATTATTTCTCTACAAGAGAGGAGAGGAGAGAGTTAAATTATGCTCTTAATTTATTTTTATATCATTTTCAGTTACACCACTCTACCCTTGGGGTAACTGAAAATGAGGCTTGTGTGATGTTACATATTTATTTTTTCAAGTTATATTATAAAATATTTTTATCATGTTTTAGACTAACCCCACTTTATACCACTAGATAGACTAGACGACAAAGTTTGCAATCCCACAGATCACACTCATTAAATCTGCATGTAGTAAAAGGTTCATCTGTTTTCATCCATTGCACATAGAGTTTGGCAGTCCCGATGTGGTCTGGGTTTTTAATAAAGTCCTAAACCTTACCTAAAGTTTAGTCCACTTTCGGTCCATTCTTATTTGGTCCCAGTCCAATCCAATCCAGCCCCAGTCGGGTCAGGTTGACTAATGAATGGCAAAGTCAAAGTAGAAGAGTATATTGAATATCAACATAACATGTTCTAGAACAGCTGGTGGAATCTCCCTTTTCCTCCCCTCTCTCTCAATCACCCTCTCTAGGTCTTTCTCCCTCCACACATTTGTTTCTTTATGGAGAATTATCAGAGTAAATAGATAAGGAAGAAAATTCAACCGGTTGACCCTCAACTGGAAGACCTATGGTCCCAGTTCGGTCTGGTTCAACAGGTCCTCAGTCCCAAAGGTCCAACCCTAATTGCACATCACCATCATTCACCTTTATCATCTACCACAACTACCAGTAGTTGGTGACCTAGTTACTAGCTAATCCAATTGGCCATGATCAGCAGAACTGCCACTCTGACTGGGCCAAATCAGACAATGAAATTCTCAACTTGGTCCAACCAGATCAAGTCAAAGTGAACAGTTTTAATTAAATAGAATTAGAGCCTAACAACGGCATATTTTAACTCAATTTCTGATATATCAGCTAGTTTTGGGAAAGGTACATAATTTTTCTACACAGGGAATTCTGTGCTTTTATATCTGAGAAATATTTTTTCATTAAGGCCCTACACTTTTGGTATAGGCTGCAAGATCTAATATATATTTTATGTATTAACTCTAAAAGCCTAATAACTCATTATTGGATTACCCAATTAATTAATATCATAACATAAATATTAATGAATTAAATATTCATTTAACTCAATCAACTAACAAATTTATGAATATGTGAAATACCAAGAGAGGATGAACACTAAGAAAAGTAGGAGCATCTTAAAAACATTTGATTTCACTCGGGGTTCAAAGGTAGGGCAAACCAATATAAATTTTACATAGATAGGGGGTTTATCTATAGATATAAGGGTAATATGGATAGAGGATGGAGATGAGTATTTCCTCAATTTTTAAACGGAAAGATCATTCCTGATCATCATATAGCTCTACTTGAAGATGAATCAGTCTCAATCATAGGGCTATCTCTCTCCCACATCAATCGACATGTCAGATTGCTAGTGTGGAATAGAATCTTCGTAGGACCCAAAGACTCTGTTATGTTTCCATTACCTTCTAATCATCTGATAATACCTACTAATTAATTTAAAAAAATGTATTTTAACTCTCAAAAAAACATCCATTGAAATTAACGTATTCCTGTATCCATAAATCATAATTCCCCAACTCCAACTCCAAAATCGTAATTTGTATCATAATAATTAAAATTTAAAACTAGCTTTGTTTCACTCGTTTATGTCACTACTTTTTTTCAACTTTCAAATTGCATAGATTGTGATTTAAATAAATGGATTTATTTTATGGCGGCACCTTGTCCTCCATAGCAAAAATTAAGGCATAATATTATTGGTTATTATGTGATGATGATTCACAAATGCCTTAATGATACCTTTTTTTGATAATCCAAGTGTCCATCATTGGCTCCTACTTTGATTGGTTAGGGATAATGACTAGTTGCAACATTATTGCGTAGGATTATACACATCACGACACCTGAATAAATCTAGAAAAAATTGGGAATTTTCTATAAATAATTCAAGAATGTATATTTTTATTAATAAAAATTATTCAATATATATTCCCACTAAAAACATATTTTTTCTAAACATATATTGTTTATTTATTTAAAAAAATATTTTGTTGACAAATATCATATTATAAAATTTCATAAAATAACAAAAAATCCACAAAAGTTAGAAACTCATTTTAAAATTATATTTTTCTCTTTAAGCTATTATAATAAGCTTGCAAAATTGATGATATAAATGTAATGATTAACAAGCTATCTTGGGGCTGTGCTATGACCAGGAAAGTTTAAGGTTGTTCACATCAAGTGCCCCTAAAGTTTATAGAGGCTAAGGTATTATGTAGAAGAATTTTTAGATATAGATGTAGTGACCTACATGTACATGGAGTGTATGACCTTTGTAGTTCTAAATACTGACACTATTTATCCAATGATCTTGGCAAGGAATATGCCTCTAGGTATTGTAATGATGTGTATGACGGGATAGAAAAGAACATAAGTGATAGTGGGATATTTCATTATGTTCTTAGAAGGTAAACCTCCTTTTAATGCTAGTATTGGAAAGTAGGTCCTGATAGAATTATATGGCCTACATTCTAGCACACTTTTAAGTCTCATTTAAAATTTTAAAGATAAAATTTTCATATTATTCACATGGGATTTTGATAATGGATTCTATTAATATGTATAATCAATAGTGGACTAAAATGAGATCATATACTCAATAATGGATTCTGAATTATGGTTAAGCATATACTCAAAACAGTCATATTCATAGGATTATTTGAGAAGGGCATGAAAATATCCAGATAGAATAAGAATGTGGCACCAAAGAAAAATATCCACATGTGGACATCCAAATATCCAGATGTGATGAGTATGTTTTATCATCTAATCATTTACATGGAGATATCAAGGAGAGAGAGATAGTTGGGCCATTATAGAAGCAGATCATTTAACTGATCTATATGGATCTCTCAATGGTTTAATATTTAGTATTTTTTGATATTTATAAAATAAAGATTTTAATATTCTCTGTTTCATTGATGCCATAGCTTTCTAAAATGATTCTGCAACATAAGACACCAAAGACATTCTGTAAATTGATGGTCCTATCATTATTACGAGTACTGATAACCTGCATCTTTAGTAGCATAATATGACCATAATTACCTTTTTATTTATGTTAATTAAATTATAAATGGAAAAGTATATTTTGGCATTAAAATTTTAAAATAATATAATTTTTGAGCCAGAATATAATTTTTTTGGCATTTGTTGACATTAAATTTGCAAAGATATGATTTTTCTATGTCAAAATACATATTTATTTAGAAATTCTGGACATAACTAAATTTAATATGAATTTTTGAATCCAAGTGTCCATCATCAACACCCATATTAAGATTCATAGAAAGTAAGTCAAACCTTATATGCACCACATGGCCTTGCCTAGAGAATGAGGTCTACAATTCTCTGATTCACTCAGACTTGACTTGTGTGATAAAACCAAAATGTGTCATGCAATTATATTTATTTTAAAGTCATTTTGGGATAACTTCATGTGTATTTTCCCCAATTTTATGAAATATTACATTTCATACACTAAATAGAGCAAATGATAAAATAATGCATTTTTATGTCATTTTTTATGCATGTTATACATACTCAAGAATTTCGCATGTCTAATGTTCTATTTAGTGGGTATCTATGCTATTGCGGGGAAGAAAATGAAGTTGGAGAGATAAAAAGAATAAAGAAAAAGAGAAAATTAATGAAATGATGAAGAAAGGAATATATATATAATGGTTAATGGCCGGCTAAAGAGCAGATCAGGTGAACCAGCACCCAAGCCAGCCCAAAGCAGGCGAGTGCGCAGGGCACTCAAGCCTGCCCACGGCCGGCAAGGGGCAGCGCGCTCGGTAGGCAAGCTCAAGCCGGCCATAAAGAGGAGTACAGGCCCACAGCGAAGATCACGCGCCCGAGGAGGAGGTATGGCAATAAGAGATGATTGTTCAATTTTTTTTAGTGATGCATTTCTTAAGAATTTCCAATATGGGATGAGGTATGCCTCATCTTTGCTAATCGTGCAGGCTAGGCCATAGCTAATCCAGCAATCACAGCCTGATGGGCCGCGATGTTATGAAAACAAAGTAAAAAAGAGACTGGGCTTTGAGCCAACCCAGCCCAAAGCCCATGTCTTTTTAGGCCATTTTAGAAGGGCGGATATGATCTCATCCGTCCGATCTTCATAACGAAGATCAGACGTTGAGATCTATCCCGTTTTATTATATTTTTATCTTCTTTCTATTTCAAGCCTTTTGATTGGCCGTGATCGCTGATGCGGATTGTGGGACCCTTTCAGCGGAAAAATCAAAACACACCGAGGTGGCCGAGGCGGATGCACCGTGTCGACGGCTGCGATTTAATCGCTGCCATTGGACCTAGATGGAGACGATCCAACGGCTAGGGGCAATTACATCCACTCTCGCCCTTGGCTGTCGGCACCGGCGTCCAGAGGCCATTTTTGGCCGGCGAGGGGGGACCACTAGGCAATCCAACAGCAGAGGACCCCCAGAGCCATCCCCCTCCATCGAACGGCCTATGGGGCCCCTCCCAGGCTGTTAAAAGGAGCCAAGAGCCCCTAATTTCACATCTTTCGACCTTAAGTCCGTAGGACGGCGGAGATCCCTTCCGTGTTTGGAAGCAAGCTGCAACATCGTGACAAAACCAGCAGTTGTGGACAGCGCGGAAGGAGCCGAAGAAGCTCAGAAGCAGCCTGGATTCGCACCCGTATAGAGGAGAAGAGAAAGGGGATCCCTAAACTGAAGCTCGGTGGTGGCGATCTGTGCCGCCACTCCCTTCTTTTCAAATCAGGGTGATTCACGTTATTCTATGTATTTCCTCAGCTAATTTTCATGTTTTATATCACTCTATACACTTAATTTCAACTTCAATTAACTTAGTTCTCTTGTTTTCATTGAATTTTTTACCGAGAACTCTCTGTGACATTTCATTTAACACTTCACATGTTCGATGATTATTTTCTCAATTTATATAAGTATGACTTTATAAATCTTATAAAAATTTGAAAAAAATTCACTCCCCCCTTAATTTCAACTTCTTTCGGGCATTCTGTCGAACTCCTCATGGTCATTGACAGAAATACCCCTTACCATCGATTTCCTATATAAAACCTATATCAAATACTTATAAAAATCATAACATAAGTAATTAAACTATTTAAATCTCTTATAGGGCATTTCGACCCTCCTATAGGGCATTTCGACCCTCCTATAGGGCATTTGGTCGAACACCCCTTGGGGTGTTCGACTAAATCGACCCCTTAGTTCCCTAAATTGATTATAGAAAATTATATAAAAATATAAATCATATAAAAATATATAAAATTACCTATGCTAATTCTATAATAAATACTGAACCTATATGAGGAGTATTCTATACCTATAAGTCATTTCATATTACTATAAGTACTATTACTGTTACTACCTCTTTCCCTTTCTTAATGTCTCTCTACATTTATCTAAACTCTTAGTATATTATAGTTAGATAATTACTTAATACTCTTTCTTTACATATCTTCTTAGTATATAGAAATATTACTTAACCCTCTTGTTCTCTCTTAATATAGATATGCCCATCTATCTAACTCCTCTTCTTTCTTCTATTCTCTTATTACTAATTACTCTTATACTTGTTCACTAATTATATTATTATCATCTTAAATATAATATTTAATCTCTTAATTCTTTATTATTCTTAAAGTCTATAAAAAATATATAAATATAATATCAGATATTCTCTCTTCTCTACGTCTGTCATTAATCTATTATTTTCTATCTACTTACGAATTACTTATCTCTTCTTATAGTTATTATCTTTAGTATTATTACTATATCTTAATTACTGAAAACTCGTTTATTGAATATATACCTAAAGGCCAGTCCCTGTGGACACGACCTTACTCACGCTATAAACTTGAGCTAGTTTCTATACTTTATTACAAATTTATTTGATTGCAGGCAAATTAATTTTACAACAACAAATTAAAATTTAACTATGTAATTTGCCTCCTCCACTGTGACATCTAGACTCTGCTACATTCGGGCCTTATAACTTAGAGGTCATGTCTAACACCATATTTGCAGTTAGATCTTGCCCAACTTTTAGGCTAAGCTAGCACATGCACTAGTGCTGGCCCACTAGAAGGTAACCTTAAACCCCCTTTTTCAGGACATTATTACTTAAAATAGGTAACATTTTCCATGTCAATAAATCAAGACATATACCTGGCTATGGTAAAAAAATGACAAGATTGCATCCTCTTCCTTTTGATAATCTCTTCTTATTTGAAGGGCAAAGGATCCCATAAAAACCACACAATATCATTGTGGACTTATACCTTAATCTGAGATAGAACTTTTTCAATTCCATTATAAGTAGTCGAGGTTTATCCACAAAACATAATTATCCATCAACAATGTATGTATAATCTATCTTCTAAGAACCACTCATGCCATAGTGACCATGGCATGAGTCAACCTATTAAATAATTACGAATTGAAGAACCATATTTTAGGGCTTAAGACATTAATTCAAGGTTAAAAATTCCCTATATAGTAAAGTGATACGGGTCAAACCATAGAGATCAGGTATAAAAAGAGAGCCCAGGTGTTATAAATACACACTTATTAAACTTTTCTATTATGGGCCGGAGGCTCATTGTGCATCATAAGTTTCAGGATTACAAGAGATGTCACCTAAGTTGTGAATCATGCCCAGAGGAGGTAAGGCAAGTCTGAGGTGATGCAGGATCATAGTAAGGACTTCAACTCATGGGAGTAGGGGTGTTGGGCAATTGAGGAGTGGGTAAAGTTATAGTAGGTGTGACAGCTTTCTATGTATCTCATATCAAGGTAGTCTTATAACCAAAATGAAGTATGTACAGAACAGGTTTCCGTGATAAGGATTCAAGGAATTTCCATCACAACCCGATAGATGTATTGTGACAATAAATCCACATATCCATAAAAATGTAGAAAACATAAAGAGCAAATGAGAAACTATCCCCCTCTCTCAGTTATATCACTATCCTCATAGGACTTTTAACTCTGAAGTTTGCCTATCTCACTTACTTCACAAATGATATCAAAATCATGTTTCGTTGGTTTTATTATTTTTTAATTTAAATCATCATCTTATCAACCTCATCTTCCTATGTGATTCTCTTGAAGGTATTACATTCTCCAAAGAAGATATGTTGGTTCTATTGTTGAAGTTTCTACACTCCTATTACAAAAGCATGACTGAGAGCACTATAAATACCATTGATTTTGGAATGCCATACATGTGTCATGTCTTTTCACTTGATAGTGAAATTTCTGTCCATTAATTGTTAGTCTTTTTATTCAATTCATTTTAAAATTTTGTAACCCTTCTAAAAAACATAAACAATAAAAACAAATCTCTAGATTTATAGTGGCTAAGGAAATATAGTGCTTGCTCTTTATCAGAAATATTCTCTATATTGACTTTTATGAATCTATGAATGGTTAGATACCAAATTTTCAATTTCAATGATTCATCTCTTGGTTGTGTGAGTGATCCTTATACCTCCACTCCCAAAGACATCTTTGGATAGACAATTTTACTTTGGCTATGACCTAGGAGTTCCTATTACTGAAACTCCAAACTCTCTTAGTTGAGGTGCAGGAAAAAGCGCATGACGATGATTTAGTGGTCAACATGGGATCACCTTCCCTTTGTGTACGAGGAGAAAACTCAACGAAGATGATGTGATTAAGTCCTTATCCAAGGTAGTGGAATACAGGAGAAGATTCTTTCATATTTTCTGAATGTATTAGTACTAACTCGGTGATTAATTATTAGTCTTTAATCATTTTTCATATCCTTAGAAATCCTAGAATAATTAAGAAGATGAGGAACTATATAAACATAGTAACCAATGATTGAAAAGTTCCATGAGTGAGTCGATAGACGCATGTGTATCCTCGAGAGCACAAGGTGTAGCTTTGCACCCACTAGCTGAAAACTCGACCAAGTGATTCGATTAAATTGACCCAAGATTAATTAATGTATATATTGATATAATCAAATATTTTTAAAGTCCATTAAAGATTATTAGGTCATTGGATGTGTTAACTCAATTGATACACGACCCTAGAGGGTCATCCCAAAATAATATTTTAGACGTTGGAAGATTTTTTTAGAGTTTTATGAAAAGTCTTACTTAGTAAAAATAGGTAAGGCCCCACAAAAAATCTTGGATTCTATGGCCTTGAGGGGCTATATGGGTCTCACTCAAGAATTAAACAAATCATGGATTTGATCTGTGCATGGGGCATTTGACTAATAGACTTTGATTTCTGTTATGATTATGTATAAATTGTTCCATTGCAGGACTCTCTTTAGCTACACCCATGTCAAGGCCATCAAATCCATTAATATCCACTCCTTTAACCTAAAATGAAATATTGGGGAGACATCTAACTCAAATACCCTTAAAAGAGGGAGATATTACCGTCAAGTGATCTGTGAGGTTACACTTGTTCTTTGTATTAAACACAGAGAAATCAGTCTATCACCCGATCATTCATTAAGCTCTATTATTGCTAAAAGGGGTTTGAATTAGATGTCATTTATTTGCAAGTATGTTTTTACATTATAATTGATATTCTTTAAAACACTTTAGCTTCACTACTCTTTTTTGTCAAGGACGCACGAATACCCAAGGTCAATTCAATGACATTGTTAAGGGACTACCAATAATTTTAGTTCGGGTATTTGAGCACAATAAATATATGGCTTATTTGATCCATTATTTAATCACTTTTATTTCTTTAATGCATATTATACATTGTTAAGCTCAAAATAGAAAAAAATATTTAACCCTAATTTATTGAATTTATAAGTTCTTGAGACATCGATACTTTTCTCCTGGGGCTAAATAAAGGATTTAGATCAATGAAATATTAAATTTTGCTTCCAAATGGGATGTATAATATGCTAAAATCATGAAGTTGACCACATTAGCAGGCCCAATAGCGAAGGAAGCAGATAAAAGACTAAAACATAACCTTATTTACAAACCCATGTCAAAGGGGGGCATGATTTGTTGAACTCCATAACTTAAAATTAAAAGTTGAATTTCAAGTTGGAAAAAAAATAAAAAATATATATCAAGGATGTATTTCACAATATATAAAACTTTGAATTCATTGGGACTATATCAAAGGACTAAGAACATTAAAGATATTATATTTAAACTTTTATTCCCCATCCTTGAATAATATCCTAAAACCTTGCTGGAAGCCATAATGCATTAATTTTGTTGGTTCCGTCAGAGTTTTACAGTAAAAAATTAAGAGAGGATTTTTGAACTCCGTCGATTTCAAGAAGATGTAGAAATAACACCATCTTTATGTGTTCAATTTAAATTTTAACAAGTTTTTTCCAATATTTTTTTCTACGAGTAGGACCATATCTTAGATTCCAAACTTTCCAAATTTTCATTGTAGCAAATGCTATTGTTAGTTCAAGTGGGTAAGGAGTAACCTAAGAGGGGAGTGAATTAGGTAGATAAAATGAGGTAGAGGAAATGGGAGACATAATTATTATTTTTAGATAGCTTAGGCAAATCATTAATGTTGTTCAAGGGTATCTGTCCAGAGGTGATGATGTGCTCTAAACGTGTTTTTGTGAATACCCCCAAGCAAATCACTTGGAAGTAAGCCTGAACAAAGATACCAAAAAAGGGAAAAAGTCGATGAAGCTTTGTCGTCGTCAACCCCCAAAGTCTTCCATGGAATGATGTTGCTTGACTTGCTTCAACTTGGCCCCCAAAACCTTTTTCTTATGGCCCCAAAATTTGACTGACCACAAAGCTCTACCAAGAAAAATATATTTCTGAATAATATCTTTTCTTCAACAACACTCAGTAAGACAACTCCTTAAGTAGTAGTCAAAAAAGGGCATCATTTCATGTATTTCAACAAGAATATTTTTAGATAAGAAATTTACTAATTTAAAGATAAAAATTCATAAATATAATTAGGACTTCCCTGTAGTAATACCTCCCTGTTTGTGGTCATTCTTTCCACAAGTCGTCTTCTCCTCCATGTTTATTTGGATGAAGATCCTTGATTTCTGTTTGACCTTTGGTGCTTAAAACTAAAATATTGTTTTCATTCCTGTATCAAAATAGGAAAATCAATCTGAAAAAAAAAATTAGCACAATTTTACACTACTTTTATGTCACACAAAATTTTCAAAATTGAATCAGATAAATATCCAGAGATCAATGATTCCATGTTCCTATTTATCGCCTGATTCCTCTGCGTCCAACTTAAACCCCCTATTACACTTTCAAAATTCAACCAAAATATGTGATTCCAAATTATTTGGATTCAAATAATTTTATAAACTATTCATGAGTTGAAAAAAAAACTCAAAATAAATATAAAAGTTATCTAAAAATGTCAAAATTATCACAAGGTTGAGGATGAGCGGATTTTGGAGGCCAGCCTTCTTTCCTATCAATCTTGAATCACCCTGTACCAAAAATGACAATTCTAAGTTCTTTGGACTTGAATTTATGCTATCAAAAATTTTCTGTTGAAATATATCCTGGCATTGAAAGATCTCTTTAACTTTTAAACTTTTGGAGTTTGTTAATAGGCCTTTAAACTGTATATATTGACTTAGAAATCTGAAAGGGCATAATGATAATTTATCAGCAGTCCACCATTCATATGTATTGATTATGATTCATCAATATAAAATAATCATTTTAATTTTGAATTATTATATTTACTATTTTGCGATAAGTTTAAAATACATTTCGAGAGTTAAGAGTGAAAACTAGCCATTATGCCAAGGATTAATTTCAGCTTTAAAATAATATGAAACTTTTAGATATGTGTACCACATCATTTTAATCTAGGTATCACCATTGGATAGTTATAGCTTCATGTAATTACTTTTCATTAAATCATCAGTAAATTCAGCCTTAAATACTCGAAGGAAGTAGTTAGGAATTTGAAGAAGTTAATGAAACAATCAACCAAAGTCAAATAAAAAAAATCTTCGTATAATATTGGAAAATATGTTTCTCTTCATGTAACAAAAATACAAGTCCTAAATACATGATTTGACTTGTTCACCATATAGTCAAACTAAGTAGCCTTTTAATATAACTAAGGGCGGTATTTTATCTCCACTTACAATTAGTCAACTGGTTGACTGTGAACCTTTTGTGCTGGATCACAACCCCGATTAAGGCATATATTACTTATAAAATTCATCAAAATACATATAAAATTATTTTACTTAACTGCCCTTAAAGCTTAATCTTCAGTTATGATTTTTCTGTTACTCGCCACGCCCTCACGCCTAAGTACCACCTCATGTGTATGTAGGTGCTCATATATACCGCATTTAAATGTCACTGGACGTATATTAGTTATGTAAAATTTACTTATTTCCCAAAAAATTCCATGAAAACTCTTCAAACATTATCATAGAATATGAAAAATAAACATTTACTTTGGTTTACTCTGGTTTGATTCATAAAAATTAGCTTGAATTAGTTTGCTTTGGTTTCTACTGAAGCTATTCCTATAAAATTTTCATAATTCAAAAAATATTAAACAATTATAAAAACTATATTTAAAATACCCCCTTGTTAATGATGCAAAGATATAGTTACAGGTGTTTTCATACATCAAAACCTTAAAAAGGCAGTTTAACCTTAATTTTTTATTTATACAACACAATGTTTCTTGGCATTAATTTAGATTAATTCAATGAATTATTTTTTATCAAGGGGGATAGTTTTGTCATCAGAAAAGGAATCAACATTTTTAACATATGAGCATAAGTAGATATTTCAATACATGTTTAAAGATAAATAATTACTACATTATGATATCATTATAATATCATCACACATAATCATAAAATTCAGTTTAACCAGTGTATGTGTATTGTAAGGAATCCTACTTCCATGAATAAATGCTCCATGAGATGTGGAATGTGTGATTGGCTTGTGTGCCACATATAATATCCACCATAGAAATGCCATTCAGACTTTATTCCAAGGTTACAAGTCATTTTTATGCTTGCAACAAATTTCAAGATCTGGTCAGCAACTGATGTGTATCTGTATCATATTTTGAAAAAACTATTGATTAGGGGTGGCCCTAATCCATATACTGGTAAACATTTAAATTCATAAATTGGACATAAAATGGAAAATATTAGGGCCCACGTCAAACAATTTCAGATATTGAAGGTATGGAATTTGAATTGGAGAGGGAAGTGCCAAATACGAGTAGTACGGATGTTATTCAAATCCTTGAGACATAGAAATGTTTAACATTACTTTTAGTAAGCCAAAAATTTATCATGTACCAAATTCTTGTTCTGCTACTTGCCTTATTAGGATTTATGCAAATAAAGAGTGTCAAGAGCTGGAGAAGGTTACTTATATTTAATTCATCCATTATCAATGCAAATGGAATATAAGTAAATCAGAGAAATTCCAACTTCAGAAAGAGATGCAGATCTCCATTTCTGTGGAGATCACAATACTCAAACCTTTAATCACAAAAAAATTATCATACTCAATTTTCAGCTTATGCAGGTAACTAACATACACTTTAATCATTATATGATACATATAACTAGGGAGAACCTATACAAATGAGGATAACTTTCAAGATGTAAGGAGGAACATGGCCCAAATTGAGAAAGAAAAATGAGCTTCGATCAACACACCAAAAGATATTGAATCATCTTGCGTCGTGGCATCTACTAAAAAAAATTGAGAAATAGAAAGTGTATGTTAAGTAGAGTTAAAAGCCATAATAATAAGTAGCCATGTTTAAATTGAGAAACAAAAAATAACTCCCTTGTACCTTTGACATTAATATTCAGGATGTGATCCCTGATAAAAATCAAAAGGATCATTCATGCCAGCAGGAGTGTGTGGAGCCGGCGTAGCAGATGCGATGCTTGGAGTGTGCGTAGTCTAACCCATCGTCCGCTGATGTCAATGTTGAGGTGTGCGACAAGTCAGACTATCAAGCGAGAGGGTGAGCTCTCCCGCCTCTAGTGCTCCATGCAATCTGCCACTCCCTTGGCCCCTTCTTCGACAGTGTGTGACACGTGCGAAGAGCCGGCAAGCCAAGGCATTCAATGCGATAGCATCCACGAGCTGTCAGAGGGAGTCCTTGCAAAGAAAGGAAAACATGGTAGGGGTTCGTGTGTGTACCGCATGATTGGCATGGGCATCTGTTGTCTGATTTCCCTCGTGTAACTGGTGATGAACACTTGTTGTGCGAGGGCGACACCGCATGATGTCCTGCCATAAGCGCTCAAGCTGCCACTAGGAGCATTTTCCTGCACGAAGCTTGTCAACTAATACATGTAAGTCCGAGTTTACGATGATATTGTGAAGGTTTTGTTCCTCATAGAGTAAACCATCCTGTATCACCATAGCCTCAGCTACAATATTAGTCTGAATGCCATAAAAAAACCAAAAATGCAAAGATAATACTCCATGTATGGTCACAGAGGATACGGCCTCCCCCGGCTTGGCCCGGGTTTCCTTTGGCCACACCAGCCACATTCAATTTGAGGGTGTCGATTGGTGGTGCATGCCAACGAACAACCTGTAGCTGAATGCGAATGGAGGCGAGGGTCACCGAAATGCCCCAAGAGTGAAAGAGGTTGCATGCGAGGGCTGAGCTATGGGTGCGAACTAGTAGAAGATGTTGGGTGTGTCGTATCCATTGCTTGACTCATTTCATGGTATCCAAGGCCCGCATGGTAGTTCCTGCAAGACAAAAAGAATTTTTCCCTTTCCATATCTCCCATACTAAGTAAGCTATGATGATGTGGAGGAAGGGGCTCCGTTTAGAGCATGTTGGCAAGAGATACATCTTGCCAAAACACTCTAATGGTGTCAGAGTAGAGGAGGTACCAACGAGTGGACACCAATATTGTGTGATTTGGCACCAATAGTCTAGGGTTGTCTCACTATGGAAGAAAAGGTGCTCCATAGTCTCAGCCTGGGAAGATGCAGGGCAACAATAACAACGCGAATTGAGGGAGTGACTGATATGGGTCACTCGATCATCAGTCAGGAGGCCACGATGCAGGAGTCTCCATAGAAAGAAGGAGACGCGAGCAATGATCGCCGGATGCCAGATGCGGCGACCCTAGGGCTGGATGGGGGATTTCTCACAGAAATGCTCCCATGAAGATCTACAAGAGTAGGACCCATCGAGGGTAAGTGTCTTAATAGTACGGTCGTGAGTGATCCCAATGGGAGTACGCTAAGCCTGGGATCACATGTTTATTGGGAGGCCATGTTGTTCCCAAAGGCAGCACATGTTGCCCGTTAGCAACTACACCACGATCAGTCGCAGGTGACGTGGAACAAAGTGGGGCTGATGGGCTAAAGGCTCGTCTGCAAGCCATGTGTCATACCAGGTACTAACCGCACCTCGGCCAAGATGCCAACATGTGACCTTAGCTATTTCTAGCCAATGTCACTGCCAAGTCCTCCATCTGTAATGGCCCTGGATATCCATCTCTCTATGAGCCCACTGACCATACTTGGCTGAGATGAAACTCCTCAATGGGGAGTGCGTGGTACGCATACGCCACACAAGCTTCTTCTTAAGCATGTCTTGGATGTCCTAAAGGCGCCTGATCCCTAGACCCCCCCTATTCCATCGCACGACAAGCTTTCTCCCAAGAAACCTAGTGGTGGCGACTCTCTCCCTTGTCATGACCTAACCATAAGAAATGTGCACAAAGTCGCTCCACAAAGCCAAGGACTGTGAATGATAATGAATGAATCCCTAGGGTATCCAACATGATACTCCTGAGGACATGTCGAATAAGTTGGATGCGTACTCTAGGGGATAGAAAATGAAGTTTCCATCCCTCTAGTTTCTTTCTCATTTTGCCAACAAGGCATCAAAATAATGATGCCTAGCCCGTCCAAGAAAGATAGGGCATCAAAGATAATCAAAAGGGAGGTATCCTCGTGTGTATTGGGTATAGTGTTGGATAATCTGAGAGCGCTTTACATGGTGGATGGACCGACCATAAAGCTGCTCTTTGAGTCATTGACGAGCTGGCCAAAAGCCCGCTCGTACGTAGTGAGAACACTCATGAGTTCCTTTATTGATTTTTTAGATCCGTTAAGGAAAAGGATGGCGTCATCTGCAAAAAAGGAGTGCGAGAGGATCTGGCATCCCCTTTTCATAAAATATGGTTGGATGAGGCCGCGGGCGATCACTCGTGTGAGTGATCGGATGAAGACCTCCTCCATCAATATGAAAAGGGTGGGTGATATGGGATAACCTTGCCCTAGACCCCGCGTGGCCGTGAAGAAGCCAGTGGAGTTTCTGTCCACCAAGAGAGAGAAGTGATTCTCTCTAATGCAGGCATCAACGAGAGCAATGAATGCATCGGTGAATCCAAAGCAACGTAAAGGCATAGTGGGAATAAAAAGATAGTTATATTTTCTAATATATAAGGCCTACCCTTCTGAATCAGATCCGAAAATAAAAAAGGTTCAGGAACTCTATTGATAAAATATGAGATCTTTAAAGGATTAAGTTGAGAGTTTTAATGTCATGATTCTAGCCCTTCATGATAAATATAAAGCTATTTAGAACATGTCTTCTTAGATTTACAATTAGATAATGTATTAATTGGATCACCCTGTGGGAAAATGGATTGTGTCATTCTTAAAGTAGATAATTCCATTTTTCTATAATATTATTGATGTCAAAAATCATCGGAGATGTCGTCATAACACTACTGAGACGATGCTCAGATATCAATATGATGCCGGACGTCATCAATGATGTCGTCCGAAGAATAAATTCCTAAGGATATGAAACTACATGATGCAATGAACCCTGGGCGGATGTACATGCAAGCCCCAACTCGTGGGATTCTGCCGAGCTCTGAGCTCCCTGGTAGGGGCGACCGCTGATGGTGACGGTGACCTTCTAACCCTTGTTAGAGCGACGACAATGTCTACGACGTCGAACAGAATAATTACGTTGATGCTCGCATGTAACGGACGGGCTCGTAGTTTTCAAGATATAATCTCTCACCTAAACTAACCCGAGCGCAATGGAGTGCAGCCGAAAATATAATGAAAGACGTAATGTAACTGACGAGCAAGGGGGTACGACGTGCCTCGTTGGTGTTGTCGCTCGTTGTTAGTGTCTTTGTCAGCGCGGAGCGATGCGGGCAGGTGCAATGGATGCTTGCCGAACGCAGGCACATCGGCGTTCAACAGGTGGCAACGGGCAGTGCTGGAGCAAGATATAGGACTGGGGGCGAGGATGAGGAGTGTTGGCAAACGGTAAGGTGGCTAGGACAATCAGTCGAGCTTGATGCATCCTTAGGATGGGTCGGTGCCGGCGGGATCAGGCAGCTAATGCGAGTGGCGGTAGGTGGCTTGAGGGAGGAGCACATGATGGTGCAGAGATAAGCGGATAGCAGAGCAGCGTGTCGACTTGGCCAAGCAGCGCACGCAAGGAGAAGGGGACTTTGAAATTAGGGCTCGAAACTGTATATATGAACTTAGAAATTCAAAGGGCATAATGCCAAATTATCAACAGTCCAATAGTCACATGTATGTATTATAATTAGATATTATGAAATAGTAATATATTTAATTTTCTATTTTATATTTACTATTTTACTACACTTTCAAAATACCACTTTAGTGTTAATAGTAAAAATTAGCCATTATGCCACCAATTTTAGCTTTAAAATAATCTGAAATATTCAGTTTTTGTTTAGAACACCATTTTACTCAAGATATGACCATTAGATAATAATATTATGTAATTTATCTTCATCAAATCATCATTATTTTCAGCTTTAAATAACAAAAGGTAGTAGTTGTGAATTTGACAAATTTACTATACCAATCAAATGACGTCCAATTTACAATAATATTTGAAAAGTGTTGGAGAATCTATTTATCTTCATTTCATAGAAGATTCATGTCCTAAATTAGTGATTTTACTTGTTCGACATATGGACAAACTAAGTAGCCTTTTCGTGTAACTATAGATGGGTATTTATCTTTGATTTGAACTTTTGGATTAATAATTGAAGCTAATTAAATAAATAAAACAAGGAAAACTAATTCTAAATCATCATACGAAAATATTTAACCCTATTTAACCTAATGGATTCAGATTTGGTAGAATAATTTTCAGCATTTTAATATATTATTATAGTAGAAAATATCAAAGTAGTTCTAATTTAAAATACCTTAGCCGACACTTTGGGAGCATCGGATGACAATAGATGGAGATGGACATGAGTTAAGTGGAACAGATTAAAGAGATACCATACTTTTTGCAACAATATGATAGTGGACATACGCCGATGACAAGCGGAGCAGGAATGAGTGATATCAGTTTTACCATTGATAGTGTGACGGAGATTAAGGCAGATATGCACTGACGGGCGGCAGATTTGAAGGTTGTGTGAGTGAGAGTGGAAGCCTAGGATACTCCTGATGATAACCTAGGAAAAAAGATGAAAATGTGAGTCAGAATAAGGCAAAGATCAAACTAACCTCATTGTTATGTTCCTAACGGACCAAGTGATAATTTTTCTTCATGTTGTAATTTTATCTGAATCCTTTGCTCTAGGAGAACAAGAATAGACCTGAAGGGGATATTGAATAAGCAAATCACTCTTTTAATCCTAATTAGAAAAAACACATGGGTGCCTTTTTTACACTGATGGGAGCACTATTTATAGATCCAAGATAGTAGATGGATAGAATACATAAATGTGGAACCACCTCAAAATTTCAGGCCGAAACTCCTTGTGATGCATTAGATATCCACCTTTAAATTTGGAACAATCTTAGCCATCATATTTTCTCTCTGAATTTATATATTTTAAGTTAAGGCGGATTCTAAGCATGGCAAGAATATTGAGGAGCAAAAAACTAAATTTATTCATTTAAAATATTCAAATAACTTCAAACATATATTTTATGTGTTATGAATTTATTTTCTTAATTAATTTAACTTCATTAAACTCCATAAAAATACTAGAATTTTTTTAAAAAATAGAATATCATTTTAAAGATACAATAATAAATCAATTATATAAATAGAAATTAAGATTTTCTGACTTATAAAATTATTTATTCATGAAATTAATATAGGAAAAGTATGCTAAAATTCCATAAATTCAAGAAAACCTGAAAATTCATTACAAAGTGAAATAAATGATTTAAATCATTAAGAACATTGATTTTTTATCACTTTAATGAAAATAAGCACATAAAACACATGAGATTATTCATAAAAATAGCATGATATCCATGGTTATCGGCCACCAAGCGGCAGAGGCGGCCAGTAGCAAAAGCAGCAAATGATCATTGTAAACATTGTCATTTGTATCTTAATTGCTCTAGCCAGTAATTATGATGGGAACTACAATAATACGATGTGAATAATGTATTCCTCCACGGGTGAAATGATGGCAACCAGAAGGGTTCATAGGTAGCATGCGAGAATTTGCATTGATTAAGCAAGGGGGGCTTTGCAATAGCATGGCTTATATTCTTCTGGTATTTTTGATATATTTAGAAATAGTCTGCATATCTACACACACATATAGTCCACCACTTGTGATATAAATTTGCGGACAAGATGGATGAAATTTTATGTAAGATGTTGTTCAACAGCCCTCAATGAATGGCCTACCTACGCTGCACATGGTGTGAAACAACCCCTAACAAATAGTGGGAGGAAGAGAAATATATACAGAGAGATACATGTAAATAGAGTGTGACATAATATATATATATATCTATATATGGCCTCTTCCCGGTTAGGTTTGGGAAACTCAAATCGAAAATTGCAATCTTAAAACCGGGACGACTTACCAGGTCTAAGAATTGCGAAATCCAACTTTGAGTTCCTCAAACCTGCTTCTACCAGTTTGGAGTCTGTCGGTCGGTCGCCGATGACAAGGCACAGCTAGCACTTTGCATTGACAATGAGATTTTGGGGAACCATAATTTCTTCGACTTGCAAGATAAATGCTGAGGTTTTGTCGACAAGCGATGCGATCCTTGAGGCCTCCTGGCCGAGGGTACCTGACAAGCGGAGCAATCCTCGGGGAGGTAGTTCATATCTACACACACGCACAGGAAATATCTCTACGTCCTCGGGGAGGAAGTATATATATATATAGAGAGAGAGAGAGAGATAACTTGATGTTACGGTTGGTTGCACGATTTGGTTGATATTCAAACATACAAGCCTAAATTTTACCTCTCTAAACATACCAGAGCAATGGGCGATCCAAACTTGGGGCTGTAATTTGAACAGCCCATTGCCCAAATGTTGCCCTACCTCAGGGCTCTAGGAGGGGTATTGGGACTGCAGAGAAATTATTGATTAGCCCAGGCCAAACTGTGGCAGCAATGTCACGGCTGGGACAGTGGCAGGGTAAGGGTGGTGGTAGCATTACATGAGACATGGTAGCTAAAGTGAATGTTGATGATCATTCTGAGATTTGAACTTACACACTCAATGTAGAGAGGTCTCTAATCCACTACCCACCACCTGTGCATTTTCCTTCAGATTAATTGTATATATTATAAAATTGGCACACATTGAAACTTTTGTCCAGATCATATTGTGCACATTGGGTACGGTGAATCCTTGCTGGGTTGTGTGAGAGAAAATTTGAATGTTTATAATGAACCACCCCAAACTTTACAACTGCCAACCCTTCCCAAAACCACTAGATACGTTCAACCCATTTAGACAGCAGGTTGGAACAGGGTTGATGTGGTGTTGGATTGGATTGCCCAATAGGTTTTAGATTCATCAACATGTTATGATTTTGTTCTACTCCTTAATCAAGCATTATGTGCAGTCTCAGTGGAGAGAGGCTCTAACTAAAGCACTAATGACTGGCCCCAATATTGCTAATGGGGTTACATATTGGGGTCAAGATAAATGGGTCATTTCCATGAACGGAAATAAAATAAAGATGGAAACAAAATAAGGAAATGAAATTCAATATAACAAACAGAAACAAGAAAGCCAATGCTGATGATGATGGGGCTCTCTTGTTGACACCTCCTTCAAGCTGGTGAACAGATGCTCCTGATCCTAAGCTTGCTCAATAACCAATCGAAGAGTGTTCTGGTCAGTCCTTCAATGAACACATCAAAAATTTGGCAGGCTGACTTGACATATCAGATCCAAACACATCCGTGGTCAATCGTCTCCTATATCCAATGCTTATTTAGCTCAATGTGCTTGGTCCTATCATTAAGAATAGGGTTATGGGCAATATCAATTGCTGATTCACTGCCACGATATAGAGTTGTGGGCTTATTTTGTTCCAATTCTAGGTATGTGAGGATACTTCTAATCCACATGGTCTTTGTTAAGTTGAAATTTAAGCTCCCGTTTATTGTAGTATGCTTCAACTTAGACAATACTCACTATAGTCTATCATTTAACTTAGTGGAGCTGCTTATGGTGAGTTTGAGATCGAACACAAGGAGGGGGTTGAATATTGAGACTCAAAATTTTTCTGCAGCTACTCACGCTGACTTAAAACATGGATCCTAATTGATGATTTTAACTAATAAAGTTGAATTCGATTTACATAGACATTAGGATAGAAGGAAACATAACTCTAACGATAACAGAAACGCAAAGAAAAAAAACTATTTAATAACTAACCAAAAGATCGGTTTTGCTCGGTCCGAAACAAGGATTGGGTTGGTTTGAATGCCCAGGTACCTTTCACCACCTCTTGGGGATGCTCCTCTGCGTAGCCCTTCTCTTCACGGCTCCATACCTCACGCCTGGAGCTTGGCGAGTTTACCACGTGACCGAGCGCTGGCGAGGAAGAATCTCCGCACAAGGGGGCGACGGCCCTTCTCTTCTTCCGCCCTCTTCCTTCTGCTGGTGTCTCCACAAAAATCCGAACTCTCACCGCTTCCCCCCTTTCCTCCTTTTCTTCTTTTTCTTTCCCGCCTTTCTTCTTTTCCTTCTTTTCCATCGTTGATTCTTTGTCTTCTAAAAAAACACAGCCGTTGGATCTTCTTCCGCCAGCTCGGGCTGCATCCTTTCTCATGTGCTTCTCTGCATAACTGAAAAATTGACTAAGTGCACGCACGATACAATAAAATAAGATACAACAAAAATCTGATGGTAAAATAGAGTACCCATCTTTCTATTCTCAAAAGTCAAGTTTACTAGTGCTAATAAAAAGAATATTTATGCTCATATTACTCCCCATGTCGCATGTTAACTTAATCCCCCTGCTGACCCTTCTGTTCTGGTTAAGCAGGTTACTTGTGAGCTTGCTACTCCACTCCACCTGAGAACCTGTTTTTTTTCTGTTGAAGCAAGCAGGAATCTTGCAAAGTAGCCCACTAAACTCTAACATTGAAATAAAATGACAGAAACTCCAATTATTTTATATATATGTAGCTTAACTAAACATTCGTATTGGATTATTTATGTTTTAAATCATGCATATTTCCATACTATCAGTCTTTCTAATGCCCTTAACCAATGTCATGTATTCTACTTCAGCACAAGAGAGAAAAATCTCATGTTGCTTCTTACTCCTCCAAGTGACTAAATTTCCTCCCATAAATGAACGGTAGCCTTATATAGACCTTCTATCTACCAGTGACCCTCCCTGATTTGCATCTATGTATACTTCACTTCAGTTCCCCCATGACCAGAAAATATTATTCTATGACCTGCACACCTCTTCAAATACGCCAATACCGAATACGCAGCCTCTAAGTGAAACTTCCTCAGATTGTCCATGAATCTGCTCAATAGTCCGAATGCAAGTGCAATATCTACTCATTTATCATTAAGATAGATGTGTTTCCTAATCAGCCTATACTATTAGCCTTTTATCTATTGATAAATC
The DNA here is from genome assembly GCF_029677425.1 of Wolffia australiana. Taxonomy (NCBI): domain Eukaryota; kingdom Viridiplantae; phylum Streptophyta; class Magnoliopsida; order Alismatales; family Araceae; genus Wolffia; species Wolffia australiana. The sequence continues at coordinate 6,449,046 of NC_135840.1, read as the reverse complement.
TTCTTCATGAATACTCAATTTTATATAAGGGTATGTTGACACAAGAGAGGGTTTGTACCTACACATCTCCATCTCTTTTAACAGATCAAGGATAAACTTATATAGAGATATGAATATCCTGTGTAGAGAGCAGGCCACTGAAAAACTAGAAATTAGGGTTAAATATGTCAATTGAGGTGTATGTCTATTTAACAATATTTATAATTTACTTACGAGCATAGAACAAGTCAGGGTTAAATCCACAAAGAGGAAGTATTGAATAAGTAAATTTATCTTTGATTTCTACTTTTTGCAGATTTAATATATATTTCAGGAAACCAATCTAATTTAACAAAATAAAAATAGTGAAATTTTTTTTGAAATAAGTACAGGAAGGTCAGAAAACATTAATCCGATTTAACCAAATTTACTCATATTTCCTAATTTTGAGAATTCAATATGACTTTATAGAAGAAAAATACTAACTAACGTTAAGCTTAGCCAACACTTTGGGAGCGATGGGTGACAATGGACAAAGATGGGCGTAAGTGGAGTGGAGCAAATGGAAGAGATATTGTGCTGATTAGACACAGATGAAAGCAGACAAATGTCGACAAGCGAGGGGCGAGTGACAACAATTTCACGGTCATTAGGGCAATAGAGATGGAGGTGGATGTTCACCGATGAGTGCTGGACTTTAATAAGGTGTGTGAGACAATGGAAACGTAGGCTACCGATAATGATAACCTAGGAAAAGGACAAAGACATGCTTTGAAAAAGATGAAGATCACACCAACCTTGTTATCACGTGCCCAAGGGGCCAAGTGGTGATTTTTCTTCACGTCTTGATCTCAACGTCATTCCTTCAGTCCTTCACTCTTGGAGTACATAAACGGACCCAAAAAAGATTTTCAATGAGCAAAATACTCCGCTAATAGCAGTTAGGAACAAAATCCAAGGGTGACTTTTTCACAATTACAGGAGATAAATGTGGATCTAGCCTAAAAATTGTAGCCCAAACTTACTTCTTGATCATTAGATATCATCATTTCAATTTAGAGCAATCTGAGCCATCTGATTTTCTCTCTATCCAATTGTATGGCAGAGTGGAAAAACTCGATTAATTCATTAAAAATATTTAAATATTCAAAGTTATATTTTTTTAATTATAAAATTTTAACTTTAGAAAATCCAATAAAAATACTAGCAGATACATAAAATTCAGAATATCATATTAAAAATATGCTAAACCCCTTTAATATTTAAATATCTAAATATATATTTTCTAACTTGTGAAAGTATTTTATTCATCAAATTGATGTCATAAAATTATGTTAAAATACCATAAAATGAAGAAAAATTGGAATCTCATCATAACAGTCAACTAAATCATTTTAAACTCTAATCACATGGATTTATGATTATATCAAGGAGAATAAACACATAAAGTGCATGAAAGTAGTATAAAAATTAGCATCATTTTAAAATTAGCATGATTATAAAAAATTTCAGCCGCCTCAATTCCCAGAAATTATCTTAACCTTGCAAGTGATTTGACTTCAAAAAACTTTGACAATTTAGTGCTCAAGGCTTAATTCGATCCTTCATCATCCCTTGGGATGATAATGTTATCCACATACACTAACAAGATTGAAACTCTTTGTGAAGTGGAAATTTTCATGAACAACATATGGTCGTGATTACTTTTTTATAACCCATATTTATCAAGCTGCATGAAAATTTGTCAAACTAAGCTCTGGGGGGCTGTTTAAGTCCATGTATTGCCTGCCGCATTTTACAGATTTAATGGCCATACTATTCTCTGTAATATCAAGTAGGTAGCTTCATATATTTACCTTCATTTAAATCACCGTGGAGGAATGCATTATTCACATCATATTGTAGTGGTGCCCAATCACAATTACTGGCTAGAGAAATTAATATGCGTAATGTATTCAACTTAGCTAGTGGGGCAAAATTCCATCCATAGTTTATTCCATAGGCTTCTCTATATCATTTCACTACTAGTCTTGCCTTTAATATTTCTAGAGGACTATCAGCTTGGACTTTAGACAAAATACCCAACTACATCCTCCTGTGCACTTACCAACTAAAGCCTCCATAATATCTGAGGTGTTATTTTTATTTAACGCTTATATTTTGAATATTCATTGCTTTCTTGCAGTTCACCACTTTAGGTGTTTCCTCATGTGTTTACGGAAAGCCACAGCCTTGGGAGCTGTAAAAAATATTTATAATTATGTCCCAGTTTCTGATAGCTCACCACATTAGAGAGGAGATATTTGTTTCTCTTAGTACATTGCCTTTTTCTCTTTTTCTCAAGGCAATTGGCCATCCATTCTCATTTCTTCTACTTTAGATGGCCAATCAAGAATTTCACTTATGTCTTCATCCATCCATTTTATAACTTCAACTCTTCATCTCCACCTGTGTCTCTTGATGATTCAGCTTGTTCAGGGCAAACCCTTGACTTTCCTTCATTCCAATCAGCAGCTGCAATTTATAGAATATCTTTCAAAATAGGAGGGAGATGTCTCCTCATTATCTCTTGTGCTCCACGTAACTCCTGGAAACTCCTGGAATCTCTTGGTACCTCAGATATTTCTTCACTTTTATTTTTCCTGATTTTTACATAAACTTGTATTTTCATTGAATGTAACATCAGCAGAAAAAAGCATTCTCCTTGAGGCTGGGTGGTAACATTTATACCATTTTTTAAGTATGATAATAATGAAGGAACACACATGTTATGACTTAGCGATTGAATTAATCATTTATATTATAAATATGAGAAAATACTGTACAATCAAATATTATAGGGGACAGACCAGTTTTTAATCGTACATGAGAATAACATTTCATCATGAGGTCTATAGGACTCTCATAGCCCAGTGTCTTTGATGGTAGCATGTTGCTTATATGCACAGCTATAAATACTGCCTTCCCTCAACTATCAGGTAAGTTTCCAATGCTTGGTCACTTCATAATGCAAGAGCAATGGTTGAGCAATTGTAGCTACATGACCTATCCTCCTCTATAATACCCCATTTTTTTGTGGGGTAGTAGAGAGGAGTATTCACTAATGATATCAAATATGTAGTGATACATATTTGTCTTATGACTTATTTTACTATTTATATCAAGCATATGTACAAAAGTTATCACTTATTAATATCGAAAATGAAATTAACAGTTAGATTTTTAATTGGTCCTCACTAATGTCATTTAACAATTTGTAAACTAACCCCACTTGATTCTCTTGACTCAAGTGGTTTATTTTTCTCATGATTTCCTTGGAGTTCCATTTTATGAGAGGACTTAGGTAATTAGAATATAAATGATATCATAATGATGGAGTACAGTATGGAGCATGAAGTCCAGTATGGAGCATGCCCAATCCGGATCCCAAAAGGAGCTTAAGCCCAATCGAAGGAGGAGCCTATTTTTAAGGAGAAATTCAAGTGGGAGGCTTCTATTTCCTCCCTCTAAAGGAGGGCACAAAATTGACCTGTCACATGAAATCCTGGCCACACATTCTAGGTTTCTCGCATTGAGAATATGGGATCCTTATTTATACATTTTTCTCCCACATTGTAAACATCCCTGAATTTCTTTCTCAAACATTGTTTTGTCTACCTTGACTGAAGCAGTGATTCTTGGATCCATTCTTTTTGAGTGTCAGGTTGAGTGAAGAAGAGAAGCACATTATCAGATTTCGACTAAACTGAAGAAGAGTGCATCCATGGCCCAAAAAGGAGTGACACCATACGTTTGTGCATTGTCGGAGGCTTATGACATCCACAACTGATTTTCTGGTTGGTTATTTGCAGGAAATAATAGCCAAGATTCAATGCTTTTCGACTCCACAAAAAAGACTCAAAATTTTATTCTAAAGCTCAGGTTATTTCATTTTTAATGATACTGAAAACCAGAGATCCCCACATATTTTATGGCACCACCATGCCACATTCGAGGTGCTCTTGCGAGAAAACCCTGGCACCCTCTGCCTCTGCCAAATTTAATTTAAGTTATTTTAATTAGTTATTATGTGATTTCTTATCATTAGAATATTCAAAAAAAATCTCAAAAATATCTTTAAAAGTATTATAACATAATTTAGGTATTTCTTTATTCCATTTGCTTAGACAAATAAACAATTGCTTTTCTCATAGTTTGTTTTTGTTCTTATCTATAAAAACTATTTATATATATAAGCACATCAAACAATCTTCTAATTGATTTCTGGCTCACTGTGGATTAACCCTTACTCAAGTCTAAACTTAATAAGGAAACATTTTAAAAAATTGTTGTTTAATCTAGGAATTAATGATGACTTTTACTGTTTTTTGCCTTATTATATGCTCATGAGGATTCACGAACAACACCCTCCTGATCAAGTAAATATGCCAATGTCTTGTAGAAGAATTTTTATCATTATCCGACTGTTATCATTATCCGACTGTTTTTTGCCTTATCATATGCTCATGAAAAAATTTTCCTGCTCCTTAGCAGGAAGGTTCGATGTGTGATCATTACTAGCAAGATCACTTACGTACATGAGCCCATTCTTCTTGTAAAGAGTTAAGTATTCACATTCTTGGCATTATCATATCAAAACACCCATCAGCTGCCGTAGTAAATATAAGGTGTAAATCTTTAACTAGATCTGGGGTGATATAAGCTGTGTCCGAAGGCCTGAAACATAAAGGACATGTTTAATAATACCCAGTTCAGAAATTTTAATGTAGCCTATCCTTGTGACACACAGAATTTCCCCTCGTGCAATAAACACTCTATTCCATTCAAATAGAGCGTAGTTATGGAACTTCATATAGTAGGGAGTCATATGATCGGTGACACCCATATCAACAATTCAGTCAGAAAAACCATGAGGAGAATACGATGTTATCTCACCAGCTCAGGCCATAGTCTTCAGTTTCTCAAATTCCTCCTCCAACTGATCATAATCTTCAACATGTATAGTCCATCTACCTTCTGCTCATCCTTCCCTAGCTTCAGATTCAGCTTCTTTAGCATTTGTTGCATGAGCTTGGACTGGTCCGAGGCATGGATTCAAAATCCTGGAATTCTCTTTCATGTGGCTTCTCTTCTTACAATAGGAGCACTATAGGATGGACATATATTTACCACCTTGTCATTTGTACTGTCATGCCCTTCAAACACTCCTTTTTGTTGCTTTGTCTTCACAGAAAAACTTGCCCCATCTTTGTCATTAACAATACTAGCGATCAGTTTGATGTGATATTATTCAACTAAAATAATTCGGAAAGCTTCCCCCAGGTTAGGCACACATTCACGATTAAGGATCTGACTTCATAAATTCTCGTACTCATGTCCCATCAAAACCTTGAACATGCAAACTTTTAAAGCTGATTGCCACACTTCAGGATTTTTTTTGTCCTGAAAGGGCCAATCACCAGCCACAAGGTTTCAAATTCTTCTGTGTATTCTTCAACTGACATTTCACCATATACCAGCATATTCACCTTCGTCACCAATTCAAATGTACTCTTCATGACATTAGTCTTCTGAAGGTGGTCCCAAATCCTCCTTGTAGTCTTTAAAAAGAGGTATTTTTCGAAATCGATCTCCAGCCATACAGCTCAGCAACCACTGACAAACATTAGCATTGTCTCGCTCCCATGCTTTGTATCTGCAATTGCTTGGGTCTACCTAATGCGTAATATGATCGTCTAGTCTTCTGCTCTAAAGCACCATCTCAATATACTCGCTCCAATCAAGAAGATTGAAGCCATTGAATTTAAATACCTCTGGTACATTAGGAAAGAGCACCTGGTTTACCGTCGATCATCCATCCTATTTAGTTTGAAGGATGAGTTTCTGGCCTGCTTCCTCTACCATGTCGCATCTTAAAGAATCAGCTTTTGATTGTCTCACACTGTTCAGAAGTAAACAAATATCCTAGTTAGTGCTCATCCAAAATTTAGTAGGTTCTCACCGTTGCATGAATTCTTCCTCCGTGGTAGGTTGACTGTGTGATAACATAAAATTAGATCAATAAAAGAACGCATTTATTTTTTTTACCATTTATTTTTATATTTCCACTGGCATTATTCATCATTTTAGGAAAATCCCAAGCCATCTCCTTGATAATAAGAAGATGCCCAATACACGAGAAGCCCATTATGGAAGTTCATTTAAACCTCTTTAAGAACCAGGTTAACTGAAAGCAAGAATTGTGGAACTAACCCTCAATATAAATTTAAAAGGCTTATTTTCAAATCTGGTATGGAGTGAATGTGGATCTAGTCAGGGAATCAAATAACCCTAGCCCACCAAACCCTAGGAATTAAATCCAATGGATGGGAGAGTTAGGACACTTGTACTTAATCTCTTCTCCCTTTCTTTGTATACCATCTTGGATTCTTACTCCCATTTTTTTGTTTTAGGCCTAGTGCATCAGATTTTTTTATCCAGTCTAGTTCTACAAGAGTGTGGGAAACAGAGTTTGATGTAACACAAAGTGTCGGGATCGAACGGCTCGTATCACACCATGGGGAAGGATGAAGGTGCGTGATGCGAACGAGGATACATGATGCACAAGTTTTAAAATCAATGAGAAGCATGACGATAAACCTACTGACCTGAGATGGTTGTCCAGATAATCGGCACGAGGGGTCATGGCAAGGACAAGCTCCCAATGACCCAGATGATTGACTTGAAGACCGACTTGATGGGGGACAATCACTGTCCGTGAGCATCCGGACCATCGTCAAGAGCGATGCAGATCCGACACCAAAGAATAAACCCCTAACTCAAGTTTCCATGGCTAGTCCTATGACACAAAAACTTTCGGTAGAGGAGCAAACGAGATCGGTACTGACGAAAGTAATAATATTGTTACGAGGGGAGATATAGGATGTAACCTGTGGACTTTGGCCCGGACGCTCAAGGCTAGTCGGACCGTCGCTGTGTGACGAAGAAATCCAGGGCGAGAGAGATCTCGGTGCGAGCAGAGACGGTGCAGGGAGGGTTAGTCGGCCTTGAAGATGGAGAAGAAGCAGCGACCACGACCTCGTATGCAAGCCAAACAAGCATTCTCCCCTAAGGACTGATCAAAACAAATACAAACTACAGAAAACAAACGGACATGGGATGCCCATACATGGGGGAAGGGGCATCCATAAAGTCAAATGAAATGACACGTGCGAGAAATAAACGATGCTAGGACGTTGTCGTCAAACCTGATATCTGAATTTTGGGTTCTTCACGTCAGCTCAGGCTCTGCGACGCTGCTGTTGACGAGTCCAGGCTTGATCTTCCGGATGGTCCTCCATCAGAGTTCAAGCGTGATTAAGATTCTAGGAGAAAAGCACCACTTGGCCCTTGGGGAAGTGACAACAAGTTTTGTGTGATATCCTGAACGTTTGATTTAAATTTGTTCATAGTTTTCTCTAGGTCATTCCAATGGGTAGCTAGAATTCAAGCTTTCCAACACATACGGCACTCAAAAATTCCTCTTGTAGCAAAATATATAGTGTTTTTCATCCACTACCTGTTGATGCCCAATTTTACAACTCTGCGATGTGCCATCACCTGCAAATTGTGGGCTCCAGCACAGTCACTCATAGATTTTGTTGCGGAAACGGCGGCCTAAGGTCCTATTTGCCCTTAACATTCATTTCTTGCCCTAAAAAATCTCAATGTTTTCTTAAAAGTCATAATAAATGTTATTTTAAATAACATAAATATTTATTACATTCATTTATAATAATTTATTTTAGTTTTCCCTCATTTCATTGATTTTGCTCTTTAAAAAATAGATTACTCTCTCATTACCTGCTCCTTGTGGATTCTACCCTTGCCCTACACCAAGTAAGTTCAATTTTATAGATATTATTGCATAAATCAGAGCATTATTTAACCCAAATTTTGGTTTGTCACTGCCATATGGAGCAATGGTCACCTTTGTACTTTCCTAGTAACTTTGGACTGCTGGTACGCAAACAATCGTCGAGAATGACGAGGTTGAGACAATTGCCGCAGACTTTAGCATCGATCTACACACGAAGATTCTCTATAGTTGGAGCCAACAATCGTTCTTCAACTACAAAAGAGGGACACACCACCGCAACTGGAACACCACGAGGAGGAAAAAGACAATGATCGTTCTATGTAGATGCTTTGATATCATGTTATGATTTCATTCTGCTCCTTCTCCTCAAGCCTTTAGGTAGTCTCCATTTCTAGGGTTTGGTGGAGAGAGGTTCTAAACAAACCCTAATGACTGGCCCCAATAGTTCTTATGGGGTTACATGGTGGGGCCAGCATAAATGGGTCATTTACATCTATACTAGTATAATAGAATTGGTGTACCCTTCTGGCCTCTGATTGGCTGAAAAGAGAGTGAGAGAGAAGATAGAGAGTGAGAGAGGAGAGAGAGAGAGAGAGAGAAAGTGAGAGAGCCCCCTCCCCGCCGCCGCCCCACCCTCCCCCGGCCTCCCAAGGCCCCTCCCCGCCGCTGCCCTGCCCTCCTCCCCCGGCCGCCCGCTTCCTCCCCGCCGCCTGCGCCCCCCCCCCTCCCTCCCCGCCGCCGCTCGAGCCGGGCGGAGGTCAACCCACTCAGGCCGACGGAGCCGCCCCAGGGAAGTGGGGAGGGGGCGCGGGAGGCCGGGGGAGGAGGGCGGGGCAGAGGCGGGGAGGGGGTGCAGGCGGCCGGGGGAGGATGGCCGCGGTGACGGGGAGGAGGCGCGGGCGGCGGCGAAGGGGTGCGGGTGGCCGGGAGAGGGCCGGGCCGGCGGCGGGGAGGGCCAGGGCTGCGGCGTGTGCACATAACTGCGGCGTGTGCGGTGTGGTGAGCAAATATTCTGTGTGGTGCGATGTGTGAAATTGGTGTACCCTTATGGACGCTGATTGGCTGACAAGAGAGTGAGAGAGAAGAGAGAGAAGAGAGAGAAGAGAGAGAGTGAGATATCCCCTCCCTGCCGCCGCCCCGTCCTCCTCCCCCGACCTCCCGCGCCCCACACAATCACAAAATTCGCACCGCACCCCACACAAAGGCACGAAAAACTATTTTAAACGAGCATTGCGAGCCGGCCCCACTAGTAAATATAAATACAAGAAAGACAAACAAAATGATGAAAGGAAATCCAAGAAAATAAACAGAAACAAGAAAGCCAATGCCGATGATAACGAGGATATCTAGCTGACACAACCATAAATCGAACTACTTGACTCGAATATGATGATAAAGTCTGGGGTCGACTCAACCTAGGTCTGGGTCAGCCCAACCAAGCTTCAGGTCAACTAAAGGTGGGGTTGACTGATCAATGATAAATAAATAGAGAGAAAAAGAGAGATGGGAAGGAATAGATAGATTGAAAGATGCTCCTTCACATTTATGGCTCAAATTTACAAGTTACAGGTTCCCCAAGGGGCCACACCAAGAAAAAATCCCTTGGAACGAGGACCAGCATTGTGCACTATATACTTAATGATATCTGTATTTTACAAGAGAGGTTAGGGTGAGTCTAACCTCAACACGTCCATGACAGTGGCATTGCAAAAGAAGCAGCGTTTCCCGTTGAGAAGGTGCCGGGTGATGCACCCAAAGCAGGACTGATGGCGGCACGGCTCAAACACTGCATCTGCCTCCGCCGCGCAACAAATGTAGCAACACTCTCTGCTGTCACCATCTTCGCCCCCGTTGCTCCGCTCCATGCTCTTTACTCTACCCACAAACCTCTCCAATGCCGCCAACCTCAGTGGGGAGGGATTGTCCCCAGCCTGGCAATGAACCGAAGAAGAACTCAATTTAAGTTTTAGAATTTAGAGTTTAGGGTTCGGAGTTTAAGTAGACTAACCCAGCTGTACCCCAAGAGGTGCTCCAATCCAAGGTGAACGGCCGGGCAGTCCATTGAGGCAAAAATTCTTGCCAAATCGTTCTTCCCATTTTGAATGGAGTTGTCCCCTGCATCTACAAGGTTGACAATGATCCCCACCAGAGGGCCAAGCATCATGGCCCGGCTGGTCTTTTCCGCGGGCTGCCCATGGCGACGAAATGACCTGCTATTGGAGATCAGACAGAGAAGAAGCAATGCCTGAAGGCGAAGTCATGTGGCTTACAAGTCTGCGTCCGGTGTAGAGATTAAATGGCTGAACACAAACACAATCAGCTCAGTCAGCCTTCGTAGGTTCATGTCGGGTCCCAGCAGGAAAGCCTGGGGAACCACCAGGGTGAAGAATTCAAGGATCCGTGCCAGCCCACATGAGAGATCAAAGATGATGCTGCATTTTCTCTGCTGCGGATCCACCAACTGCATAAGACAGAATCATCAGAAAAAATGAAATTTCAGAGAAACCCGCAATTCATCACCCATTGAGCGCACCTGATAGCTGTCCTGGCTGTCTCGAATGAGGATGGAGAACTCAGTTATCATCATGCAAAGGGTGTTGAACAGATGATTTAGGAAGGAGGGGAGGAGCTGTTCATCATCAAGACAAGCCTCCTGCAACAGTCCCTACAGTGGGAAAAAAGATGAGAGATTTTTTTCAGAAAGAAAAGATGAGAGAGAAAAAGATCAAAGAAGACAGAAATGTTCAAACGCTTCTTAGATGTGCCCCCAAAGGGAAACATGGATGAAGGGAAAGATCCAAATAACCCTAGGAGGCTGAAATGACAGATATACCACTACATCGAGTTAGATTTTCTCAAGGTTACCTGGAATAGGGGAGAGGACGAGTCTTCATGCTTGGACAGGCTGAAGCCAGAGCCACCACACAGGTGGTTGAGCACACTGGCAATGAGAATCCATGACCGATGGTTGAAGGACATGAGCAGCGCCCTGGGCATCCTCTCAACTGCGATCTTGTTCCTCTCAAAGGCGGCCACGTAGTCCCTATGCCTCACAAGGTAGGCGATGGACTGGAGGAGGAGGTCCTTGAGATCCATGCTTTGAATTCTGGGATCATCAAAGTGGCCCGCCACCACTGTCACCTGCGAGAGTATTCGAGCAATCCGAAACCCATATGAGCAGACATCTTCCTCCATCAAGTCCTCGAATCTGCGAGATATGAGTGGGTAGAGTTGACGTACAAAGGAAGACAGTCCTTGCTTAATCAGGATCTCAGGGGAGGCAAACGGTGGGTCACTTCTGCACAGGGACAGCACACAATCAACCTGTCGAGAGAGAGAGAAAGATGATGATAATGATGATGATGATGATGATGATGATGATTGTGATGGTGGCTAAAATGGGAAGCAAACCAATGTCTCGAGATAAAACTCTGGGATGTAAGCAAAGTGCAGGTCATCATGGCTGAGTACAGCAAGCAACTCTGCCACCCAGACACACAAAGCATAAGTTCCCCGTTGCTTCCACCAAGAATAAAGGGAGGCACGGTACCTAGAACCGAAGAAAAAAGATCAAGAAAGGCTCCTCCCAACAGCAAGGAGACTGACATTGCTAGTTAAGCATACCATGCACACTGCCTAATGCAATCCACCAGTTCCTCGCGGTAGACATTGCGAGCTTCTCTCAGGGCCCTGTGATGCTCTCCAAACGGCTTTTCTCTCATCTGTTTGTCAACCTCATCAAGCATGCCACTCAGTGATGCGTAATGAGACTTGTAGTAAAACGCCTGCACAAACCCGCAAACCTTAGGTGGTAAATAAAGAAGACGAAAGTAAGAGAGATGAGGCACCTGCTTAAAACTCGATGAAACATCTAAGTGGAAGAGCAGAAGTAAAACATCCAAAAGCTCATCCTCCTTAAGCACACCTAAAGATGAATGGCTCGTGCTTGGAAGGCTATCTAGCCTCTGGAGAGGTCGATAACCTGGGATTGCCGTGGCCTGGTCATGGCCTTGGGGCTTCTCCACAATCTCGTCATTCAATGCTCCAGCGCTACAGTCAGCCGACGACCTCTCCCCAATGTCACCGCAGCCTGGGGACTGCTGGTGCTCGGTAACTACTGGGTACCCTCCTGGGCTCAGCGTCTTCATAAGCTCACCATTAGACCCAGAACAGCAGCAGCAACAGGGTTTCTCTGCACCGGCATGGCTCACCTTTGTCTCCTCCACGTCCAAGCACCCCTCTTCCCAGGTTATATCCTCTGACGCTTCCACTGTCACAGGGTGGGCCTTCTTCAAATGGAAAAAGGACCCCCCCAACCTAGGGATGGTTGCCCTGTATGGATCATCCTTGAAAAGGAGCCAGGCAGGGAAGCAGCGGATCCCACCATGGTGCAAGAAGCCTCTGTTAACCTCTGCCTTGTCATACATCTCTTCCTGGTTTGGCCCTTCAGACAAAAAATGCAGGATTACCATGTACAATGAGACCAGGGCTGAGCTGCTCGACGCCCCCGGCCACGCCATCTTTGGCTCCGCTGCTCTCACCTTTGCCACGAAATTCTGCACGAATGTCCTGAACACTGACCCAGGCGACTGGCCCAACTTCATCACCATCTGGCACAGCTCTCGCTGCAGCTCCTCGATCTTCTCACCATAAACAAAATCAGTTAAAGGAGAGATCTTTACAAAATAAAGAGTGAGAGGGACGGACCTTGTCCACAGCTTGAGAGAGAGTGGCAGTAGTGAGCGTCAAGCTGGATTGTACATCTGAGGGAATCAGCTGTTGTAGGTCCTGCTTGCTAGGGCACTTCCTAGATAGGAAACCCTCCAAGGAGAGCTCAAAATCTGGCAAACTACACCAGAGGTGTATCAACTCTTCCCGCTGGAGAAGACGGCAGGCCAGAGCGAGATACGGGTAAGAGCCGGAGAAAGGGCAGTCCAGCAACACCAGCGGCGCTGTTCGACAACTCTGCGAAAGGACCAAGATAAGGCAACAGAGCAGCACCCGTGACCGTGGATGCTCGAGGAAGAGATCAATAGCGCGATTCAGGGCAGTGGAATTATGTGGCGGCCGCGGGGACAATTGCTCCAGCAAAAACGGCACCAGAAATCCTTGCACCAAGTACTCCATATCGACATCTTCCTCCCCAATTACTGAGAAGAGCTCCTCGCAGATGCCACGGGAGATGGGGTAGAAGAGCTCCTCCAGCAGTGGGAACATCTTCATCTCCCTCAGCCTCTCAAAACAGACAAACCCGGAGCTGCTGTTTAGTCTCTGCAACTCAAAGACACGAGACAGGCACTCAACGAGGTGTGCCACGGCCGAGCGCTGCGCCGGAGGGGCCTGCAAAGGGAGGAATCCGTCGACCGGGTACTTGAAAGGCCGGCCGCCAAAATTGAGCTCGCACCTCTCTCCTTGTGACAGAGATATGGCAGGGTAGTACCCAATTGCCTTGGCACCACCGCAGCGGACGCCATGGAATGCAATGCCAAGGGACACCCCATTCCTGTAGAAGGAGATTTCCCTCTCCTCGAGGTCAATACAGCAGCCAATTACGTCACCGACGACCCACGGCATACCATAGGCCCTTGCCTCCTTGTTCCACTTCCTCACCCTCCTCCCATCAAAGGCGTAAGAGTCGTCAGCATCGCCCACGCCCCTCTGATCAGTGAATGGGCAGGCGAGGGTTGCCCACCCGAGCTGTTGAACTCCGGCAGTCTCCAACACCACCTCGTACATCCATTTGCCTCTCTCAACACAGGCAGTTGCTCTGGCACTGCTGAAAATGCCAACACCTTCTACTTTCAGGGGGTGTCTTCCTCCTTTTAGCTCTCCACAAATGCTGTTCTTGTCCAGCTGAACTGCCTCTGCTGCCACACGCTGGCAATTCTGCTGATCTTGCTGATTATTTCTGACGATCATCCGCACGAAATCGACATCAACGGGCCGCTTCGAGGGAATTAACGATTTTCTGGGCAGGTTGAATATGTGTTCGAGCAGAGACTCAACCAACATGGATCGGCTTTCGTCAAACAACGAGATTATATGTGGTCTATGTAGATCGTTAGTGCCATCTTCTTCCCCTGACAAGAGAAGAGCGAGCCCGGAATTGGCCGCACAAGAAGACCCCATCAGCCCTCGTCTTAGTTCCCTTGTGTGTTGAAATCAGATAAAGATCAACCAAGATAGCAGCATAGAACCCAATTTAAGCGACGAAAGAGCCTCCAGGTCCATTCACGCCACCAAATTTCGCAAAATCAAACTTTCACCCTGCCAAAGTATCGGGGATCCTGGAGCAAATACCGCGAGGGGAAAAAAAAGCAAAAGAACATTGCGATTTGATCAGCAAACGCCGCCTCCCGGGGAATCCGTGGAATCAAATTCGGAAAGATCGCCAAGAACAAGACGGGGAAGAATTGCAAAAATAAGAGAAAACTTACGGATTGATCACCGCGGGACAGTCTTCTGATCATGGCGATAGAAAATTAGGGCTCGTCGTCTGATCAATCAGGGGAGGAAGAACGCCGTATGTTTTGAGGAAGAAGAAAGGGGGAAAAAGAGGGAAGAGGAAATTACCCTAAAGTCGAATATACCATTCGGAAATTAACTACCGAACTTTATAAAGCCTGGATAATACGACACGTACCCAATACCGGATCTAAGAAGAGACCTATTTCTGTCTTTTACCCCAAAACTGAGATTTCCTAGTCAACGGACACGTGTCGAATCGGTTCCGAGATGCTTTGATTCGATCTGATCGAATTAGTCGATCGATCCCCTTTCTTTATCTTGGGAAATAAAGAGAGGGAGTAAGCTACTAAACATTATGTAATTTAGCAAATGAATAGAGGCAGTCCACTTTCCGTTTCCTGCTCAGATCGAATATTTTAAAACAATTTAACCCATAATATAAAGCTGGCCTTGAACAATGACGGAGCAGGGTGAGTCGATCCACTGAGGTGCGTGGGCCGATGTGTTAGGGTAAGGAAGTTTGTGTTTCGTCGTCGAACGAACACTGTTCGACGACGAACGAACAGAACAAAAATTGTGTTTGTGTTTGTGTTCGTGTCCGTGTTCGTGTTCGTGTTTGTGTTCGTGTTTGTGTTTGTGTTTGTGTTCTTGATCGTGTTCGTGTTCGTGTTCGTGTTTGTGTTTGTGTTCGTGTTCGTGTTTGTGTTCGTGTTCATGTTCGTGTTCGTGTTCGTGTTCGTCTTCGTCTTCGTCTTCGTGTTCGTGTTTGTGTTTGTGTTCGTGTTCATGTTTGTGTTTGTGTTTGTGTTTGTGTTCATGTTCATGTTTGTGTTTGTGTTTGTGTTCGTGTTCGGTTCGTGCTTGTTCGCGAATGAACACGAACGAGGCGTGCATCTGGAACCTTTAATTTTAATAAATGAAAATAACGAAATTACTTTACCTGAATACTCTGGCAATGGTGTGATAAATGAAAATTGAGAATAATATAATTTCAGAAAAAATTTGAGAGGTAATTTCTAGATTAAATGAAGTGGCCTCAAATTATATAAGTATTTGAAAAGGAGAAATGCAAAAAAAAAATAATTAAGGCCAAGTTTGGGAAGGTTCATGTAGTTCTCTCTATTTGTAAAGTTGAATGTGAGAAGAATATATTTCAGAGCTCCACAGTTTATTGCTTTAGCAATAGACTGTGATTTTTAATTTAAATATTATCAAATGCATTTTATCTCCTTAATTGAGCAGATTCATATCCTAATGAACTTTTTATTTAGGACAATCCGAAAAACATTGATCAGATACATATATCTGATCAATGTATCTGGAAGGAGAAGGGAGCCGCCGTAGAAGGAGAAGTTGGAGAAAGGAGAGGAAGGAGAGGGATGAGTTGGGAACGATGGAGAGAAGGGAGCTGGAAGGAGAAGGGAGCCGCTGGAGGGGGGGGGGGGGGGGGGGGAACAGGGGGGGGTGCATTGGGAAGCTAACATGTTCGCAAACAGTTCGAGAACATGTTCGTGCCCAATTTTTTACGTTCGCATGTTCGCGTATGTACAAAATTTTGTTTCCCAACCCTAGCAGATGATCAATGCCCGATCCGGCGGTTATACTAGGCAAAGTGCACAAAGTCAATCTGATCTACCCATGAAAAAATTCCTTAATTTTATTGATGTGTCCCATCTTTGTGAGAGAGGGAAAAGCAAAAAATATTTTTAATTTTTAAAGAATAGTTGATTTTTTTTACTCTTAAGGTTTTTCTCAGTCTTTAACACTATTTTTTCATGTATATAGTATGATACTTATTTTATTTTATTTATATAGAATTATCCGATCCGATCCAATTTGGTTCGAACTGCATAGTTCGACTTGTCATGATTCAGTTTTTTTACTCAATGGGTCCGATCTTTCGAGACGATCCGACCCAATGATTGGCTCATGGACTAAATCAAATCACGGGTTTTGTTCGGCCAACTGCACAAGCTAACCGACCATTAGAACAATGTGAGCAAACCCCAGAGCATTATTCAACAATATGACTCTAGGTCCCAAGAAAAAAAATTCAGCTGTCTATTCCATTTTGGCAATTGTAATTATGCAGGCATTGACATCGCTGAGCTCCCAAGACGACACTCCATGAGGGCAATGACGACATGTCCGATTTCCGATATCGTCATCCTTCCCGCGAGACCGAGGCAGATGACGACACCGAGACGAATACCGATATCGGTCATCGCTAATATAGCAACGGATATCCGATTTCAGGATATCGGAAAAAACAGATACCGAAAATTTGAATTTCGGTATCCAGTACAGCATTCGTCCTGATACCGTAATCCGATACCAGTATCGGGACGGGTGAACACTATACCGAGGTATGACTGCTTTATGTCTTTTTCCTTCTATCGGTCTGAGCATGGCTCTCGGGTTGGTCGTACCGGGCAACGTGTTTTTTTACGGTTAATTAAAAAAAGTTATTTTCTTATGGGGGCTTAGTTAATGGGCTCAGGGGGCCTAATTCATCATTTTAGGCCTACTATTTTTGTCAAAAACCCTGTACTAAAACCTCCTTTGTGCCAGACGTTGGCTTTGTTGCGATAAACTCGTTATCAGCGGGAGAGTTCGCCGCCCACGCCAACTGCAATCCTCAGGTTTGTTTCGATCGATCGGTTCTTGCTTCTAACTTGCATTGGCTTTACTTTCTAGATCATAATTCCGTTTCGTCTGTCTCACGTTACTTCGGCATTGATTAGTGATTTCCTAAGATCACGCCGTCTCATTCATACGTTTTTACCCACACGTAACTGTTTGTGAGAGATTTTTTCGAATATTTATTTCGTTTCAGTGATCCCAGAGACTCGTAAGGGGAAATGGGTGACGATTTGTCTTCCACAATCGGTCCCAGGAAGGTTGGTCGGTCGTTTCTCTCTTTTCTATTATTTAAAAAATTCAGCGGAATTCGCTGAATTTTCCTTCTGTTCTTCTTCTGCAGCTTAAATTCGCCCCTAAAATTCCTATTCGCAAGCCGCCAAAGCCAGGCCAAGCAGTGAAAAAGTATGAACTTTCTCTGTCTCTTGGTAGAATTCGAACCACTCCACTTCATTCATATCCTGGTCCTTGTTCTACTTTGTTTTGGGATCAGAGAAGTTGCTGAGGAGGCTTCCAGCGTTGTGGTAGATCATGAGTTACTGAGACGAGTCAAGGTGAGGCTGGGCTTCTCCTTTCTTCCTCTTCATATTCAACCCCCTCCTTCTCTATTGATTCCTGTGATCTCTCTAAATTTTTTTCTTTCCAATCCTTCGAACCAATGGTGGTGGTTTTTTTCTTCAGCAAGCAGAGCTAGCCCCCGGGAGAAAAGCTTTCAGGGATGAAAAGAAAGGTGAGAGGGTTGAAGAAATGCACCATGGTTTCAGTTCATCACTAGTTACTGTTTTATCTGTGGTTTCTTATTTTCCTTCTTTCATTAACTAAAAATTGCTGAGGATCTCTGCCCCCAGATTAGGATTGGCACATCTTGACTACGTTGGTGTGACATTGAAGGTTTGACAATGGTTTCAATCTATTTGTCGCCGTCAGAATACATACTTTTCAGTCATCTGCATCCCCAACTAGGCCTGCTGATGTTGAAACTGATGTTTATGTTGAAGGGGATTTACATTTCTTAACAATAATTCAATGCTAAGTTGACGGATGAGGTTGAATGATTGTGTCAACCAATAGTGATATCTCATCAATTTCATCATTTTCGTTGTTGTTACCGGCGTCAATGTTGTCATTAAATCAACGAGGGTTGATACTGTTGAGTTGTCATCAATAACTGATGAACCAAATCCCCAGATCTTGGATTTTTTTTATTGCTATTCTTAGATTTACTCCCATGTTCTTACAACGATGTAAAGCAATCTGAGACTGATAATATCTAACACTTTTTTGTGGCAGCGGCCCCAATTCAGGTTGCTTTTGGGCATCAGAGTGCAAATGCGTACGTCAGGTCTTTTGGTACTGCGAAGCCTCTGCGCAAGTTTGAAGGTTTGCATCAAGTTTCCTTCTTGTTCATCTTTTTTTCTCGATTCCTTCTAACTTTTCCATAAATTATCTCTGTAGAGGGTGAGGATGGGCCGGGCCCAGTCATTGAAAAAGAATATGTGGAGCCATGGGTCTGTTCTCTCTTCCTAGTCATCCCCAGTCTTTCTCTTTTATTTTTCTCTTCTTCTAATGCCTCTCTCATTATTATTTTAGGATTACTACTCTTATTATCCAGTCACCCTTCCCATGCGGAGGCCTTATTCTGGGAACCCAGGTAAACTCAATTGCCCTGGCAATGACAATTAACCTTAATTTGCTCCATTAATATATTAACCTTTCTCGTGTAGAAATCTGGGGGAACAGCAAGATCTTCTGGCTTTGATCATGTCTAATCCTTGTAGTGGGGTCTACTTTCAGAAATCCTTAACGAGGAGGAGTTTGGGGAGCGTTCTGAAAATTCACAAGTTGACGAAGCTCGCATAGACTCAGCCACAGAGCTGGGTTTGAGGGTCAGCCCATGAAATCTTCTTTTTTGTGGATTCTTCTTCCTGAACTCTCTTATGTTTCTTCTTCATGAACTCATTTTCTTTATGAAGCCTTAATCTGTATGAACTCTTCTTCTTTATGAGTTCTTCTTCCTCTTCATAAACTCTTTTTTTCTTCTTATTTAGGAACTCTTCTTACTCTTCACAAAGTCTTTTTCTTCTTCTTTATAAACTATTCTTCTTCATAAAATCTTTGTCTTACTTATTCCAGGACGATCAAGGGGTTCCAAGGATGCTTTTCTTCCAATTACCCGCATCTCTTCCATTAATGGCGACCCCTTCGCCAGTTGTTGCAGACGGTAACAAGGGCAAAGAAACAGAAAAACGTGGCGGTGTGGAGGATTTGCCCGGTGGATTCATGGGAAAGTTACTTGTTTACAGAAGCGGCGCCATCAAGATGAGACTTGGGGATGCTTTATTTGACGTATGCTCTCCTCCCTTCTCTCTAATCTTACTCATATCAGATTATCTCGTCTGCACTGTTTTTTAATATTTTATGGCTGTTTATTAATTTCCATATAGAGATTAAATTTTATCTTCCTGAGGGTTGAATCTGCTGACGAAGATGTAATGGGAGATGCAGGTCAATGCAGGATCTAAATGCATTTTTGCCCAGGATCTCATGGCAATTAACACTAAGGAGAAGCACTGCTCCCTGCTCGGCGAGCTCAACAGCCGTGCTCTCGTGACCCCTGACATAGAAAGTCTCTTGGAGTCCATTTCTGACCTTGGCTAATGTCTTTGTTTGTGCCAAGAAGTTGGGATAATTTTACTATTTGCCTTGTGGGTCGGCCTGTTTTATTATAGGGTAAGCCCACTATGCAAATTTATGTATAAACTTAAATGGAATTTTTCTTTTATGGAAGGAGCTTCTGAAACCCTTGTGGAGTTGTAGGGAAAGATGACCACCTGGTTCAAGTTTTGGAGTTTGATACGATCCTCTACCCCGCAAAGGGTATCTTAGGAAGTTTAGCCCACTAGGGGTATTTTAGTAATTTCATGTTTAGGGTAGATTGCTTCCTTTTCTTATAAATATGTGTAGCCTTCCCTTGAGGAGGGCAGTTAAGACTTAAGGTAAGATCGGCCTCTTGGCTCACTATCTCGATCCTCCCTATCTCAGTCTCGCCCCCCTGACCGTTTGACGATCCCCTACCTTGTGATCATCTCACCGGATCTTCAGCCAGCTCCCCTCCAATCCGATCCCTACCCTTGCCATTCGGTTCCCTTCTAGCCTCCGACGATCCCCTACCCCGCGACCGTCCACCCTTCACCGCGTCATCAGGCGGCTCGTCCCCGGTTGATCCCTGTCCCATATGTTTGACCTCTCCTATCATTCCCGCTTCGACTCTCCTACCCCGAGAACGTCTACCTCGCCTTGCCCTCTAACCTCCTTCCGATACGAACCCAGACCGAGGTTCTTATCAGAGTTGTACCAGTGTGCACTGCATTGCCCTTAACCAACCTTTATTTCTTACCTCTAGGTTCATGTAAGATTAGCTCATTGATCTTGATTCGATCTATGATCCCTGACAGGTGAGTTAACTCCAGAGAGTCATTACTTGTATATTCTGTAAATTCCTCCACTCCCTATCAGAAAGGATTTTAGGTATTTGATCTTGTGCTTAGAACTGGAAAAGTTACGACCCTTCAATACATGAAACCTACTCAGAAAATGCGCAGGCGAAGCTGCGGATTTCCATGAAAATTGGCTTATTGAAGGCTTAGGCTTTGATGAGAACCTGCAACCACTGTTACTTCTACTATTCTCCTTATCTCTCTCACTACCCTTGCAAGATTATTCCTTGGGGGGAAGACCTACACAAGGTGTCCATCAGATCTTCCTTGGTGTCTGGGACATTTTTATTCCTGGTGCCGTGCCTGCTGTGGATCTGTTTGTGTTATTATTTGATCATTTGATTCTTAAAGAATTGTAGGAATCAAGATGAATAATGAAAGGTGATTGCATTAGACAAACATTCTGTTTAAGCCCAACTCAACAATAAACTGATTTATGCAATAATGAAGCTAGAAGAGAACAATTAATATATTTTCTTCATTGTCAACTTTAAATATAGCAATGCAACTGTTGAGATCACTAGGCACTGAAGAAATATGGGTTGGCTCTAGGTCAATTAAGTAGATAAAAATAAATTTGGTTTGGTTCTGTTTAGTTTGAACCAAAAATGGATCGTGTGGGCAGTAGCATGATCTCTATGCAGCTGCGCAAGTGGGATGCCGAATTTGTGGGCCTCAGCGTAACATGCAAGAAGTCAGTTGTAATGTTAAATACATGAGCTTTTTAAGGGGGCTTAAGGCATTGTAAATCCCAAGATCTTGTATATCTTCCAGGAATGAAACCTAGAATAAAGAGGGGAAAAAAGAGGGGAAAGGGAAAATCTAACCATCCTCATTATCACTCCCAATGAAAGCCTCTACTCCACTTCACACTCTTAAGGAGAAAGGATGGATCTTAAGGAAATTCTATTTCATTCGGCCAATCATTTTTGATCTCAAGATGTGATAAATAGAGCAGGAGGAGAGAGTTTAAATACAAGACCCCTAATGTTCTTAGCCTTCAGATCTAATTCTTGGGAATTGAGGGGCTGATATCTCTCGAAATCCAACCTTAAACATGTTTTTATGCCTGATCTTTTTTCTGATTCCAAAGTAGACTTATAAAAGCACAAAAATATTAACACTTATTTGGTATTGTCAGTCCACAAATAAGAAATATATGACAATAAAACTATAAAGTGAAATTACCACAAAAAAATGAATGCATCCACTATGAAAAACCAAGACCAGATATCAAATAAATGTGTCATAAATCTATAAATGAAAAACATTATGAATAATGTCACTCGTTATAATTTAGAATAAACAGAAAATGTCTCTCATTAGTGAATTGATTTGAGCTTCTCTCTTCTTCAGTTTTTTAGGGTAATTTAATTTGTGTATCAACATATGAGCGATTTTAATCACAAGAGTTTTTTAAAGGAACTTAACGTTTCAGATGGTAGCATCTGTGAGATGTGCATTTATTGGGTAAATAATCAAGGAAATTAGGGTTCTGTGTAAAATCTTTATACATATTAACATCAATGTGTTTACTTATTTTTTCATCTCAAAAGACGTTATTTTACATTTCTTCTGCATTCCCAATTAAAGTGCACGGATTAATTTTCCAGTCATGATTGTATGTGATGGCGAGGACGCCAACACATCACCGTCGAACGCGTCGCTACGGTCAACCGGAGTCAACACGCCTGCTATGGACCCAACGACGAAGTCAACCGAAGTCAACCCGCCATGGTCAACTGAAGTCAACACCAAAGTCAACACGCTGCAGCCGTCGACAAGCACGTCTCCACCCGGGCACGTCCCTACGTGCGTCATGACACGACGCCAGAGGCAGATCCACAACTGCCCTTTCGTGTGACACTGCGCACGTCTTTACTTTCTCGTCTCTAATTTCTCGTCATTTTCTCTTTCCTCCAAGGCCTACATATAGGCCATTGTTTTCAAGAAACATTAGGCAGTCATTATTCAAGAATTGAGTTTTTGTTTAACTCTTCTTGGAGGACTGCCCAGCCTCCCTATCCTCCCTCAACCCTACCACCGCCGTTGTCGTCGTCGCCGCCGCCACATTGTGTCGCCGGCCTTCCACCTCTTCCCCCCCCTCTCTCTCTCTCTCTCTCTCTCTCTCTCTCTCTCTCTCTCTCTCTCTTCTCCCAGCCTCACAGCCGCCCACACATGTGGCGCGCCGACCGCCTGCTCGTGCCGTGCACACAGCCACCCGCACGCGCCGTGCACTGACCGCCTTCCCGCGCTGCGCATGCGGCCGCCCGCGCACACCGCGCGCCAACCGTCTTCCCACGCTGCGCACGCGGCTGCCCGTGCACGCCGCGCGCTGATCGCCTGCCCGGGCCATGCACGCGGTCGCCCGCACACGCCCGCACATGCCGCACGCCTGCCACCAACGTTGTCGAGGCCATCCGATGGTTCGTCGTCGACGCCATCCAACGCTTCGAGGCGCACTCCACGCGCGTGCCGGCGCTCCGCACGCTCTGCGCCCGCGCGCGCTCCTTCGCGTGCTCCGTGCACCCTACGCGCGCTTTGCGCGCGGGTATTCGCCTACGCCTGACTCTGCGACAATGACATCTACTCTCAACCAGGGCCGTTCAACGCCCAGAACGCCCAGAATCTTCCTCGTCCAGTGGGCCGCTCAACGCCTGGATTCGCCCAGTCTCGTCACAATCGGAATTTCCCGCATCCTCTTCACACATTACGGTGCCGAGGTACGCCTGAACTCTTTGGTGTTGAAAGTGTTCTCCGTCCAGTGTTTTCTTGAGAAGTTTCCACCGCCGTCAGAATTAGATTTGGTTTGGATTTCCCACTTCCTCTATCTCTTTCGAGTGTTTCTTCGTGACGCGAATTCGGATATTGATTTCGGTGCTTAGGCATCGTCGCAGTGGGTGAAGACAGTACTCCCGCCCTCGAAAATGGTCGGAGCTGCACCACCAATTTCTCATCAGTTTTAAAGTCTGAATCCGACCGCGTGTATTTCTGTGGCTGTTTTATCCCTCCCTACAAACCCGTCTATTACCCTTTACCCATCATCATCCATCCATCCATCCCCTCAGTCACCTTTTCCTTAGTTGTCCTACGTCAGTATGACACATGAATTTGAGCAAAATTAAAAACCCTCCGGAATGGACTAGAAAAATATAACATTTATCAACTATTGTGTGTAAAACTGAAAATTCAATTTCAGTTTTCAAGGTCAAACTGAGAGGCATCTATTCTAACATATATTGAATTCAAATCTAAATCCTTTCTACGAACTAATGTTACCTTTCCTCCCATGTTCCAAACTAATTGGTCATCTATTTCATTTGAATCACCCAAAAACAGTGTTGTGATTCTTCAAAGTAATGTTGGTCCTGAGTTGGGCATTAGGGCAATGGGCGGCTTGGTATGGTTCATTTCAAAATTTTGAACTTCTCATCAACCATAAATTTCAATCATTGCGCCAACCATCATAAATCACCTTATATCAAGATATTATTTTCCCACTAGTTAATTTTTTAATGCATTTTAAAGGTACCATCATACACATCTATCATGTAGGAAGGTGGCATGTGCTTCAAATTTCACTTTTCCAGCTTAAATAGAATATCTCCGGGGCCAATTATTTTTATTTTAGTCTTAAGCAGCATGTTACACCACTCTAGGGCAGCCGTTTAATTTTTAATTCAAAAATACAATTCAATACCTCTAAAATTATAATTTAAATGATGGACAGTTTGATAAATAAAAGGATATAATCAGATATGCAGATGATTAAAAGACTGATATTTACAAGGATAGATCAATATGGATAGATTGTCTTGATAAATAGAGGCAAATATAATGAGAGATGTTTAAATAAATATAGAGATAAATATGTTTTATACATCTGTAGAACTAAAAAAGATAGGGAAAAGATAGATTAACATAAGAGAGAGAGGGAAAGAAAGATAAATAAACATAAGATAGAGATATGAAAAGATAGATATACTAACATAAGAGAGAGATGAAAAGAGACGGGTAAACATTAGAGAGTTTGGGAAAGAAAGAGAGGGAAATATTAGAGAGAGAGAGAGAGGGAGAGATAGATCGTGTGAGAGAGAGGGAGAGAGGGAAAGAGGGAGAGAGATAGATAGTGTGTGAGAGAGGGAGAGAAAGATGGATAGAGGTAGAGAAAGGGAGAGGGGGGGGGGGGGGAGATAGAGGGATAGAGGGGAGAGAGGTAGAGGAAGAGGGAGAGGTAGAGGGGGGGGGAGAGTGGGGAGATATGAAGAGAAAGGGGTGTGAGAGAGAGAGAAAGCTGGAGAGGAAGGGAGGGAGGTGGAGGGAAAGGAAGAGTGAGAGAGGTAGAGAAGAATAGAGGAGAAAGAGAGGGAGCTGAAGAGAGAGGGAGGGAGGGAGAGATGGAGCAAAACTGGGAGAGAGGGGAAAAACAGAGATAGGGGGAAGAGAGAGAGGTAGAGAGAGGGAAACAAAATAGAGGAAGAGGGAGAGTGAGGTAGAGAGATGGAGAAAAATAGAGGGAGAGGGAGGGGATAGAGCTAGAAATAGGGTTAAAGGATGAAAGAGAGGTAGAGAGAGGGACAAAGGCAGAGAGAGGAAAGAGAGGTGGAGAGAGGGACAAAGGTAGAGAGAGGGAAAAAAATAGAGGGAGAGGGAGAGTGAGGTAGAGTGATGGGGGACCAGCCAGCTTCAAAGACCCCATCAAACCAGTTTGTCGAGCGAGGGTTCACGCGCGAGACCCAGCCTTCGGAGTACCGGGCCTCGTCAATGAGCCACAAAGGTTTGACGTTATCTATCCTTATATTTTCTTCGTTTAGTAAGCCATGTATGTGGGCCGGGTATGTGTTTGTTTTTGTTTATTCACACGTGTTTGGACCGATGTACGGACCTACACATTTGCGCGTGTGTTAGCGCATGTGTGGGCATGTTAGTGTGTCTCTCTTTCCTATTAGGGGGCCCTAATTACTTTTAATTAGGCCTTCTCCCCTTTATTTCTAGGGGGGACGCCAATATTTGCCCCTATAAAAAGTGAGGCCCGTCCATAGGAAGAGGAGAGAAGAAATATTGAAAAAGTGTGATTTTTAAGGATTTTTACTGATTTTTTTGTGTTTTTTAATTTTCATAAAATTTACAAAAATGCCACTACAAAGTTAGGAGAGACAAAAAAATCCTAGAGTTAGGCGAAAACCGCCACCGCCGCTGCCTTCGTCGGAGCTCCGGTCGCCGTTTCCTACGACCTTCCTGCCCGTGATCGTCATCCCCTGGGTCGCTCGTGTCGTCGTCGTAGTAGCCGCAGTCGCTGTAACAGCCCATAGCCGCCGCGGCAACCAGCGGCCACCGCAGCAGTTGTGGACAACAGAGCCGTACGCGGTTGCCGCAGCTACTAGCAACCGCCACAGCTGCCCATGGCCACTGCAGCCCACCCGCGGCCGCCGGAGCCGCCGAAGCCGTTGCATATGCGATCGCCGCAATAGCCCGTGGTCGTCGCAACCCTAGCGGCCCCCGCAGTCCGCTGCGGCCTCCAACAATCCTAGTAGTCCCCGCAGTCCATTGCGCCTGCACCAATCCTAGAGACTGCTGTAGCGGCCCATTGTAGCTGCTGGTCGACAACTGGGCCGCAGATTGCTTGGCCATCTCGATCTACGCTAGTCGCGACCATTGCCACCGAACTCATCGTCGCCACGCCTTGTTGGGTTCGGTGCCTTGGTTCGTCCATGGAAAACACGTTCCATAGATGTGGAACGGTGTCAATCAATTTTCAATCGATCTTTAAAACAAAACATTGAAATTACCTTTTG
The DNA here is from genome assembly GCF_029677425.1 of Wolffia australiana. Taxonomy (NCBI): domain Eukaryota; kingdom Viridiplantae; phylum Streptophyta; class Magnoliopsida; order Alismatales; family Araceae; genus Wolffia; species Wolffia australiana. The sequence continues at coordinate 6,422,809 of NC_135840.1, read as the reverse complement.
GGGGAACTCGTTTCACCCTTGTCTTTGCCGCTCCAAGATTGTTCTAAAGCCGTTCACGCGTCCAACCTCTAGAAGTATCCACGCGATCACTCGGCGCTTGGATCTCCACCTCTTCTTGTTCAACTCTCCTTGGAGACTCTCTCATTAGTTGAAGTAGAGAATGAAGAAAGGAGGTGGCTCTCAAATCAGTCTTGCATGGGTGCTTAAAATGAGACCGCTTTTCCTCTTTATATTTCACTTAAGGTTTTTATCAAAAACCCTCCAAAGTAAAATATATCCACCAATGCCCTTATGACCTTGTGCGTGTGACCCTCTAGACCCATGTATCATTCTAGTTAATAAATTTAATGGCCCAATAACATTTATTGACCAACCTTATTATTTAACTATATCAACATATATATTAATTAAATAAGTATCGATTTAACCCAATCGATAGGTTAAGTTTCCAGCCCTTGGGGTGCCAAGCTACACCTCGTGCTCTAGAAGATACCGAGTAGTCTCAAACTCTCTCATGGAACCTTTACCGTCATCGGTTACCGTATATGTATAATCCATCATCCGTGCGAGACTCTCGAATGACTTAGGGTATGGTTTATTGTCAAATCCTAATTCATCATTCGATTAGTACTGATGTATAACGGGGATCATTGGAGAATGCCTTCTCCAATATCCTCACTACCCTGGCTAGGGATTTTTCTACACTGTCTTCCTCGAGTCAATCTCCACTTATACAGAGGGCGGATGATCCCATCTTGACCACTCAATCGTTTCCGTAAGCTTCTTGCTACATCCGATCTATAACTTATTTGAATCCCATGATTAGAGGCTCGTAAGTCATAGTCAAAACGTAGTCGTCCACTCACGAGATGTTCTTGGTGTCTCAGGTCAGTGGATCACTTATACAACTGTGACTTGAATAACTTGATTGACATTTATGTATAATACCATTTAGGGATTCTATGGATCAATTTAGTCAACTCTTTCTCTAAAGAGCACCCATTATCTGTCCTTAGTGTCGTCACACTAATAGTTACATTATCAGCTATACTTATCGTATAAGTAGGATCAGCTAGTGTTATTCTATCCGGATAATTTGATGTCCGTCTCAACTATCCATTGAATAGGAATATTTTTAATACATATTTAAAGACTACTGATCACTGTATTATGATCTCATCATAATTCACTAAGTCATTGCACGTATTCATGGACTTCATTATAAACATCACATGGAATAATAATGGACGCAAATATTTTATTCAATGAACTTAAATAAACATGGTACTGTGATTGGCTTGACGGTCACATAATATCCATCACACGCGTCTCCGTGCATAACTGCCTACTTGCGCCACCACGCGTACTTGAGCCGCCACGCCTACTTGCGCTGCCGCACCTACCTTCATCGTCATCGCGTCTACATGCTGCTCACCTTCCACTACTGCTAAATCAGACACCGCCCGAGTCTACCGTTCCTCGTACGCTCATCAATTCCTTCTCGACGTTATATATTTCTTTCAGTGCCTCCAAATGTTTTCTCCACCGCCGGGGGTTAGATTAGTGAAAGATAGGATTCACATTATGAGGATTAGGATTTCATTTGGTGCGTCCTTGGTTGAGACCGGCGAAGGCGTGCACAAAAGTGGCAGTAGCCGAGCACGTACCTAATGGTCAACCTGATGTCCGGATCATCGGGAGCCTTGTAGCATTCCTAGGTCACGCTTATCGTAGCCTAATGGTTGTTGGTGTCCGTCGATGCCAGATTTGTACTTCTCATTGATTTCATCGATGCATCATCAACACTCACATTATGTCCACATTAGTCCTCTCCACTACATGACATGACTGTCAGCGCCCTCCCTGTGGTGTAACACGAGCCGTTTGATCTCGGCGTCCATAGTGTTACATCATAAAAAGATAGAGAAAATTAGAGAGAAAGGGAGGGGTACTGAGCTGGAAAGAGGGAGAAAGGGAGAGAGAGAGAGAGGTAGAGAGAAGGACAGATGCATAGAGAGTAAAGAGAGGTGGAGAGAGGGACAGAGGTAGAGATAGGAGAGAGAGAGATAGATGGAGAGAGGGATGTGAGAGGGAAAGTAGGGAGAGAGGGGAAAAATAGGGAGAGAGGGAGGGAGAAGGGTAGAGAGAGGGAGAAAAATAGAGGGGAGAGTGAGGTACAAAGAGAGGGACAGAGGTAGAGAGAGGGAGAGGAAGAGAGAGAGAGCGAGAGGGAGAGAGAGAGGTAGAGAGAGGGAGAGAGAGAGAAGTAGAGGGAGAGAGAGAGGTAGAGAGAGGGAGAGGGAGGGAGAGAGGTAGAGAGAGGGACAGAGGTAGAGAGAGGGAGGGAGAGAGAGGATCAGAGGTAGAGAGAGGTAGGAGAGAGAGGGACAGAGGTTGATAGAGGGAGGGGGAGAGAGGATCAGAGGTAGAGAGAGGTACGAGAGAGAGGGACAGAGGTTGAGAGAGGAGTGGAGAGAGGGACAGAGGTAGAGAGAGGATAGAGAGAGATGCAAAAAGAGGGACAAAAGTAGAGAGGAGAGAGAGAGGTGGAGAGAGGAGAAAAAGGTATAGAGAAAGGGACAGTGGTAGAGAGAGGAGAGAGATAGGGGCAGAAGTAGAGAGAGTAGATAGAGAGGTGGAGAGAGGGCCCGAGGTAGAGGGAGGAGAGAGATGTAGAGAGACGGAGAAAGGGACAAAGGTAGTGAGAAGAGAGAGGCAGAGAGATTGAGAGGGGGACAAAGGTAGAGAGAGAGGGAAAGAGGTAGAAAGACTGAGAGAGGGACAGAGGTAGAGAGAGAAGAGAGAGGTAGAGAGACTGAGAGAGGGACAGAGGTAGAGAGAGAAGAGAGAGGTAGAGAGACTGGTGGCGACAACGTCAACGCAGTGACACGGGACGCGTCACCACCGTCATCTGAAGTCAACACGACTGCTGAAGACATGCCACCATCGTCACCGGATCAAATCAACGAGCCAACGTCAGGCACGTCTCCACCCACGCACACCCCTTCGCGCGTCCTGACACGTCGCCAAAGGCAGATCCAGAACTGCCCCTTGACGTGACACGAAACCATGCCGCTCGTCACGTCGCTCGTCTTTATTTTCATTTCTTTTAACTGTATTTTCTCTTTCCTCCAAGGCCTATATGTATAGGCCATTGTTTTAAGAAACAGTTATGCAGTCATTACTCAAGAATTGAGTTTGTTTTATCTCTTCTTGGAGGATTGCCCAGCCTCCCCTATCCCGTCTTCTCCCAACCGCTGCCGCCGCCGTCATCGTCGTTGTCGCCGGCCTCCCTCCTGCTCTTCCCTCTCTTCTTCCTTCGTCACCCCTCTCTCCCTCTCTCTCTCTCTCTCTCGCCATCCCCCTCTTCTTCTTGGTCCGTTTGCCCTAGGGTTTGGCCACGTGGCTCCAACCGCCCGCCCAAGGGCGTCCAGTAGCCGCCGCCCACCCACAACCGCCAGCGCCAGCGCCAGAATAGGCGGCCCTCTCAAGGCCGCCCACGTCCGCGCCCTAGTGCCGACTGCCCCCACAGAGTCGCCAGCGCCAGCGCAGGCCGCCCGCTCAAGGCCGCCCGCACCTGCGCCCTAGTGCCGGCCACCCGCACAGGGTCACCAGCGCCAGCGCTCGCGCAGGCCGCCTGCCCTGGGCCGCCTGCGCCCGTGCCCTAGCGCCGACCACCCGCAACCGCTAGCGCTAGTGCCAGCAGAGGCCAGCGCTCATCGACGCCAGCGCACGGCCGCCCGCGCCTCCGGACGCCCTCGAAGCAACTTGCTGCGCTTTCAGACGCCCTCGAGGCTTCTTACCACGGCGCATACCGTTTAGGTTTCGGGGCACTGCCCCAAATCCCGCAAGGGGGCAACTCCCCCTTTGACCCCCCGTCAACTGACGGCGCAAGTGGATCCGCGACACCCTGTCGAAGCGCATATCAATCATCCCACCAACGACGCCCCACACCCAAGCACTCCAGCCACTGAGCAATCAGGCTTAATCTGACCGTCTCATTGCCAGTGCCGCTCAACACCCGGAACGTCCATATATTTCGTCTAGTGGGCCTTACAACGCCCGGATCGCCCAGTCACGTCACGACCCAAATTTCCCGCAGCCTCATCACGCACCCCCGTGCAGAGGTACGCCTGAACTCTTTGGTGTCGAGTGTTCTCTGTCCAGTATTCCTCGAGAATTCGTCCACTGCCGTCAGACTTGATTTTGAATATCTCTTTCTTTCCTCAAAATTCCCCCTTTCGTGAGATTTCTTGTGGACGTGAATTCGAGTATTCGATTTGGTGCTTCGGCATCGTCGTGGTGGTTGAAGACAGTACTCCCGCCCTCGACGAGGAACGGGGCTGCACTACCAGTATTTCATCGGTTTTAAGTTTCGAATTCGATCGTGTGGATTCTGTGGTCTGTTTTATCCAATCCATCCAAACCTGTCCTGTATCCTCCCCCGTCGATATCCAACCTATCTCCACAGTCGTCTTTCCCCTAGTTGTCCTGCATCAAAGACTGAGAGAGGGAAAGAGGTAGAAAGACTGAGAGAGGGACAGATATAGAGAGAGAAGAGAGAGGTAGAGAAACTGAGAGAGGGAAAGAGGTAGAAAGACTGAGAGAGGGACAGATATAGAGAGAGAAGAGAGAGGTAGAGAAACTGAGAGAGGGAAAGAGGTAGAAAGACTGAGAGAGGGACAGATATAGAGAGAGAAGAGAGAGGTAGAGAAACTGAGAGAGGGAAAGAGGTAGAAAGACTGAGAGAGGGACAGAGGTAGAGAGAGAAGAGAGAGGTAGAGAGACTGAGAGAGGGAAATAGGTAGAGAGACTGAGAGAGGAGAGAGAAAGAGGGGCAGAGGTATAGAGAGAGGAGAGAGAGTATGTGAAAGATATATAATGCGTATATAGGAATTCTGACGTGGCGGACGCTCTACGTGTATGAATTGAAGGATCTTGTTGCTTTGCTTGCGTCTGTGCCTCTCTTTGGAGGCCCCCTCATCATCTCACCCCTCCCTTTCTCCTTTAAATACGGCGATTGCAGAGGAGCGAGAGAAGCCTCACGCCGACGTTGAGACGTCAAGGGAGAGGGCAAAAAGCCCGTGGAAAACCAAGCCAACAAGCAAAAAAGGGGCCGATGAACAGCAGATCGATCCAAGATCCCCCTCTTAGATCGTAATCCGACGGTAATTCCCCGCTACGATCACTCCGCTATCAACTATGATCGATTCTCTTCTCCGTTTCCCGATTTTTCTCCACTCTGTGATCGTTTTCCCTTGCCGATCTGAGGTTCTTCGGGATCTGCGAAGCTTTTATGGATGACATCCTTCGTCTCACATTTTTACAATTGAATCATTGATTTCCCCCCAATGTTTCCGCCGGCGATGATCTGCCTCTCCCGTCCGATCGTTGTTAAATGACTCCGATCTCAAATGAACCACCGATCGTGATTTAATGCGACGGTTTTTCTGTTATTTCCCCCGCGAGTAACGAAAAAATTTCCACATGTTCCTCATTTATTTCCTTTTCCCTTTCTCATGATCAGTCTCTGATCCTCGATGTCTTGCGAAATTTCCCTCTAGATCTGAAATTTCAACTCGCGTATTTGCCTCTTCTCGTTCCGATTCCGTTCCGAGGTCTCCCATCCTTCTTCGTTCGTCCTTTCCGATAACGCGCGAGGGGCTTCTACAGAAGGCCGCCATTTGAGCTTCGAGGGGAAGAACTCTGCTGGCAGCGGCGATTAGGCCATGGACGCCACCACGAGTGGCTCCGGCCATCAAGTGCAGTACCACAACATCGTCGACAAGCCGCTGTCTCTTACATTCCAACGACAGCAACGGCACTGCTTCGGCGACTCTTCACCGGGGGAATTCCCCTTAGCCGCTAAGCCATCTATTGTTCTTCACGTCCTCACCGGCTGCAATCTCGACCCTCAAGACCTCGCCAACCTTGAGGCCAGTTCCCAATCTTTCCTAATCCTTCTAATTTTATCTATGATTCATGCATAATAATTCAAGGGTAGTATCTCTAATGCTCAAAGATTAAATATATGCATATGTTCCGCTTTTATCGATTTGCTCATATACTACATAATGGATATGTATAAAGTTGGATTCTTGTTTAGAGTTTAGAGTTCTTCTACCTGTTTAATGATGATATATTTCTTTAATGAGAGAGAGTGGATTATGAAGTTATTTTTTGTAGAATTAAAGAGTATCCAGACAATTTTTTACAACAATTTAGATCTTGTAGTTATAACAGATTTAGATGTCCTACTTTTATATCCTTACCTGAGTATTTTGTAATGCATGAGGATTAAGTAGGATTACGATTTAGATTTTATTGTTCTTTTGTGTTTCCTGTAATGAATGAAAAGATGCTTACTTTTTTGAAGAGTTAGAGAGCACCTATATAATTATTGGCTACAATTTGGATACTATAAGTGAACAGATGTATTTGTTTTACTTTTATCTATAAACCCAAACTGGTATATAATATATGTGAAATAAGTGGGATTAGTATTTAGAGTTGACAGTTCTCTTTCATGTTTATTGTTGATATATTTCTTTAATGAGTGAAAAAAATGGAGTTATTCTAATAGATTTTTTACACAATTATTGACAGCAGTTTAGATCTCGTAATTAAAAAGAGATGTACGTGTTCTACTGTTATCGATGTACCTAACTGGTATATAATGTATGAGGACTAAGTGGGATGACTTTTTCCTGTTGATTGATGATGTATTTCTGCATGAGTGAAAATAGATAATGGAGTTATTCCTAGTAGAATTAGAGTATTTTTATACGATTATTGACAGCAATTTAGATCTTGTAATAAAAGGCACGTACATATTCTACTTTTATCGATAGACGTAGCTGGTGTATAACGTATGAGGGTTAAGTGGGATGACTTTTTCCTGTTGACTGATGATGTATTTCTGCAATAAGTGAAAATATATAAACTTAAATAGAAAATTTAGAGATGATGAAGGAACAGTATGGATTGACGTCTGTTCTGTTCTTCAGGCCACTTGCTCCTTCTTCCGCAAGCCGGCAAACTTCCCTCCAGACAGCGACCTGTCCATAGCTGAGCTGGCGGCGCTGGACATGTGCCGGAAAAGGGCCATATTCCGGCCCATTACGGGGGAGCAAGGGGAGGTTCTGAAGCGCCGGTGCGGTGGCTCGTGGAAGCTGGTCCTTAGATTTCTTCTGGCCGGGGAGGCCTGTACGAGGAGAGAGAAGTCGCAGGCCTTGGCTGGGCCCGGCCACAGCATCGCTGTCACCTCCGGCGGCCAAGTCTACACCTTTGGCTCCAACAGCTCGGGCCAGCTCGGCCATGGCACTCTCGAAGAGGAGTGGCGCCCCCGCCTGGTCAAGTAAGGCCTCTTCTCTTCTCTTGTCTTCGTATCTTCCGTCCCGTTTCGTTCCGTTCAGTCCCGTTTTGTCCTGTTCTTTCATGGGTTGGCACTTGGCAGTGTTTTTCTCTAGGTTTACAACCGTCTCTCTCGGACAAAACGGAATTTTGTCAAGGACTTCAAGACCCATCAAACCAGAGCCCATTATCAGCCTTGAATTAGTCAGTAAAGCTTAGGGATGGGACCGATTTTTGACAGTCAACCCGCATAGAGTCTGCAGTTTTGTATCGTTTTGTTACTTTCTTTCATGGGTTTGCTTGTGTTTTACTCTAGGTTTAAAACCGTCCATTGTCTCTATAGTTCAGGGACACGGACGGGACGATTTTTCCATCCCGGGATGAAAAAATCGTCCCGTCCAATGGTATGGACGAAAATTCGACCGGGGGACCAGCGGACGGGACGGTTTTCGTCCCGTGGGACGAAAAAACCGTCCGTCTGGAGGTCTCGGACGATGGACCGACGAATGTGGACGCAAAACCGGCGGATTCACATCCGACGGTTGAGATGTAGCCACGTGGCCTTGCTATGACAATTTGTAAGTCCCTGTATTGTTTCGCGCGTGCAAACTGACGCTGCTCAGAAATAATTGTACATATGTCCATTTGGGTTCTCTCTCCTCCACATTTCCCTAAAAAACTTAGAAAAATCTGTATTAATATATTAAAAATATCTAATGGTTTTTTTTCGTTCGGGACGAGGGATGGGACGGTTTTTTCTGCGGACGGGACGAAAATTCATCCCGGGAGGACTGGACGGGATGGCTTTCGTACCTTTGGACGAAAATTCGTCTCGTCCTTCATCCCTACACTGAATTCGGATGTCGGACGGGACAAAATTCATCCCGTCCCGTCCGTCGTCCACGTCCGGGACAATCCGGAACTATAATTGTCTCTCTCTGTTGCCTGTTTCGTCATGCCTTTGGGACAAAACAGAACAAAACTGAAGACTCTGAGACGGTTGACTGACAAAAATCCATTCCGTTCCTCAAACTTACTGACCAATTCATGGTTGATAATGGGCTCGGGTATGTGGGTCTTGAGGTCCCTGTCACCGCGATGGATTCCAGTATATTATCAGTCTTCCGTCGTGATCTTGGAACGAAAACAGACCAAAAACCCTTAACCACTCCCCTTCTGTCTCGTTACGCTCTGTTCCGCCATCAAACACCCCTCTATTGGTCTGTTTCACAATCATCCCACCATCTGTTCTGTCATCCTGTTTCCTTCGTTCCTAATTGTCGTCCTTAATGATGGTTGACTAACCGATGATTAGTGGGTTGTTTCGATCCGCGAGTTCAAGATTGATAATGGGCTCTGGTTTGTGGGCCTTAGGTCCCTGGCCGGTGTCCGGATCATCCAAGCGGCTGCTGGCGCAGGGAGGACGATGCTTATCAGCGATCAGGGCGAAGTGTTCACCTTTGGAAAGGACTCTTTTGGAGAAGCGGATGGGTCCACACTTGTCACCACTCCCCGCAAGGTGGAGTCATTGAAGGATGTCTTCGTCGTGCAGGCTGCAATTGGCAACTTCTTTACTGCTGTTCTGTCAAGGGAGGGCACAGTTTATACTTTCTCTTGGGGCAGTGATGCCAGACTCGGGCACCAGACCGAACCTGCTGACCTTGAGCCCTACCCCTTGCTCGGACCCTTGGAGAACGTCCCTGTCGTCCAGATCGCTGCCGGTTACTGCTACCTTCTCCTCCTCGCCTGCGAGCCCACCGGCATGTAAGCCCATCCTCACCATCACCATCATCGTCATCATCAGTGACAGCGTCATTATCTTCTTCTCTTTCTCCTTCATTGTGGTCATCAATAACATCTTCTTCTTCTATTATTATTATTATTCATCTCTGTCATAATCATAATCATTACCAACAACATCTTCTTCTCATTCTTCATCACCGTCACCATCATCATCATTGTTGTCTGCTTCATCATCATTTTATTCTTCTTCCTCACCATCATCATTTCATTTCATCGTCGTCGTCATAATTATCATTATCGCCCATCATCATCATAAATCATCATTATCAACCATCATCATCATGATAAAAAAGCATCATTATCACCCATCATCATCATAAATCATCATTATCATCCATCATCATCATGATAAAAAAGCATCATTATCAACCATCATCATCATCATCATCATAAAAAACATCATTATCAACCTTCTCATCATCATCATCATCATCATACAGGAACATCATTATCAACCTTGTCATCATCATCATCATTATTATCAACTATTTCATCATCATTACTACCATATCATCATCATCAGCATTTTGTCATCAATGACATCATCTTCACCATCATTACCACCATCATTATTGTCAGCATCATCATCATGATCAAAATCATTGACTCATCGACTCATCATCATCATCATGGTCTGAGGTGCAGGTCCGTGTATTCAGTGGGGTGTGGGTTGGGGGGGAAGCTTGGGCATGGGACGAGGACAGACGAGAGGTACCCGAGGCGGATCGAGCAGTTCAGGGAGCTCAGACTGCAGCCGAGGGTTGTGGCGGCGGGGGCGTGGCACGCGGCGGTGGTGGGCCAGGATGGCCGGGTCTGCACCTGGGGCTGGGGCCGCTACGGCTGCCTCGGCCATGGTAATGAGGACTGCGAGTCTGTGCCCAAGGTCGTCGACTCTCTCCTCAAGATCCGGGCTGTTCATGTCGCCACCGGTGACTACACCACCTTCATCGTCTCCGACTCCGGCGACGTCTACTCCTTCGGCTGCGGCGAGTCCTCCAGCCTCGGCCATCACGACCAGGTTTCTCTCTCCCATCTCTCTCTCTCTCTCATAATTTAATTGAATTGGCACGACCTCACTAACAGTATCTCCGACGACGAGATGGAGATGATAGAGAGAGAGAGAGATAGACGAAGAGAGTCTGACCTGAGTTGCAGCCTTTAAAATTTGAGTTGAGTTGAGGCAATGCAGGGGAATCGGCAGGCGAATGTGCTGAGCCCAGAGCTGGTGCAGTCGCTCAAGGATGTGAAGGAGAAGGTGGTGCAGATCAGCTTGACCAACTCCATATACTGGAATGCCCACACCTTTGCACTGACTGAGGGGGGCGGGCTCTACGCCTTCGGCGCCGGCGACAAGGGCCAGCTCGGCGTCGAGCTCGCTGACCAGACCGAGCGAGCCAAGCCGGAGAGGGTCCAACTTGATCTCTCTTAGCCTTCCTCTCTCTTTCACTATCTCCATCCATCTCTTTCTGTCCATACATCTATCTATCTATCAATCTCTCTCTCTGTCCATGTAAATATGCAGAGTGTGGGGGTGGCAAGGCCTACCAGGGGGAATTATTTGCTGTCAAATTCTTTGCTTGCTAGCCTTTGTAGATCATCTGCTTTGCTTGGTCAGCTATTTATCTTCCTCAACCCCTCTTTCTATCTTAGACGTTTCCTGAATGCTACATCTGAACTTTATGTCTATCTCCTCGACTCGTGATCAGCTATATTATCTCTCTCTCTTCATCTCTCTGTCCATTAGGGAACGACATGCCTGGGACGTGACGGGATGGATGACGACCCGTGACGGATGGTGACGTGGCAAAAACTTCGTCACGTCACCGTCCTGTCACACGTCCCAGGATTTCAGAAAAATCCGTCACGTCAGCATCACGGTCATGGTTTGTGGTGTCCCTCTCACATGTGAGGAGAAAAACAACCATGCGGAGGAGAGAGAAGTAGAGGGGCATATCTTTGGACGGCATCTTTTTGTGCACGTGAATAAATGCAAGGACTTTTTTGCGAAATGCCAAGAAATCAACACCATTTTTGGCGAAATCTTGGTCATCGAAAAGCTTAAATCTAACTATTTTTAAGCTTTTTTGGTCATTTTTAAAAATCAGTTATGGCATGACGGCCGTCACGTCACTCGTCCGGGGCCCGTCACCATCACCGTCCCGTCCATCGTCCACCTCCGGGACGATCCGGAACTATAATATTGTCTTAATTGGGTAGCGTAGCTCGTAGCGAGGTTTTAATGGCGGTCCGGCTGCAGCCATGGCAGCCCCTTCGTTTCTTCTTCCCCGCCACGGCGCGTTCGCGGCCATCGCTTCGTCTAGTCTCTCCTACTCTCCTCTCTAGCTCGATTTTGAATTCCGTTTCTCCTCTCGCCTCTTCTAATCCTTGCGCGGAGTCTTCTAGTCCCGTCTTCCTCCGCCATCTTGAACTGGTCGAAGAAGAATTGCATAAAGAAGTAGAAGTTTGTGAAGATTCCGATGAAGCTGTGCTGAATTTTTATGATGATGATGAACGAGTCGATGACCCCATTCGAAGCTTCCTTGAGTCTAAAACCCTAACCCCGGATCCGGCGCAGGAGGGATCGATTTTCCTTCAGAAGAACCGTCGTACTTCATGGCGGATGGCCGGTTCTTTAGACGCCTGTGATGAAGACTTGGAGGGGATAACGTTAGGGCTGGACTTCGAACCTGAAACCCAAGTTTTGCCCTCGGAGGATGAAGGAATCGTCGGTGAAATTCTGAGGCTTTCTCGAAATATTCCGAAGAATTCTACCTTGGGAGAACTGTTGGGCCCTTTTGAGGGGAAGTTGGAGGAAGGGGACTGCATTCGTCTTCTGGCCAGATTGGGGAAAGAGGGATTGACTTCACAATGTCTTTATTTGTTCGAGTGGATGGGTCTTCAACAGCCGTCTTTGGTGACACCGAGGTCGTGTTCTGTTCTGTTTCCGGCGCTCGGCAGAGCAGGGAAGTGGAAGGAGCTGGTCACCCTGTTCAAGAATCTCCCCAAGTCGAAGAGATTTAAGGATGTTCATGTCTACAACGCGGCAGTTTCCGGATTGGCATCATCTGGAAGGTATGCTTGATTATTACTTGCAAGCTCTTGTTTTAAAAAAAAAAATTTATTTGCAAGCTCTTCACCTGAATCATGTGAATCTTGAATTGTTTTTCTACGTTCAAGGCCTATATTTTAGTATGAATGTAGCAAGAACTTATTCTTGATGGATAGAGTCGTGGTATTAATTACACAGTTTTTTATCATCGAGAACTAGACAATAAATATTGATCGTAAAGGGCGAAATATTTGTAGCATATCCTATTAAAAGTACGAAGGTGAGGTTTTAGTTGAAATCACCAAAAGTTGTTTATCTGTGAACTTAGGAGGTTTACTTTAGTCCTGTCAACCATATAGATGCCTCATGGAGATCTATCGAGGAAGAGGTAACATGGAGAAGAGAGAAGAACAAGAAGAGGGTTAGTTTCTATCATGATCAAGAACAGATGATCGATCAGATCAACCAATCGGTCCACTCATCGATTGACCCAATCCATATTTGATCGATTATCTGTTTCTCTATCCTTTATTGATAGATAAGGATTAAAAGAAACTTCTCTTTCTTCCAAGATTTTACTCTCTTTCTTTCTCTCTGTTTTTTTTGGGAAGGATCTCTCTCTCTCTAGAATTTGCTCAATCCAAAGATTACATATTCGATCAATCCAGTCTCGATCTGAACAATCTTATGAGATTGTTGAACCATAAGTCTGGCACTTCTTCAGATGAAGGATTTTGAACCGAGTAATTTTATTATTTTTATCCCATCAAGCTTAATCTATGCATTATTTCAACAATTTCCTCACGTCTCTGTGATGAATTATATCTAATTATCAGGTATGATGATGCTTGGGCTGCGTACGAGGCAATGGAAGCAAACAATGTCAAACCAGATAACGTCACTTGTTCCATTCTGATCACGATAATGGGGAAGTCTGAGCGCAGTACAAAACAGGTCTGGGAATTCTTCCAACTGATGAACAAGAAAGGAGTAAAGATAGGAATTGAGGCATTTGGTGCCCTTATCAAATGCTTCTGCGACGCAGGTCTAAAAAAAGAAGCCCTCATCGTGCAATCAGAGATGGAGAAGAGAGGAATTCCGTCAAATACATTGATCTATAACACCTTGATGGATGCTTATGTGAAGTCTAATAACATAGAAGAGGCTGAAGGTCTCTTCCAGGAAATGAGAGAGAAGTCTCTGCACCCGTCAACAGCTACTTATAACATTTTAATGGACGGGTACAGTAGAAGAATGCAACCAAACATCATCGAAGATCTGATGCAAGAAATGCAGTCTGCAGGTTTGAAGCCAAACGTGAGGTCCTTCACTTGTCTTATCAGCGCATATGGTCGCCAAAGAAAGCTAAGTGACATGGCTGCTGATGCTTTCTTTAAAATGAAGAAGTCTGGAATAAAGCCCACATCACATTCCTACACTGCCCTTATCCATGCATTCTCTGTTGGCGGCTGGCATGAAAAAGCATTTTCAGCTTTTGAGAGCATGAAGAGAGATGGATTAGAGCCCTCCATAGAGACATATACTGCGCTTCTTGATGCGTTTCGGAGGGCCGGAGATTCAAATAAGTTGGTGGAGATCTGGAGAATGATGATGAAAGACAAGGTGGAAGGCACGAGGGTAACCTTCAACATTGTACTTGATGGGTTAGCTAAGAATGGTCTCTACGCGCTGGCGAGGGATGTTGTTTCAGAATTTGAACAGATTGGTATACCGCCTTCAGTTATGACTTATAATATGTTGATGAATGCGTATGGAAGAGGGGGGCAGCATTACAAGCTGCCGCAGTTGCTGAAGGAGATGTCGGCACTTAGTTTGAAGCCCGATTCAATCACTTATATGACCATGATATATGCCTATGTTCGGGTAAGAGATTTCTCAAAGGCGCACTTCTATCACAAGGAAATGGTGAGAAGTGGACTGGCTCCTGATGCGGAATCTTATAGGAAGCTCCGTGCAATATTGGAGGACAAAGCCCAAGTTAAGAATCGTAGGGACAAGAGTGCCATGCTGGGAATAATTAACAGTAGTATAGGCCTGTTCAAAAAGAAGAAAGTTAAGAAAGATGAATTTTGGAAGCATAAGAAGAAACGACCTGGGACGAGCAGTTCTGTTGACAGGTGAAGGGAACCCTAAATAATATTTGGCGTTACCCTTTTTCCTAAGCTCCATTGTATATGAAAGCCCCGGAAATGCGTCCAGATATGATGATTTTATGCAGCCATGGAGTAATATCCTCGACTTGGTGTCAGGTGAAGTTTTTTTGAGAAAAGTTGTATTATATTTTTATGTAGCTTCCCTTTTAAAAAAATGTTTCATTCACGTAAATGCAATTTACCCATCAACTAATAATATGCAATAAACATGAATGATCGCAACAGGGCATGGGAAAGTGGATTGACTCGAAACTATTCGTGGATATCTATAAACCTTTGATAGATTTCAGTCTAAAGATCTGAGGGCCAAATGTGATAGATTTGATGATTTCTCATACTGAAGGCAAATTAAATCCATTATTTAAATGAAATTTTTATGGCAGTTGAAGATGCCTAGGGGCAAAATTTGAGCACATTCGGCTGGTTGAATTGGCCCCCAAGTTTGCTTCAAGATGTGGTTTCTTTGGAATGGATAATTCAGTTTGTAGCTCAGCTCTTTCCTTCTACTTACTGGAGGGGCTTATATTGGATTCTCTCCGCTGCCGCCAGGTTGCAATGCACTTGAGTGGTGTTTCTTTATGCGAAACTTTCAAAATTTTGCTTGTGATAGCATTCTTAATGTATCTTACTGAACAACATTGCATCAGAGGTCAAACATCTCCTTGATGTTTCCATAATTTTTTTGATCTGAACCTTGGGGAAAATCTAGAGGATTCATCACCAAATTTCTCTCTTTTTTATCAAAGTATGTTGTGGGTTATCTGGAATGAGGACTGATATTTTGTCGTTATTTTAAGTTAGACTGAACTACAATATTGATAAGACTTTTCATCAGCAAATTCTAGAGGATTCATCACCAAGTTTCTCTTTTTTTTATCAAAGTGTGTTGTGGGTTATCTAGAATGAGGACTGTTATTTTGTCGTTATTTTAAGTTAGACTTAACTACAATATTGGTAAGACTTTTCACCTCATTTACTCTGAATTAAATTGAAGGAAAATAAGGTGTCCGTCTTGAAGGAGGTTGGGACTGCTTTCATATGTTATTTATTATCATAACATACGGAGAACAAAATAAGATTTCGAAACGTTAGATAAGATTCTGAAACGTGACGAGATTGAAAACTGAAAATTCAAAGTACATATTTATCAAGCCATCAAATTGTAATCTGATGATAGCAATAATTCAAGCTCTTGAATAAATCATGATAATCTTGGACACGTACCCCAGATAAACTCAAAATTACGGTAAATTTATGTCATTGTGAAATTGAGCTTACTCAATAATATTTATAAACCTATACTTGTAAAATAATTTAGTTAGCTAGTGACGAGTAAGAAGGTTGTCTCTAGGGAACTCTTGATATTAGGGAAGAAACTCTTGATCAGGTAAATTTAAGAATATGAGAAGAGTTACATCTACTGTATGAGCTAGTGAATGGGTAACGATAGTGATTATGATACAGAGTTAAGAGGAATTTAAGAAGAAGGATGAGTAGCGTCTTAGTTCTAGTGTGGTGAATTGTTGAGTAGAATGAGAGGATGAAGGGAGACATGAATGGTGATGTCAGATGAGGATGTGAGACGAGATGGGAGTGGATGACAAGACAAGACATGGCAAATTTGGGTTTTATTTGTTAGGGTTTAAGATAGACAAGGATGGAGAGGAGAGAAGGAACGAAGAATAGGGTGTAAGGCATAGTGATATGGATAGTGAGAATGAGATAGAACGATAACTAAAATGGAAGAGGTAGGTGATGTATGTTTTCCTAAACAAAATGGGAAGGAGAGAGGTAGGTGATGAGATTGTTACAGTGTAGGGGGGGACGTGAAGTGAATGATAGATGAGGATAGATAGGGAAGATGACGGTTGAAGATGGATGTGGATTAGTGATAGTGATGGATGAACATGATGGATAATGATGACAGATGAACTACTGAAGTATGTTGGAGAAGACTCAACGTAAGGCAAGAGGTTAACCTTAGATCCATATATTCAGTTATGATCAAGGCATCTACATTAGAAGACTTAACGTAAGGCAAGAGGTTAACCTTAGATCCCTATATTCAGTTATGATCAAGGCGTCTTCCTGATGCAGATCGACCTCCCTACTTGTATGTTGAACCTCTCCAAGCACTAGAGACACCAAGAAACACTTGATGGACCTTCAAAACTTCATTTTCTTTCAATCTGCCTCTATAGGAGGAAGTGAGCTTAAAGATTTTTTTTACAAAGATCAGATGCTCAATATATAGATCCAACACATATGGTTGATATAGGACATAAATATGAAGCTACCCTTAAAATTTCAGCCCAATTCCAATTCTGGATTGTTGGATATCAATGCTGGAAGTTGGACGATTCCTTGCCCATGATTTATTCAAAATATTTATCTCCCCTCGTTCTCTTGAATGCTGTCGTGTCATTCTGTAAGAATTTTTTCTCCTCATAGTATTTAATGCAATGATTGGTTGAGATTCTTTCGCATCATCGGCAATTGATGACTCTCGTCGCGCCATGTGTCACCTTGGGAAAAAGACAAACAGAGAAGAATAATACTATGCTATTTATGTATATTATAAAATATCTAGCTCGCAGCTGACGTGGTGTTGTGTCAGCGTGTGCTATGCCAGCATCTTCCCCTTTTAATCCAGTTAGCGGGCTGACACATGCGTGTCATGTGTACACATGGTGCCACATGTACATGTGATGCCATGTGTACACATGACACGTCGGCACCGCCATAATTGTTGATCAGTCATCTTGAATAAAAAAATACATCTCTTAAAAATTCGACCCTTGGTCTCCATGTGCATTTATTGCAAAAATAGAGTGGCTTTTTTTCAATTCATCCACATCACCCTTTGCTAGTAAAAGTCAAAAGGCAAATTCTTCAGTCTTAAATGCAATTATGGCATCACTTATTACGATGCCATAATTGATTGGCTGACGATTTAACTAAATCATTTAACAATTTAGTAAAATGATTTGATGACTCCCAATAATTGAGCAGAATGATTGGCTGTTGACAAATCCCTTACTCTGGTAGGTCTTTCTTTGACAAATCAAACGATGACACGTGGCATCACAAAAATATATATGCTACTAAATGTTTTAAATTTCATATTTAATAAAATAAATCCCCAAAGATATAAATAAATATATATCACGAGTTAGAAAAATATATCTTTAAGAATTTTATGTCAAAAAATTCCATAAAAATTATATTCGAACTCAAAAAATTATAGTATTTCATAATTTAATGTCATAAAAATCCCCAAATATAGATAAAAATGCAGAAAATTCAGAGTATCATTCTAAATAAATCTAATTATTAAAATCTTGATAACATGGATGTATAATTAATTTAATGCAAATAAGTTCTATTTAAGCTACTAAAACTGTATATTATCAACCCCACATCTTACATATGTCATGGTTGACAAATTGCGACTGAGTAAAACCGACCAGTTAAGCAAAACTGGCCAAAATACAACATAGCCCATCAAGATGCTTCCACACTATTTGACCCATTAACATGCTCTGCACTACACATCTTTTTTGTAAACCTGTTAAGCTCCCTAAGCCTGCTCTGTGACTCAATACACAAACATATATAACTTTTTTCTCAAAAATAATTTCTTACAAACTAAATGCCATTTTTTTTGGAAAATCTGTATAATCTAGAAAAACAATGACTCAGGGAAATTTCCATAATAATTTTTGGATTTTGTGGATATTTTTATATAAATTAATTTTAAATTATAAACTACATGAATATTTTACATATGTATGAAATACATGATACTATGCATGATTGAAATCAGTTGAATTCTTCAAATAATGGTAAATGACATACTTGAGGTTTCAAGGAGTTGAGCTTAGAAACCTAGACATGTAATTATAATTTGCAAAATATTATAATCACATGTTATAATTGTTGACTCAGAAGAGCCTTGTGATTGATTTGTGGAGTCTTAAAGCTGTCAATTATGTGTTCGGAGGAGACTCGTAAAGAATTAGGGTTTTGACGTGAGAGGATTCAAGGAGTTGGAACTTAGAAAACTAGACTGTGTCAGAATTCAGTACTTGTCTCACGGAAGGGCCCCATTCAGGTCCAAAGACATACTTGAGGATGTATGTGAGGTGTTAAATACACAAGGTCCTTAGAGACAAAGGCAGACCTGAAGGGGATAGGGAGCAATGAGGCAATCTGATTAAGAACGAGTGTTGAGAAATGATGAAATTTCTTAAATAATAATTATGAGACAAGTTTGTGCGTATGTGTTACAAATGACTGTATGTAAACTATAAAATTATTTAGAATTTAAATTTTCAGTCTTTTAGATCCCTAGGCATCTGTATATATGGGGATTTGTGCCTGATGAAATCAATTTGGTGAAAAAATATTTTTTGAGCTAAAAATTTCATGCAACAAATTATAAATTCTCTTACATAGTTTAGAGGAAGGGTTAAAATATGGGAAGTAAATGCATTGAAATAGTAAATTATTAGAAGAAGGAAGTTGGTACCATTTATAAGTTTTATGTATTCCATTTGATCCCACGAAAACTTCAAAAAGAGCAACGAGAAAAAAATTTCATACTTTTTGGTGTTTTCTTTTTAATTAAACTGGAATATAAATTAAATGTAGCTGCCAGCGCTTGGTGGTGTTTGATGGGGGGTTGGAGGCGATTGATATCATTTGATGTTTGGCAAATGGTGGCAGTGGCAGCACAATGTTGCATGGATCTTCAACATGGTAGTTATGCAGGGGATTAGTGATAGGCACACACACCCACAATGTCAGGCAGCGGATGCACAGGGGGATTCATGAGGGTCTCCTTTATCAATGCCGCCTTAGCATGGAGAGGATATTTGACACATCAAATTTATGCATGCCATTTTAAGAATTATAAAAGTTTTATCATGTCTTAAAAAACCTGATTCCTATTTCTTGGTTTGTAATCAATAACCCATGTTTTAATTCACATATTATAGATTTATTCTCATTTTTTCCTGAAAGTTTCATGATTTATGCATGAAGGAGATAACTAAAATAACCCCAATGTTTTAATTTGGTAGGCTTATAGTATTTGGTCTTACTTGGTCAAACAAAACTTGATATGAATATTTTTTAAGGTTATGTTATTTTTCATATATTGACATTAAAAGAAAAGTGTGTAAAGACTGGTCAAGCTTCTTTATGAAGGCAGCTCGTGGCGAGCCTGCATCAGATTTTATGGTGAAGTACATCGCAAAATAAGGCCATATCTTGGTGAGAGAATGATACAGATATATTTTTCTATCTTTCTTGGTTTTAATCACACCGGGAGGGGACATTAGAGGGCACAACCAGAGGTGGAGTGGATATTTAGGACGAATGTCAAGGATATATAAGTAAAAATGCTTCAATGTAAAGACATGAGAATGATACACTGAGAGTTTAACATAATTATGGGACACAAATTTTTTTGTGATGAGAAACTCTCATTGTATCATCGATTCACCATTAAAATGAACCCCCTTTTCTTCTGATTCTTGAAACTTTTTTCATAAATATTCACTTCACCTCTGTTTCCTGTTCTAACACTCCCTCCCTCTTGTGAATTAAACTAGGAAATAAGGTGAACATGAGAGAAAGTTTTTAATTGGATTTAAAATTAATAGCTAATTCATACTATATAGTCATGTGATTTGTACCATGGGAGTAATCACTAACATCTTTAGTGGTTATAAACATCACATTGTGTACGTTGTGTCCATTTTTAACTTACATTGCTTGACTTCCATATCAAAATTTTTTGTTAATAATAAATATTGGCAAGTCCTATGTATGCATAAATGAAAAATAGTTAAAATTTGTGATGATGAATGACCTAAAACATTCAATGTGATTTTTATAGATATTTCTTTAGGATGTTGGGCCAAATAGGAGAACTTCTAGTTTTGGGCTTCACATGAGCCGTTAGAGAGGTGTGGGCCACATCCTAGATCCCTCCATAATTTCCTCTAACTTCTATTTCAAATTCAATCAATAGGAAAGTAGAAAAAATGGCACAGAGAATAAATAAGAAAAAGAGACGGGGATTATAAATCATGACCTATGTATAAATAGTCTCCTCCTCTCTCTCTTTCTCTTTAACTTATTCTGGATATGATCTAGCAATGGCTGTCCAGAAGGACAAGTTTTTAACCTGGTTGAAGCTGGTGTTTTGAAGTGTTCTTCCTATGTTCATCCTTTTCTTGCATAGAGAAATACATGATCTTAAAAAAATATAAGTATACAAGTTTATGAAGAGACATTGGGGGCTAAAGACATGAGACTCAACACTTTAGGAACCTAGATTGAAAGTTGCTTTATCATCCCCATCCGTTTCCCCTTTTTTCCTTCATTTTGCATTACGTTCCCTATCTGCCATCTTCTACGTTTTATCTTCTTCGAATCCAAAATTGTTTCTCTTAACCTCACATACTATCCCTAGTTTATTAATTTTAGTTGAAAATTTGCATTCCACTTCAGCTCTATTAAATACTGTTAAAATCCTGTTCAAATTTTACCATGTTTCTAGGGCACTGATGAACCTATTTTGAGCCATGAAAACATACATATCTTAGAGTCATTCCATGCATCATTTTATTGATCTTATCTTCATTTTAATATAAATTCTCATTTCATATATTTTTTTGGAGTAAGATTTATTTCACAGTTGTTAATGAAATTTCCACCTAATTTTTGAAATTCATATATTCTCATTTATAACATGTTTCAAAATTATTCTTTAATAGAATTAATTCTCACATAACTAAGTGTTGTGCATTTTGGCAGGGAATAAAATTCAATTAGAAAATATTGTAAGAGGCCAAGAGCCAGTAGTAGACTGTGGTGCTAGTAGTGCTCAAGCCAGCTGCAAGCTATCAAGCACAAAGTGCTCAAGCTGGCCAACAACTTGAGAGCATCATCGCACAAGGAACCTCCAAAGGTTCGCACAAGGAGCTCATTGAATGTCAACATTTTCAAGGCACACACACAGACACTCAAGGCACGTGCACACACACTAGAGGGAAATTTTCTTAATTCACTCGAATTCCTACCCAATATTTATACAGGAATTCTATTTGTTTAAAGTTTTGATATGGGATAGTGTGTTAATGGATTCCTTCATCATTGTGAATGGGCTGGGCCAAGAAACACCAAGAGGGATTGCGACCTAACAGGTTGGGATCTTTAGAAAATTCTGAAGGAAATATGAACAGGCTTCGAGTTGACCCAGCCCAAAGCTCGCATTATAACAGCCCAATTTTGTAGTAAGGTTTCAATCTCGACTATTCCATATTTATAAGGAGACTAGACAATATATTTTATAAGTCATATTCTTTTTATGTTATTTCCTTTTTGGTAGCCTTTGATTTGTTGGCGATGGCTAAAAAATATGGTGGGGCCATCCAATGGACCAATTAGTGGGGGACGTGCTAAAGGAACGGTGCTAACGGGGCACATATGGGTACATGGTAAATCAAGGGGTTCATGGCTGTGACTTAATCACAACTGTTAGAACCATCCAAGGGAGATTGGATGGTTGGGGGTAAACCCATCTGTCACCACCAGCTATTGTTCTCGTCGGCCGACCAATAAAGGACCAGTGATGCCGGGGACCATATGCTGATCCACTGGCTTGGTGGAGCTGTTGGAATGGGGCAAGTTGATGTAGGGTGATGAATTCTTAATGCATCATGAAATTATGCATGTTCTAATGCCAATTTTTAGATCATTTATCTCAATTATCTTCATCTTTATATGAGTTTTAATATCCTTCATTAAATATAGTCATTGGTTGCAACAATAAATTTTTATGTAATTTTTGCATAAATCACACGTACAATTAGTTTCAGGCTAAATAAGTTTAAAATTATTAATGGGCTAATTTATTTCTATAAGTTATTCTATATTTTTGGGAACAAAAATTTGAGTGAGAGAAACAAAAAATGGGGGGTCTTCTAGGGGCTGAGAACTGGCAGCTGAAGGAGGGAGCCGTAGAAGCCAGCCGCCATCTAGCATGTGCACAACACTCAATATGAAAAACAGCCGGTGAGTGCCACGACACATGTAGCCTTTGATGGTTGGCTCATAGATCTCAGCTAAGGGCCCACACAAGGCCTGCACAGAGGGCCGCACACACATGGGGAAGATGGTAATTCAAAGGTTAGAGAAAAGTGGTTGTTATATAGTAATTTTTATTTTCAATTCTTTCAATAAGGGATTCTCAAGAACAGTTTTTTTCAGCCTCACACCATGCTGGGCTGTCAATGTGAAAGATCGATCACGAGCCCATGGGACATGCCTGAAGAAAATATCAAAGAAGCCATACCAGGCTTCGAGCAGACTTGTCTTGAAGCCTGGATCATAGCACGCTCGATCATCTTAAGGATGGTTGCACAGTGAGATTTTTTTCATAATATTTAATTACTTTTTGTTTTTCTAGTCAGGTCTCTGAGTGGTTATGACCAATGAAGCAGACAGTGGGGCCAAGTGTTGAGACGATTAGAGCACAAGTCGGTGATGGGGCGACGGACGAATGGGGTTGCTGATGGGGTCGCCGCCATGGCAATAAGGGGTACACCATTAATGAAGGGGTCTGATAGAGGGATTTGTAGTAGTAAAAATAGACACATTTAATATTTATTATATGCATAATTTATTAATTATACCTTTATTTTACTATAAATATTTTGTCCATGCATTAATTCTTGAAAATCTTCAACATGGGCATTTTTCTGACTTAAATCATATCTAGCGCTTGAATGCCATTTTTTTGTCCCATCAGAAAATATTTTGAAACTATTATAGCCTTAAACTTTAAGTGTTTTCAATAATAATAGTAATAATAATAATAATAATAATAATAATAATAATAATAATAATAATAATAATAATAATAATAATAATAAAAGAGTTTTTAAGTGCCCTAACTAAGGATGAGCCTGCGGCACTCAAGCTAGCCTCCAGCCAGCGAGCACACAACACTCAAGCTGGCCAGCAGCCAGCGAGCACCATCACACAAGTTCCAATTGCTGGCACACTTATCCCGCATGAAGGCCTAACAACATGCCAGTATAGGACTAGAAAGTTCAGCACGTGCAATAGAGGGGAGTCTTTTATCTAAAATTTCATGCTAAAGTTTTATCGAATAATGATTCCTACTTTTTTTGATATAGGATTGCAGCTAACTACCTCTTTCAGCTCCACACTGGGCTGGGCTGATAAGGATAAGATTGATTGCGTTCCCTTGGGCCGTGATCTTAAGAAGAATAGAAGAAATATTGAATAGGCCTCGAGCCGACTTGGCTTGAAGCCTGAGTCATAACCGGCCTTCTTAAAGATGTTGATCTAATCTCAACTGTCCAATCTTCTTAAAAAATATCAGATGGTCAGATTTAATGCACACAAATTTTGAATATTTTCTATCTTTTATAGAGTTCTGACTGGTTGCAGGGTGCTGACGCCGAGGAGGCGCCACACGCATTGGGCAATCTCAAGGAGGAATGGATACATGGCAGGGTGATGAGGGAGCTGACATGGCTAAAGGGGTACACCATTGAGAACGGTGCACAGCTGTGATTTACTTGCAGCCGTGGAACCCATTCTAATGGGGAACGGATGGCCAGGGGCAATCTCATCCTTCTTCACCCCTGGCCGTCATCCTTGTTGGTCAGTCGGCGGAGGCCACCGAGAAGGGGACCACAGGCTGATCCAACAACCCCTGGAGAGCCGTTGGATCAAGCCTGATCCCTTGAGGGGCCTAGAGAACCTCTCTCAATCCCTTAAAGGGAGATTTTGAAGACTAAATGAGGTATCTCTAATCTAAAGAAAAAAAGCAACATTGGAGGACACTTCCAGTGGTAACAAGAGCAAGAGGAGGATAGTGACACTGCTCCAGCAACTCCAGCCATTCAGGGTGGCACAAGAGAGAGCCTAGGGAGACAAAGATTTGTGCCACAATGACGTAGAAGATCTAGGGGGGTTGCAAACCAAGGTTAGCCAATGGCGACTGGCGCCACCACTCTTGCTCATCGACTCAAGGCGAATCAGGTTGTATCTCTGCTGAATCCGATAGAAAATCATTTGATACACACTATTGATATGGTTCATTTTGATTTGAATAAAAGAGAAGATCCATTTCATTAAATTTTCATGAGCTTTTGCTTAGGCATTTCTTCAAAAAATGTAGTGTGGATTCAAAGATATCAATCATATTATCTAAGTTCCTATTTATTCAACCTTATAAAAGCCTAAAAAAATATTCATAAACATATCCACTTATTTTCGGTCTCTGTCGGGCACTCTGTCAAACACCTCTCGGGTGTCAACAAAATTACTTTTATTTCTTTCGGATTTTTTTTAATTTTTTATATATAAATATATAAATACATACATATAACTCTATAATAACTACTAAACCTATATAAGTCATAGTCTACCAGTATAATCACATTATTAATCATATATAGTCATTCTTACTACTCTTCTTAGTCTCTCTATTTGCGTTTAATCTTTATCTCTTTCTATCTAGCTACTTAGTAGTGTAAATTAGATAATTACTTCTTCTTTATCTATCTCTCTTAAATTTAATCTTAAATTCTTACCATATACAAATATTTCTCTAGCACACTTATGTACACCTAATTAAACACTCTCTCCCTATTTATCAAACTCCTACTCCCATTCTTCATTCTTCCTCTTACCTCCTATTGCAAAAACTATTCTTATTAATTGACTACATACATCTCATTATTATAACTCCTTATTCCCTATCTAACTAAGGTCTTAATATAATTATCCTGATATCCACTTCCTATTTTCATATAGCTTATTACTAATTAATTAAATACCCTCCCAGTCTCTATTCATAATATTTTACTATTCTATCTATCTTATTAGTATCTAATATCTTACTTATTTATTATTTCTAGTATCTATAAAAATAAATAAATAATATCTGATATTCTCTCCTATCTAGTTCTCTTATTCACCTAATATTCCCTCTACTTACTAACTACTCATTTTTACTTGTACTCACTATATTTAGTACCATTATTACTGCTCGTTCTCTATAACTCAGTTAGTAAATTCACATCTAAACGCCAGTCCCTATGGAGACGACCTTACTCTAACTATAAGTCTAAGTAAGTTTGTATATTTTATCAAATTTATTTCATTCAGAAAAAATAAAAAATTACAACAACATTACAATTACAACCACAATTTTCCTTGTTAGGGTCCAGGACTACAATTTAGTCACAGCCGTTGAATCCATTTGAGGGGGATCAGACAGCCGGGTGGTAGACTCATCGTTCTGCACCCCCGGCCATTGTTCTCATCGGCCGGTCGGTGGAGCCCAAGGATGAAGGAAACCACAGACTGATCCAATGGGTCCTGCAGAGCAGTTGGATCAAGCTTGATCCATTAGAAGGTCAAGAGAACTTATCTCGATCCTTTAAAGGGTGAATTTGAAGGCCCTAAGATCCATCTATTGTCACAAGAAAGAATAGCATAGACATAGGACCCTTTTAGAGTTTTAAGTGTTCGTTGGGGTCGTTACAGCTCCGCCATAGCACAGGAACCTCAGGTGGTGGTGTTTTCACTACACCACCGAGGAGGAGAAGGAAAGGGGAAATGCGCACCAGAGGTAGGGGGTAGCAATCGGCATCCCTATCCCGATTCTTTTATTCAGGGCGGATTTGGTGAGTATCTTAGCTCGATATGAATGAGAATTTATCTAGGAAAATAGTATAATTGATTGGGTTGAGTTTCATCTGAAGGAGATTCTGTTTTCATTTTATTTGTTTCGTGCAGCCTCATTGAGGCATTGTGTCAACAACTGAAGGGTGTCAGCACAAACACCCTATTTTCTTCCAACTTTATCTTCTAAAAAATATTGCAAAATACTGTTAAATATATCTACCTATATATTTTATATTTGGGTTAATATCAAGGTTCAGCCTAAAGTTTTCCGAAAATTCGAGTTACAGCCCTATCTTTTTTTTCGCCGCGTCACAGCCCGAAACGCCCATTTGGTCTGCCGCCGCAGCCCGGGCGTGACGTGGACTCGACGTGGCTGCCAGGTGGAATTCTGGCGGCGTCCACGTAAGCGGAATCTACCTGGCAGACACGTGGAGTCCACGTCATAACGCGATTTGAAGAAAGTGAGAAATAGGAACGATTAGTCACCTGGGAGTGAGTCACCCGGGAGAGAGCGCAGAAGGGTGGTGAAGGAGAAGGAGACGATGGAGAAGGAGGAAGAAAGGGCGTCGGGGAGAAGGGGCTTTCGCGCTGATCAAGGAGTTTGGCCACAACGACGACCACGCCCTTTCTTCCTCCTCCTCGCCGTCGCCCTCGCCCTCCTCGATCGGCTGAAGCGGTCACTCGACTTTGTCGCGCCGACGGTCCTCACCTGCAACACCGTCATCAACGCCTGCGCCCGGGCCACGGAGGTGCCTTGGGAGAAAGAGGAGATGGGCAAGCTAAATTCATGCTCTTCCATACCCATGTGCCCATTTGCGCTTGCTGTTCTAGGGTTCTTCGAACAGGAGGATGTGGGCAGAGAAGATGTTCTACGGACGTGCCTGGTTATGTTGGGAGCAGTTGTTCTTGCTGTGGCTTTCTTGACCTTCTTTGTCAAGAAGATGATCGCCACTTATATCTTCGGTTTCCTTGGAATCTCTGGGATTATGCTTCCGAATTTGGAGTATTTCAATCGTGATTACTCTCAGTGGCTGACTCCCATGCCTGTTGATAGCCACAGTGGCACCGTCGGCGCATTCGACTAGAGCTCCAGGTTTGATTGATCTTCAATTTGGGAAGTATGATATCGCAATCTAAATATCGCAATCTATCTCAATATCAATCTATCTTAATTCTACTAAATTTAACTTCCCAAGTGGAATGTAAATTTTTAACTACCTTGAATTTTGTGATAAAAATCTGAGAAAGTATTCCTTCCCAAGTTGTTATCAATCAGATTGGAGAGGCCCTCTCATCTGCAACTGAGGTTCTTGAATCGTTAGCTTTCCGAGTCTTATGTCTCTGCCAAAGGGTTTCTTTTTCACCAGATAAATCTCATCATTTACTGGGAAGCAGCAATTAGAAATTTAGTAGGCCCGTGTATAATTTTTCACCAGGTTGAAGGAATGCAGAGTGTTGCTTCTGATCTTGCTGAGGTGGTCTGTGAAGAACGAACACTTATTGAAGAGTGCGGAGAGCTCTTGGTTCTGACGCAGGCACTGCAGGTAAGTGAGCTATCCACTGGTCAATAATTTCTTTTTTTGTAATATGAACGTTATTCTTAATAAGACATTTTTTTTTGTTCATTCATAAGTACCAATTTCTGTTAGACAATAATTATATTTGCTTTTGTTAATCAGTTCAGCCGACTACCCATTCCACGAGAATCTTGGCGTGGGAGATGATCTTCCACCTTAAATTTTTTTCATAATTTAATGTCAAATTTATAGAATTGTAGGTGTCTCTAAATATAAGAAATCTGTAAATTGTTAACTTTAAATATTCTTGTGCAGATGCGTTGAAACAAATAGAATGTCTGAGAAAACTGATATTTACAGTTTTGGGGTCGTTCTGCTTGAGCTCGTTACAGGAAGGCCAGCAATTGATGTGGACAGAACCCACATTACTCAGAGAGCTCAAACAAAACTAGAACAGGGAGATGTATGCAGTATTGTGGACCCAAGAATATAAGGCGAATATGTATCCCCATGACAGGCCGTCCATAACTGATGTTGTTGTGCAACTGAAGGAATTTAAAGTTGTATCCCCACTTTCGCATGCTGACTTCTGGTTATTGCACTTAATGTTTAGTTTGGTTTATCGTTTTGGTTAATGAATTAATTGAGCAGGCCTGAGGAAATTAAGCAAATTACATTATAATGCTGATCTAGTGCCTAATGAAATTGTCTTCTAAATGTTTGAAATTATGCCATCTGAGGAAGCAAACACATACAAATTTCATGACGTTTTTAACAGGAATTATTGATACACATCTATGTCGATAAAACCATTCACATTAAAAGCAACATCATAAACAACGGTTTGAAATGTTTTGACAAATCATTACGACCACGATTGAAGGTAAATGTAGAAATTCTTTTCTTGAATGATTAGGCACAAATTTTAAATAAGCCCCCTTGAGTAGATCAACAGAAACTGAGAAGCCGAGGCATAAATAGAAGTAGATCAACAGAAATATATAAAGAGGTAAAGATAAGGATAGAACCATAAATACGCGTAGATCAATACAGACTTTGAGATATAGATAGACATATATAAGGATATAGACGTGAATATGTAGAGAGGACATATCTATCAAAACATATCTGATGAGATAGATATTAGCATAAACGAAGAGAAACATATCAATTGTGATAGAGGACCACATAGACGGCCACATATATAGCGAATACAGAAACTGTTCATATCATTAAATAACAAGTAAATCATGTTCTACAAATGTTCTGACAGTGCACGTGAATAATAAGGTCGAGTGCATTGAGGTTTCGTCGCCCCATTGCAACTTCACCGGCTATCCATGCATTCTTTGACAATTGGCGGATATGTAGACCGCTGAGATCCCTGCATGATTGATCAAACAACTTTATTAGTTAACGTTGAAAAAACTCAAAGAAGCATGTAAACAAAGCTGGGTATAAAATTAAAACTGTATTGGGCCTCCAGCTTCTATTCTTCGTTCGGTACATGTCTTCCGATTATGGCCAACTTGGTGGCAGAGGGAGCACGTGATATGCACGCCTTTCTTCGATAGTCTTTGTACCATGGGTTCTTTCTCACGGACGTCAATTTTCCTCTTCAGCTTGGGCCTTCCAGGTTGTCTCCTCACAAGAGGAGGGAAAAGATAGCTCTCGTCAGCTTCGCACCATAAGTTTTTTCCATTCATTGGCGGGATACCGTAACTATATGCTAGTTGGTAGACATCTTTCTTCAACTACTCAATGACAAAAATGATGGGGTCCTCCTTGATCCAATGAATGCAAGATATAGCATGGGGGCATGGAATGCCCCTTAATTCCCAATATCCGCAACTGCATGTGCTACGAAGTAGATCAACCACAAATCTGCTTCCCAAGTCTGTAACCTCGAATTGATACTTCCCCGCATGCCTAAGAGTGCATGTCCTTGACTTCTTCTTGTTCTCTTCGACCAACTCCCTTATCCAGGGGCATAACGTATCATTTCTGTTAGAAAACAACTCCCTTTTTTTTGCTACTCTCTGCATGACTGCACCTCTAATTTCTTCCAGCATGTCTATGATAGGCTTAGATCTAGCATGTATGATGTAATTGTTGAAACACTCGCAAATGTTGTTGTCAATCACCTCACACTTTGTATCCCTACTAATGTACGCCCTGCAAAACTTCTTTATACCTATGTATTGGAAAGCTTGTGGATTCACTGTGCTCATCTCCCTCATAATCCGTTGGATTCACTGTGCTCATCTCCCTCATAATCCGTTGGATATCTTCATGCGTTGTAGACTTCACAGCTCTCCAGAATAAGTTCTTCAAAATTTCTGTAGAATGCCCTTTCTTCTTCCAATTTGCATAGATGTGGCTAGCATAATTCCTATGCTCTACATTGGGTAATAAATTCGCCACTGCATTTTCCAGTCCCTGCACGATGTTAGACAGGACTAATCTGTTAAAATACTACAGTTGTTGGACGATAAGCATTAAGAGTTCAAAGAAATAAAAAACATATGTACCTTCTGCTGATCTCTAATAAGAGTCCAGCCATTTCCGTCAACCATTCCTAAATCATTCATCAGAAGCTGAATAAACCAAGTCCATGAAGATTGATTTTCACCTTCGACTACCGCCCAGGCAATGGGGAACATTAGATTATTCCCGTCCTTCCCAACAGCACTCAATAGTTGGCCTTTAAGTTGGGTCTTCAAAAAACATCCGTCCAATCCAATGACTTGTCTACAACCTTCAAGAAACCCTCTTGCTATGGAATCAAAACATATGTAGAGGCTCTTAAACGTAACCAAAGAATCTGGAGTCGCTCTATCAAGAACCAGCTCAAAAGTAGCATTCCTATTTACCTTTTTTAACTCGGCAACATATGCAGGAAGCATGTGATAATGGTCGTCCAAAGTTCCTCGAAGCTTCATGTGCGCCTCGGACCTAGCTCTATAACAGGTTTGCTTTAAAATGGTGATTCCGAATAGTTCATTTATTTCCCGCATCATATCTGCCTCCTTCAAATCCATATTCATTCGAATTTTCTCTAAAAAGTGTTTCGCAACCCAATGATAATCGGCTTGGCTGTTCCTCGGAGCTCTAGTGCACAAATGAGTATCATTAAGCATTTTCACTACAAACGCCTCTCTCGTTCTATCCCAACTAGCGTATATCCTCCACGGGCAACATCCCTTGCAAACAACTTCAACTTTCCGGTCACCGGACCTTGGAAAAGTGATGTTGAATCCGTTCCATATAGCATGGTCCTTTACAGCTGCCCTAAACTGAGAAGCCGATTCAAATTTCATGCCCAATTGAAATATAAAACTCTCAGTGGGACAGCTTGGATCATACGTCTTCCGCTTGTATATGTACCTTCCATTTTCATCCTCATCATCGGTATCATTGGGGGTTAACATGTCACCCTCGGAATCATCATACTCGCTATGATATCCAGCAACAAATGTTTGTTGTTGGACATGTTCGTTTCTAAGTCTGTGGCCGTCTACCAATTCCTCATCCCATTCGTCACTCGAATATTCGTCGGGGGCACTTAAGTACACTTCACTTTCCTCCTCTTCCCTACCTATATCATTTTCAGAGTCATCATCGCTATCGTAATCAGAACCAAACACCTTACACTCGTCATCAGCCCTGTATAAGAGATAGATGGAAAACAGTAATTGATCATGCGTGCAAAATACTTAAATTACCAAGGAGATCTTACATTCTTCTACGACAAACAGATATCTGAAATTACATTGGAAATAATAAAAAATACATTATTTAAGTACAAAGGGAAAAATAAAGATAATAAAAACTTACATTACTTAAAGCCAAGCGTCCACCGTCAAAGAATAGAAGAACGCCTAAAAACGCAAAAAAACAAAAGGATGTTCGCATTGAGCCGAGGAGTTAAGTCAATTAGAATTCCAAAACGTATGGGTTAAAAATGAATTTTGCATCAAGGTAGATATGTACAAAGATAGAGAGCTACGTAGCTAGACAAAAAGACTGTAGATATGTACATTGATAGGTAAGAAATCATGTAGAAAAGACACATTAATAAAATGACATAAAGAATGAGATATACAGTCCACAGATATCCTCTGCGGTTTAAAAAAACCAGCAGGTTTAAAAAAACAGTCCACAGATAGAAAGATGGTTATATCTAACAAATTATAAGATCATTTAAAATCCACCTATCCCAACTAAAGATCATTTAAAATCGACCTATCACAGAATGAACATGCGGATGAATGACTCAAACCATTCAATGTTAATCCATCATCATTAAATTTTCATAAAATTTCAGCAACATGGGCCAGAAATTGCCGGCAATAACAAGACATAGACAGTAGGATAGCTTCTACAGCCCAGGCAATGAATGTATAAGGCAATTTTCAAAAGCCAGTACTGTCAATCGACGCGCAATAAGATACATTCTTAGAAAATATACATGAAAAATCTGAGAAAAAATGAGGAGATGAACGATGACTCAGCAAATGAATATGAAGATGAATTAGTCGAACCATTCAATGCTTACTCATCATCATTAAATTTTCAAAACATTTCAGCAATATGGGCCAGAAATTAGCGGTGATAAAAAAATAGCCAAGAGAATTTTAGGACAATTTTCACATGCAAGAACTGTCGACCGACACGCAGCAGGATACATTCGTCGAAAATAAACATGAAAAATCCGAGAAAAAACTAGGAGATGACCCATGATTAAGTGAATGAACACGCGGAAGAATGACTCAAACCATTCAATGCTAATCCATCGTCATTAAATTTTTGTTAGATTTCACCAATTTGGCCCACAAATTGGCGGCGATATCAAGAAATAGACGGTAGGATAGCTTCAAACTCTGTTGAATAGATGTTCGCTCTGGTTTTATACGACTTTCCTCAGATCAATATCACCTTGAGGAATTTAACATTACAGAGTTTGTGTTAAAAAAAATCAATGTTACATAGGTATATCTTAGACCTCTAATTAGCAGATCAGTGGGCCTGAATGGCTACGAAAAGTGTTTTAGTTGAAGTGGCCTCTTATACGAACCTAGGTGTTCTATTCGGGAGAGAAAGGAAGAAGAGAAAACTGGCTCAATGTATATGGGAATAGGAATATGCAGGTGGAATGTGCATAAAACGGTAAGACTGAAATGTATTTCCTCAAACTAAATGCCCTATAGATCGCCCAAGTGACGCAGCAAAAAGGAACAATCTGCCTGATTAGAACCTTAGTAGGGACATAGAGCCAAGAACCCTACCTCGTGGAACGCCCGTAGACAAGAAGAAGCTCGCAACGAGCTCTCCTCTCCTCTCCAATGAAGCTCACGTAAAATGGAAGCCCTTTCTCCCCGACGCCCTTTCTTCCTCCTTCTCCACCGTCTCCTTCTCCTTCACCACCCTTCTGCGCTCTCTCCCGGGTGACTCACTCCCAGGTGACTAATCGTTCCTATTTCTCACTTTCTTCAAATCGCGTTATGACGTGGACTCCACGTGTCTGCCAGGTAGATTCCGCTTACGTGGACGCCGCCAGAATTCCACCTGGCAGCCACGTCGAGTCCATGTCACGCCCGGGCTGCGGCGGCGGACCAAATGGGCGTTTCAGGCTGTGACGCGGCGAAAAAAAAGATAGGGCTGTAACTCGAATTTTCGGAAAACTTTAGGCTGAACCGTGATATTAACCCTTTATATTTGTATCATCCTAAGATAACTATAAACATGAAATAATCAAAATACCTACTTACATTCCCCTTTATAATATAATTAAATATATTATTATAATGAGATAATTCCTATTCTATTAATGCCTCTCTAATTCTTAATTTCTAAAGCATCCACACACATATATACACACAAGCATCTTTCTCTCATCTTATTATTTTCCCAATACCTACTATCTTATAAAATCAAAAAAAAATCAGTCTCTCTCTATTTTGTTAACTCTACTATCTTAAATATTCTTCCTATCTATCTACTTAATTGTCTTATAAATTAGATAATCCATATACTTCTACCTATATTTATTATTCTTAAAATCTAAGCACACACATATATATCCTCTCGTCTGATCCAACCCCTAACTCCACTGATTACACCCTCTTTCTCCTATCATAAGTAATACTTCATCTCTTCTTCATTCTTCTTCTTAATGTTTAATAAAGTAAAACTTCTATCAATTAACTTCTTTGACCTCATTATCGCAAAATTTTACGCACTATTAGCTAAATCTTAATACCATTATATCCATCATCTAGTTTTCGTGTAACTTACTATTAATTAAATAAATGACCTCCTATCCCTATTAATAGTATTTTACTATTCTATCTATTTCATTAATCTTCTAAAATTCTTCTACTACCTACATTAACAGCACCCTTAATTATAATAAAATTAATTCACTTCAAATATCTTACTTCTTCATTATATTTAGTATCTATAAAAAGAGAAAAGTAATATCTGATATTCCTCTCTCATATCTAGTTCTCTCATCCATTTAATATTTCCTCCACTTAACTATTACTTATCACTTACTACATTTAATATTATCATCATTACTTCTCCTTAACTATATCTCAGCAATTAAATTTAACTCTAAAGTTCAGTCCCTCTGGAGACAACCTTGATCCGACTATACATTCAAGTGAGTTTTCTATAGTTAAACAAACTAATTTTGATTTAGGAAAATTAAAATTACACAGAAATTAAAACTAAAAAAGTAACTTGCGTTCATCATAGGGTCAAGAGACCTTCTCTCTCGACCCTTTTAATCTCAATTTGGATGGCTAATTAGGCATCTCTCGTCGCAGGAAGAAGATACAATGGTGGAGATCCTTTAAAAGTTTGGAACAGGCATTTTGGAGTTGTGAGAGTTTCACTACGGCTCAAATGACTTGAGAAGGCATCAGAAAAAGTCCAGGAAGAGAATCTACTTTGCCACCATTGAGGAGAAGAGAGGGGAAATTGCAAACCACGTCTACGAGGCAACTATCTGCGTCTCTACCCCATGTTCTTCAATTCAGGGCATATTTGGTACTTTTCCTAGCTTGATCAGAGTGAAAATTAGTCTATAAACACCTTTGATTGAGTAATATTGTATTGATTCGAGGAGAAATTTGAGTACATCTTGTTTTCGTGTCATGGCCTCTTTGAGGCATTCTACCAAACATCTACTAGGTATTGATAGATTTATCAAAAATTTTATCTGATTTTCCTTCTTAAAAAATACTAAAAAATACTCATTAACTATTGCACCTATAAGCCTTCTTTGTCTTATTAAAATCTACTTATTAATCATGTAATTTATAAATATTGACTCTTAATTCTTCCTATGACCTCTTATTATCTTCTATTACTCTCTCTGCCTCATCAATATATACACTTAATAAACTAATATATTTTCCCTATCTATCATTATTCTTACCTTCCTTTGTATTTCTTCCTTATCTTACATCTCAGTAAAACAACAAAATCCTACTTACTTCTCTAAATCTAATACCTCTCTACTTAACAAATCTATCTCTTACTAATATCTTTATTCACCTAATTTATATTACTCCTTAAATACAAATCTAAACATAATTATCCTAATGCTATCTTAACCCTATCTTCAAGTATAATCCATAATCCATTCCAAATCCTCTTTCTTAATTATTTGTTATATCTATGACAATACTACCCCTTGGAGCAATATAAATAATATCTTTTATAATATCTCCTTATTTCTTTGATCTCCTTACTATCATCTAATATCACTTATTATTTCCTACTATATCAAATTTTTCTCCACTTACTAATCGTTTATCTTCTACCATCTTATTCTCTTTATTATTATTACTCATCTCTTATATTATCTTTCTCTATACATAATTCCTATGAACACTCATTTCATCATCTAATTATTCCTAACCCTAACTCAATCATTAGATTCATCTCTAAAGGCCAGTCCCTGTGGAGACAACCTCGATCCCACTATACATTTGAGTCAATTTATACAATTAAAAGTTTTATTTGATTTGGGAAATGAAATCACAACGTCATAACAAATACATGTGTAATTTTCCTTAATCAGGTACCCCTTCCCCTTTTGTTATCCAGACTTCGTCAAATTTCAGCTAAGTAATGTTCCTTCGGGGGGGTCACTTTGAACAGGATAAATTAAATAAAATATCTCCCATTTCAAATTAAATAAATTTAGGATAAATTCTATAAAATATTTTTATTCATTTTCTTAGATTTCTTATTGAATAAAAATTATTTCAAACTCCAAAAAATCCTCAAAATATTTGTTTGAAATTTGGATTTATTTATTTCATTTAGAATCCTAGAAAAAATTAGAAGTTGAATTAATGTTTCCCTATGAAATGACCCCTTAAATTATATTATTTACCCAGTATAAATTGGAATTTATTATTACACATTTTTTCTTAAGTCTAAATTAAAAAATGGAATAAACCCTTAAATTTAGAGTTATTAGTGAATGATGAGGATGAAAAGCTCCGGTTAAAAGAATGGTCTACCTGTGAAATAGCCATAGATACTGCCGCCTCCTTGATGTACGACTAGGGGTATAGCCATTGATATCCATCCTTGGCTGTCATCATCTGATGACATATTATGGATATTAAACACTCTTAGCATATCCTACAGTGCACAAAAGAGATCCCAAAGCATCACATGCGTTTGACGACACATAAAGCCTTTTCCCAAGCCATAAAAAACTAATTAACTAAGATAAGTTTAACGAGGCATTTGATTGAACACCTTGTGACTCTTGCATTGCTTAATTTTGTTTCTTGGTTTTTTCCATTCGACATTGATATTATGCTAATGTATGACTAAATAAAATCAGATGATTTTGTTATCATTTCTTTGAGATAATGTCATTCTTTTATTCCATTTATTTTTATTATCTCTTAATATCCTGTTACCCCTGTCATTCCCTTTTTCTATATTTATCTATCTTTAGTTCTTATTAAATTATATATATATATATCCTATGATAACCCTAATAAATTTTATACTAGTTCTTCTTCATTATTTCTCTATATTACACTT
Organism: Wolffia australiana; assembly: GCF_029677425.1. Classification (NCBI taxonomy): domain Eukaryota; kingdom Viridiplantae; phylum Streptophyta; class Magnoliopsida; order Alismatales; family Araceae; genus Wolffia; species Wolffia australiana. Next base: position 6,386,090 of record NC_135840.1, on the reverse strand, counting down.
ACTATTAAACTGTTCACTACTCACTATAGTGATCATAATTCTGAATTAACTCTTAAATACATTTATTTCACCACTCCCTAATGATACACACATAGTCATTATCTTATTATTGAGTAGATGAAGTAAAGTTATGTTCATGTGTTTTACATAACTTTACAAACCTAAATTTAGGTTATCATCCCACTCTTGGTCCGCCCTTAGGACTGGACATGAATATTTTTTCTCTTCATAGGTCTCCCCCACTCTTTATCACATATCCTTACCAAAAATGTTACCCCATCTACAACCCAAAACCTCCCAATCTCTCCCCCCTTCCTTGAGGCACACCAATACTTGTTCTCTCTATACCACCTACCCATAGAGAACCATCTGTCGCCCCCTTTCCATGACAACATGTTCCTTACATGAACATATTGTGTGTGATCATATATGAGCATGTGTTATTATATTTAGTGACTGGATTATCCTAATAACTTATTATGGACAAACCAATTAATAAAAAATATAAAACATATAGTTTTCTTAATCAAAGACCAATAAGATCCAATGGACAGGTGGAGTCTCCAACTTGTGAGGTACCACGCTGTATATTTTTTTGATAATGTAAAAGTGTATTCAATCAAAAATTCATATAAAATATCCATCATCAGTTAAATATTACCAATAATTCCTTATTTTTGTGATATTCCAATGATTTGGGGCATGGTCAGCAATCAAACTCTAACTCTCATCATAATTAGGAATGATGCATTGGAAAATCATTTGAGACTTAATTTATAATATTTATAGTGCATTAGCCAAGGACTTCATGGCATCATCTTCATTAAGTTTCTATCTTTTAGTTGTTCATGATCATATCTTGACCAAATAGTCACCTTTACATACATGTTGCTGCATCTAAGCTAAGGATTTCTGGAATTGTGTTAATATTGAGTCATACATCATACTCAAAATACATCCATCCATCCAAAATATGTCATTGGTATGTCAGGTCTAAGGTACACTTACACAAGTGTGATCTGAATCAACCATCTTGAAAATTAGTTTTGCAAACATACCGGGATTTGTCTGATCAGTTTGATTAACTCTTTTTGTTAGGAACATTGACAATCTCCTCTTTGTGTCTTCACAGATGGGTACATGATCAAACATCCTGATCTTTGAGTAGTTGGTGTTACACTATCCAGATATTATCATATTCTTCTAAAATATCCTATGAATATGAATGTTTAGACTACATTTTCAAACATAGGCCTCAATTAACACAATCCAAAATCAATTGCACATGTATATATAATCCTTCATTCGTGCGAGACTTACAAATGGCTTGGGGTATGGATAAACATCAAAACCTAATAAGTCACATATTTTACGAGTGGTTGGAAGGTGGTAACAAGCCTTGATATAGTGGATGCACAAGCCATAACCTGATCAAGCCCTAAAACTCCTAGACTAAAAAACCAAAGCATGTTCTCACCTTCCACTTATTATGGGTGTGGGGAGTGAGAGGGAGATCCATTAGTAGATGGGATAATTTTACTGTTCACTACAGAAAATACAAAATGAGACTGAGGGGGACAAGTATTGGAAATAAATTTGGCCTACAAGTCAATCGCATATTACATGCCTTATTCATCATGAATTGATACAACATATATTCATTATATTTTACTTGTAATGATCACATTTTGATTCATACAACCATACATATCTTGAGACTACTTTGGCATATTTCATTGACATTATCTTAATTTTCAAGTAAATTTAAAATTCATGCATTAATTGGAACATTTTGTCAAATGATTTAACTCCTACTATACATATTTGAGTGAGTTCAAATGATTTAACTTTTAATTTTTTTTTTCAAATCAAATTTAAAATGACATTAAAAATACACACATGATCCAACTTAGTGACTTAGGACGATATCATAATGTAGAGCTCAATGGTCCTTAGGCATGTGTTCTAAATATTCCTATTCAAAGAATTGTCAGTGACAAGATCAAAATATATGGATAGAATAGCACTATATAGTCCTACTCATATGTTGAGTATGGCTGATCCCATAATCATTAGTGTGGAGACATCAAGGACAGATAGTGGGTGACGTTAGGGAAAATAGTTCACTGAATTGATTCATATGAATCCTTGAATGCTATTATCAATCAAGTTGATACATGTCATGGTTATGCAAGTGGTCCTTAGACCTGAGAGGCTAAAGACGCTATGTGGGCGGATGGTTGTGTTTTAACTATGATATATGAGTCTCTAATCAAGAAATTACAAAAGGTTCTAGCTCAGATGCAAAAAGTCCACAAAGATGATTATGTCGTCGAAATGGGATCATAAGCCCTTAGTAGTAGAGAATATTGACTCAAAGAAGATGCTGAAATGAAATTTCTATACAAGGTATTGGAAATATCAAAGAAGGCATTCAAAAATCAAATTCTTGGAGTAACGCCTATAATTGACTTCACAATTTAAAGTCTTTTGAATGAAGAGTAAAACCATGAATGAAGTCGGAAGTTAAATGGATTACAACTTACCAACTTTCTCTACCACTTTTAGTTCATTTTATTATATGATACTTATGAAAATCTCTTTATTACCCGTTTCCTTTTTGAAGTCCATACGAGTATATTTAGCCCTAATTTCATATCATCTCTTTTCTCTCTCTCATGATGAAATTCACACTACACAATTCAATCATGAGTAAATTTAAAAAACCTGCAAGTAGTTTTGAAAAAAATTAGCAATATTTTTTCAAAAAATATCATTCGCAATTCATTGAACTTAGAATCATGTATGGTGGTGCAGTTTTAAGAATTTGCAAGGAGGCCTATATTGTCATCTAGAATCTGCACCATCCATATTCTTGGCATCAAAGTCATAACTAAGAAATATTTGCTAACAATTTAAAATTCTATATTTCGAAGGAAGGGGCTTTGGGGGCTTACTTGAAGGGGGTCATGCAATCTTTTGAAGGAAGAATTCAGGTTCACAAATGATATAGATTCCTTAAATGTTTAGTTTTCTTGGTATATTTGCTAAATTTTATTTACACACATTTTTTCTCAGCATCATTCACACAAACTGAAGATTCTAGATTATGTGTTTTTATGAATTTCAAAATAAACTGAGAAGAGATAACAAAATGTATGTTTTTATTTTGTTATGATGAAAGTTACAAGGACATTTTGGTAAAATGAAAAATGCCTTTGAATGTGAGCATAGAAAAGAGGTAAAATAAAAAGGGAGAAGAGGGGATGAAAGAGGTATCGGGTTGGAAAGAAAATTGCAGGCTGAACGCAAGAAAGAAGAGTCCAGAAATAGAGAAAGTCTGTTGGTGAAGAAAAAGGTTTGCAAGAAATCGAGAAGGAAGATAGATCAATCTCCAGTACAGCTCCAAAGATCAGATTTCTCAAGCTGATAATCAGGCTCGTTTTTCTTTTCTTTCTTCTGTTATTGATCTTTCAAAATCGTTCATCTCTCTTTCTGTGTTTTTGAAAATCGAAATTTCTTATGTCGTTATCTTTCAAAATCGTTCATCTCTCTTTTTGTGTTTTTGAAAATCGAAATTTCTTCAGTTGTTATCTTTCAAAATCGTTCATCTCTCTTTCTGTGTTTTTGAAAATCAAAATTTCTTCTGTCGTTATCTTTCAAAATCGTTCATCTCTCTTTCTGTGTTTTTGAATATCGAAATTTCTTATGTCGTTATCTTTCAAAATCGTTCATCGCTCTCTATGTGTTTTTGAAATCGAAACTGCTTTGTTATTGATTTTCAAAATCGTTCATCTCATCTCTCTGTTTTTGAAAATCGAAACTGCTTTGTTTCTGATTTTCAAAAACGTTCATCTCATCTCTCTGTCTTTTTGAAAATCGAAATTTTTCTGTTATTGTTTTTCAAAATCGCTCATCTCTCCATCTGTGGAAAATCGAGATTCATTTGTCTGCTGAAAAATGAAATTCATTTTTTGTTTATTCTTTTCTAAATCATTTGATTCATCAGTCTGTTGAAAAATCGAAATTCATCTCTTGTTATTCTTTTATAAATCATTCGATTCATCAGTCTGTTGAAAAATCGAAATTCATCTCTTGTTATTCTTTTCTGAATCATTTGATTCATTAGTCTATTGAAAAATTGAAATTCAGGACATTGTTTCTAAAATCGAAATCTCTGAACATCGTTCTTAAAATAAAATTTCAGAACATTGTTTCTAAAAAAAAAATCTCAGAACATTGTTTTTAAAATTGGATTTCAGGACACTATATCTAAAATCGAAATCTCTGAACCTCGTTTTTAAAATAAAATTTCAGAACATTGTTTCTAAAATCAAAATCTCTGAACATCGTTTTTAAATCGTTTTCAAGAGAACAAAAATTCAGATCGACAGTTCAGAGATTGAACTTTAAATTGAATATTAAATTCTTTAAACTGAGAATCAAATCTTATAGTGAGATATGTTGAAATTTTTTTTATCTCTCTGAAGTGTTATTTTATATCCTACATTGATAATTGTTAAAATTTCATCTTAAATTTCTGAAGTGGGAATCAAATACTATCTTCATAACTGTTTAAAATTTCAGTTTGAAATCTCTGAATTGCAAAGAAAATCCTACAGTCATAACTGTTAAACTTTCTCTTTAAAATCTCTGAATCTCAAAATTGACTTCTAAAATAAGTGTTGATTCTGCAGATTTTAACATCCTTGTATTTGAAATCAAAAGATAAAATCGTTACTTTGAAATTTTACAATTTCAATTTTCAGAAATTTTAACTGAGTATTAAAATGCTTGACTGTTAAATCTGTGTCTTACAACTCCTTTATCTCATATTGAACTTTAAGACGGTGATAGTTGAATATTTCAACTGTTGTGAATTTCAATATCCTTACCTTGAAAATTTTATTGTCCTAAAGCTAATCCTAAATTCTGGGTTAACTTGATCCGAATTTAGAGAATATAATTCTGGTGCAGAAGTGAAAATTTCTTGTTGAGATTGGTATTGTTTCTTAGCTAACTTCTCAGGAACGTGGAAGAAATTTTGTTTGAATCATTTCAAGAGTTCTTACAGCATTTGTGAGACTAGAACTACTACCTCAACTAAAGGCGATTTTTGGAAGCTGGGAAGGACTTGAGTGGTCCAGTGGAGAAGAAGTGAAAGCAAGGATTCCTTAAAAGGAGCTAAGGGGGTTCAAGGACATTCTTGTTTTTCAATTTTCTAGATAGGAGGTATCCGTGTATCCCTATTACCAGGCGGTTTTAGCTTGGGGGGCTATAAACTTGGTTAGGGACATATTATAACTCCGGTTGGATACCCCGGGACAGGAGTAAGGGATTAGCCCTAACCTGTATAAAAATTCTGGGTGTCCACCTCTTCCCTCTAGATAATTAGATATTAAAAAAATAATAGTACAATAAGTAAATTAGGAAAGAGGGATTGGTCTAATTCACCCCCCCCTCTTAGACCATTCGTAGGATATAAATCCAACAATTGGTATCAGAGCCTAACTAGACTTAGAAACCGTAACTGGTGTCTAGGAAAAGTTAGAATGGCTAGAGACACGGATTTTAGGCCTCCTACTTTTGATGGAACAAATTTTCCATACTGGAAAAATAGAATGAGAATGTTTCTCATGGGAATTAGTATTAAACTTTGGACAATAGTTAGTGAAGGATTTGATACTGATCGTGATAAGGTTGAAGAACTGAGTTTATCTCTAAACTCAAGAGCGATGAACATAATTTTGTGTTGCATAGATCCATCAGAACATGAAAATATATCATCTCTTAGCACTGCTAAAGAGATGTGGGACAAGCTGTGTACCATCCATGAAGGTACCTCTAGGGTGAAAAAGACTAGTTTAGGAATACTAATCATAGAGTTTGAGCTTTTCAGGATGGAAGACGGTGAAACGATAAGAGATATGATGGGACGGTTCGACAAGCTGCTGAACTCGATGAGAGCTCTCGGTAAGACATTTTCTAATTTTGAAATTAACAGAAAAATTTTAAGTTCTTTGACAGATGAATGGAGCATGAAAGTTACTGCAATTGAAGAATCAAAGGATCTTGAAGAAACACCAGTGGATGAGCTTGTAGGATCACTCATTACCCATGAGATGAACAAACAAAGGAGACAACTGAATGTACGTGAGCATATTGGCATCAGCAATAATAAAGAAAAGGGAAAGGACATTGCTTTCAAGACTGAAGATCAGTCTACTGATGAAGAAGAGCAAATCGCAATGCTTACGAAGAAGCTCAGCAATTTGCTAAAGAAACGAGGTGAAAGACTAACATTTGAAAGGGTTAAGACTTGTTTTAAATCCAGGAAGAAAGGACACTTTATTTCGGAATGTCCTGAAATGGAGAAAAAGCCAGAAAAGGAGAAGAATGGAAAAACTCAGAAGAAGAAATTCTACAAGAGTAAAAAGAAACAAGCCTATCAAGCTACATGAAGTGAAGAAGATAACGATGCTCAAACATCTTCAAGCGAACGAGATGAAGAAAACTAAGAAGTTGCTGACTATTGCCACATGGCAAAGTCAGCCTCAAGTAAGTCAAATTTAAATTCAATAATCGACATAGATTTCTTAGATGATGATGATTTAAAGTCATATGTGTTAGAGGTTTTAGAAAAATATGCGAATGCTAAGAAGAAAACCAGAGTAGAAAGAGAAGAAAAACTGAGAGTGATAGAGAGGTTTACGAAGGACTTAGAAAAACTAGAACTAGAAAATTCAGAATTGAAGGAGAAAGTAGCTCTACTTGAAACAAGGAAGTCCGGAAATGATGATATTGGCATCATTGACGATAAACAAAATTTTTATTACAAATTAGAAAAAGAGAATGAAATATTGGAAAATAAGGTCATTAGCTTAGAAAAGGAATTGATAGAAGTGAATCAGAGATTGAAGGATGTTGGTATGATTCCGAGAAAGGAAAACTTGTTAGAGGAAACGCATGAAAAATATGAAAGTAGTACGAAGATTTTAGATAAGATCCTAGGATCACAGCGACCATCATTCATCAAGGAAGGTCTAGGATACAAATCTTACAGTAGTGGCAAAGTGCAGACTTCGGCATTAGGTTTCAATATTTTCAAGAAAGGTGATGAAACAGAAAATTCATCATATAGAATGGAAAATACCTTTGTGAAAAAGGTAGAAAGTCAAAAGGAGTCAGCTAAGATACTAGCTGAAGAGTCAAAGAAATTTCAAATGTCGTCATATCCTAGTAGGAACAAAAGGAATCAGTCATATGTACAATCTTATCCTGTGACAGTACAATATCATGGATATGAACCCTATCACTCTAGGTACTATTATTCAGGAAACACTAGATATTCAAGCAGATTCAAGAACGATCACTCAAAGTGGAAATCAAGCTTTGATTTTGAGGAAGAATTTGATAGGATATATAGAACTACACGTAGTGATTCTCCTTCTGTATATTGGGTACCCAAAATGAGATAAATCTAACCTATAGGGACACCACGACCAAATAAGAGGTGGTACGTGGATAGCGGATGCTCAAGGCATATGACTAGAGATCTGTCTTGGTTGACTAACATTAGAAATACAAAAGACGGAAGAGTAACTTTTGGAGACAATAAATGCGGTAAAATCCTAGGTATGGGAGATGTTGACTTAAATCATGAAATTTTAATTCGAAATGTATTATATGTGGATGGACTTCATCATAATTTGATAAGTGTGAGTCAACTTTGCGACAGCAAGCGCAAAGTAGAGTTTACTACAAAGGAATGTAATATAATTGACACAACTACGGGTCAATTATTATATCAAGGAAAACGAGTGGGAAATATCTATGTGATTGACATAGATGAGATAAGTAGGTTAGGAATCAATGGCATCGACGATTAGGTCATATTAATCATCACCAACTCAGAAAACTTGTCAGTAAAGACCTAGTTAGGGGACTGCCAAAAACTTTAGAAGAACATGAAAGGACTTGCACCACTTGCCTAAAAGGCAAGCAAGTCAAAGAGAGTTTTAGCACTAAAAATGTTGTATCCACTAGGAGACCATTAGAGCTACTTCACATGGACTTATTTGGTCCAACTCACCCACCCAGCTTGAAAGGAAGCTCTTATTGTTTGGTTATAGTAGATGATTACACTAGGTATACTTGGGTTCATTTTTTGATTCATAAGAATGAGTCATTTATGATATTTAGAAAATTTTTGTTTCAAGTTCAAAATCAGTTTGAGGTAAAAATAAAAATGATCCGAAGCGATCATGGAGGAGAATTCAGAAATAGATCTTTTATTGAATTCTGTGAAGAAAATGGAATTGTACATCAATTCTCTGCTCCAAGAACTCCACAACAAAATGGAGTGGTAGAAAGAAAAAATAGATCATTAATTGAGATGTCTAGGACTATGTTGAAGGAATATGATGTAGGTCATTTCCTTTGGGCTGAAGCTGTAAATACAGCTTGTTACATTCAAAATAGAGTTCTGATTAGGACTCATATGGAAAAGACTCCATATGAATTATTAAAAGGTAGAAAACCATTAATAGGATATTTTAGGCCGTTTGGATGTATATGCTATATATTAACTATAAATAGACAGAATCTTAGAAAATTCGATCCTACAAGTGAGGAAGGGATCATGGTAGGATACTCTGAAACATCTAAGGCATATAGAGTATTCAACAAAAGGAAATTAAAGATTGAAGAATCTATACATGTGAAATTTGTTGAATTTGATGACTTGGATGATATGAAAGATGTCGGACAGTAGAACATTGATAAAGATCCAGCTATTGTTCTGGATGAGGGGAGCAATTGTTCAAGTAATGAAGATACGAAGGATGACAAAGAGCAAAGGATTGATCAAACTCTTGAAAAAGATGATGATGATGATGAAATTCAAGAGTTAAGGATGAGATTCGAAAGTTTTAAGTTTTCCAAAAATCATCCAAGGGAAAATATTATTGGAGAACCTAGTGACAGATTACGGACTAGATCAACTTTCCGAGAAATGGCAGAGACAGCATTTACATCACAGTTGGAGCCAAAGAAAATTGATGAAGCATTACATGATCCTGATTGGGTAAATGCAATGCACGAGGAACTGGCACAATTCGAATGAAATGAAGTGTGAAATCTTGTACATCCCCCAGTGATAAAAATATCATTGGGACAAAATGGATATTCAAAAACAAACTAAATGATAAGGGAGAAATTATTAGAAATAAAGCCAGGTTAGTGGCTCAAGGATACGTCCAGGTTGAAGGTATTGACTATGAAGAAACCTATGCACCAGTTGCAAGGTTAGACGCTATACGTATTCTAGTGGCATTTGCAAGTGCAAATAATTTTAAACTCTTTCAAATGGATGTAAAAAGTGCATTCTTAAATGGAGAAATTAAATAGGAGGTGTATGTAAAACAACCTCCAGGATTTGAGAATACTGAGAAACCAGAATGGGTTTATAAGTTAAATAAGGCATTATATGGCCTTAAACAAGCTCCTAGAGCTTGGTATGAAAAGTTAAGTAATTACCTATTTTCAAATGGGTATAGAAGAGGGAGTGTAGACACCACTTTGTTTATAAAGAGAGTAAATGGAGAGTTAATAGTTGTTCAAATATATGTAGATGATATAATATTTGGATCTACAAACTCAAAATTATGTGAAGAATTCGCTGATATTATGAAAAGAGAATTTGAAATGAGCCTTATGGGAGAGCTGAGTTATTTCTTAGGGCTTCAAATCATCCAAAAGAAGGATGGTTTATTCATTTGTCAAGAAAAATATACAAATGAGCTTCTGAATAGATTCAACATTGCAGATGGTAAAGCCAAAGGAACTCCTATTAGCCCATGTACAAAACTGGATAGTGACCTCCTGGGGACTAAAGTTGATCAACGGCTATATCGAGGAATGATTGGATCACTCCTATATCTTACAGCTAGTCGACCAGACATATTATTTAGTGTTTGCTTATGTGCGAGGTTCCAAAGTGACCCTCGCGAATCGCATTTGCGAACGGTTAAACACATTTTAAGATACTTAAAAGGTACAAAGGATCTCAGAATATGGTATCCGAAAAATCAAGAATTAACTTTAGTGAATTACTGTGATTCTGACTTTGCAGGATGCAAAGTAGAGAGAAAAAGTACTAGTGGCACATGTGCGTTTTTAGGGGGGTGTCTTATATCATGGACATCTAAGAAGCAAAATTCTATAGCTTTGTCAACAGCAGAGGCTGAATATATTTCTGGTGGATTCTGTTGTGCTCAAACATTATGGGTGAAACAACATTTAGAGGATTATGGTGTGTTGTTAAAAAATATTCCTATTATGTGTGACAACACAAGTGCCATTAATCTGGCAAAGAATACGATTATGCATTCAAGGACAAAACATATTGATGTTAAACATCACTTTATTAAGGATCATATCACTAAAGGTGATATATGCCTTAAATTTATTCAAACTGAAAAAAAAATTGCAGATATCTTCACAAAACCACTTAGTGAAGAAAGATTTATCTCTCTTCGAAGAGAACTAGGTATGACTCATGCGAACGAATTATGATGAAATAACCATCTATAACTTTCTTGTTTTCAAAGCATAGTTTGTTCATGTTCATGGATACAAAGTTATATTTTAATTTTTTTATTTTTTTATTTTTTTGTTTGGTTCCTGATGATTTACATGTGGTGATTTCAGTTATTATGTCTAAGCATAAACAATAGATTAAAAGTGGGCACAAATTGAGGGGGAGATAATTTTTGATTATTTCAAAAAGGGGAAGAAAAACATACATTTTATTCATTTTGTTTTGAAATTCATCAAAAAGGGGGAGATTGAAGATTCTAGATTATGTGTTTTTATGAATTTCAAAATAAACTGAGAAGAGATAACAAAATGTATGTTTTTATTTTGTTATGATGAAAGTTACAAGGACATTTTGGTAAAATGAAAAATGCCTTTGAATGTGAGCATAGAAAAGAGGTAAAATAAAAAGGGAGAAGAGGGGATGAAAGAGGTATCGGGTTGGAAAGAAAATTGCAGGCTGAACGCAAGAAAGAAGAGTCCAGAAATAGAGAAAGTCTGTTGGTGAAGAAAAAGGTTTGCAAGAAATCGAGAAGGAAGATAGATCAATCTCCAGTACAGCTCCAAAGATCAGATTTCTCAAGCTGATAATCAGGCTCGTTTTTCTTTTCTTTCTTCTGTTATTGATCTTTCAAAATCGTTCATCTCTCTTTCTGTGTTTTTGAAAATCGAAATTTCTTATGTCGTTATCTTTCAAAATCGTTCATCTCTCTTTTTGTGTTTTTGAAAATCGAAATTTCTTCAGTTGTTATCTTTCAAAATCGTTCATCTCTCTTTCTGTGTTTTTGAAAATCAAAATTTCTTCTGTCGTTATCTTTCAAAATCGTTCATCTCTCTTTCTGTGTTTTTGAATATCGAAATTTCTTATGTCGTTATCTTTCAAAATCGTTCATCGCTCTCTATGTGTTTTTGAAATCGAAACTGCTTTGTTATTGATTTTCAAAATCGTTCATCTCATCTCTCTGTTTTTGAAAATCGAAACTGCTTTGTTTCTGATTTTCAAAAACGTTCATCTCATCTCTCTGTCTTTTTGAAAATCGAAATTTTTCTGTTATTGTTTTTCAAAATCGCTCATCTCTCCATCTGTGGAAAATCGAGATTCATTTGTCTGCTGAAAAATGAAATTCATTTTTTGTTTATTCTTTTCTAAATCATTTGATTCATCAGTCTGTTGAAAAATCGAAATTCATCTCTTGTTATTCTTTTATAAATCATTCGATTCATCAGTCTGTTGAAAAATCGAAATTCATCTCTTGTTATTCTTTTCTGAATCATTTGATTCATTAGTCTATTGAAAAATTGAAATTCAGGACATTGTTTCTAAAATCGAAATCTCTGAACATCGTTCTTAAAATAAAATTTCAGAACATTGTTTCTAAAAAAAAAATCTCAGAACATTGTTTTTAAAATTGGATTTCAGGACACTATATCTAAAATCGAAATCTCTGAACCTCGTTTTTAAAATAAAATTTCAGAACATTGTTTCTAAAATCAAAATCTCTGAACATCGTTTTTAAATCGTTTTTCAAGAGAACAAAAATTCAGATCGACAGTTCAGAGATTGAACTTTAAATTGAATATTAAATTCTTTAAACTGAGAATCAAATCTTATAGTGAGATATGTTGAAATTTTTTTTATCTCTCTGAAGTGTTATTTTATATCCTACATTGATAATTGTTAAAATTTCATCTTAAATTTCTGAAGTGGGAATCAAATACTATCTTCATAACTGTTTAAAATTTCAGTTTGAAATCTCTGAATTGCAAAGAAAATCCTACAGTCATAACTGTTAAACTTTCTCTTTAAAATCTCTGAATCTCAAAATTGACTTCTAAAATAAGTGTTGATTCTGCAGATTTTAACATCCTTGTATTTGAAATCAAAAGATAAAATCGTTACTTTGAAATTTTACAATTTCAATTTTCAGAAATTTTAACTGAGTATTAAAATGCTTGACTGTTAAATCTGTGTCTTACAACTCCTTTATCTCATATTGAACTTTAAGACGGTGATAGTTGAATATTTCAACTGTTGTGAATTTCAATATCCTTACCTTGAAAATTTTATTGTCCTAAAGCTAATCCTAAATTCTGGGTTAACTTGATCCGAATTTAGAGAATATAATTCTGGTGCAGAAGTGAAAATTTCTTGTTGAGATTGGTATTGTTTCTTAGCTAACTTCTCAGGAACGTGGAAGAAATTTTGTTTGAATCATTTCAAGAGTTCTTACAGCATTTGTGAGACTAGAACTACTACCTCAACTAAAGGCGATTTTTGGAAGCTGGGAAGGACTTGAGTGGTCCAGTGGAGAAGAAGTGAAAGCAAGGATTCCTTAAAAGGAGCTAAGGGGGTTCAAGGACATTCTTGTTTTTCAATTTTCTAGATAGGAGGTATCCGTGTATCCCTATTACCAGGCGGTTTTAGCTTGGGGGGCTATAAACTTGGTTAGGGACATATTATAACTCCGGTTGGATACCCCGGGACAGGAGTAAGGGATTAGCCCTAACCTGTATAAAAATTCTGGGTGTCCACCTCTTCCCTCTAGATAATTAGATATTAAAAAAATAATAGTACAATAAGTAAATTAGGAAAGAGGGATTGGTCTAATTCACCCCCCCCTCTTAGACCATTCGTAGGATATAAATCCAACACAAACTTGGTCAAGGATCATAATCACTTTGTACTTGATACCACCACAAACCATTAAGAACTAGAGTACGTTGTTCAAAAGTAACTGAGTCTATCCTATTTGGCATCGCATTGCCTAGATACAGACTATATATCATGTAGATAACTAGGTTAGAGTAAACAAAGTCGTGGAGCCTAATTCAACCCCCCATTCTTAGGTCACTTAAACTAATCAGTTGCATTAGATCCTACCTAGAGTTAGAACTGTAACTGGAGTCCAGTGACTTTTCACTATAGCAAATCTTGTGGCAAGGAAAAGTGACTTTAGGCTCCCTTCTTTTGATGGAAAAAAATTCCTCATTCTGGAAGAACAGTTTAATAATGTTACTTATCTATGTGAGCCTATGTTGGGAGCCTATGTTGATAATGCCAATGAGAACAAGTTACTACATAAATGGAATGCCACGAACATTATCTTATGTTGCATGGACGTTTTAGGGCATGAAAAGATAATGTCTTTTAGCACTGCTAAGAAGATGAGGGATAAATTATGTACTATCCATGAAGGTCAATTGGGGGTACAGGAAATAAGTTTATATAATATTGCTTGATATAGTGATGATAAGGATTAAATGAATTTTTTTAAAGTACTTCAAGCTTCCCTAATTGACTTCAAGGTGGTATTGATTCTGTCATTACCTCCATGTCCATTTCTGGATGATAACGTGATAAATGTGCCCATAATTCATTACATTTAATGGAAGTTTAAGGATCATGTTATCATGTTTATTTATTTATCATGTTATCGACTAAAATTTATGAATATTCCAGTTATTCCTATTAATACCATTTTATGCATATTTTGGAAAATTTTAAATAACTATGCTTGACTTCTATGTCAATAATTTAATTACTAATGAATATTTTCAAGTCGTATGTATGTATAAATTTCCACAAATTAAATGGGATGATTTTCAATGGGGTAGATCATTCCATGTGATTATTCAAGTTATTTATTAGGCTCTTGCACTGTATTGGAGGATTTTTATTTTAGGATTGAAAGGAGCAGATAGAGGGATGTGGACTGATTACTGGATCCCTCGAAAAGAGTCCATCTAATTTCCCTTCTGAAGAGAAGGCGTAGATTCAAATGATGGAGTTCTAAAAAAATCAGAATATAAAATTGCATGGAGAGAAATAGAGAAGGTATAAAAAATAATTTTAGTAATCATGCCCATGTATAAATATTGTATTCCCATGTATAACTAACATGGTCTAATAGGAACAAGACTCCAAAGTGTCTTGGTTATTCCTCCTTTTTTGTAGAGAAAAATTATTAATCCTTGCGAAATATAATGATCAAAGTTTTGGAAGAATCATGAGGGCTCAAGATGTGATCATCAGATCTACATGTTCTCCATCATCCACATCCATTTCCTCCATTTTCCTTCTGTTTACATCAGTCTCTCTATTTATCAATTTAGAATCTGCCATTTCTTCTTTCTCTAAACCCTACACTCAATCTCTACTTTCTATCCCTAAATTTTCACAAAAATCCTTAATTTTCCTCTCCAAATTCTATATTTGATGTTCCTCTGCTTTTGATTGTATGATATATAGCTGCAGATCACACACAGCAACTCAAAGCCATACACCCACAACTGCATAGTGAGTAATAGGGTTTCGAAAAGGTTAATTTCAGATTAGTATATAATTTTCCCATAAATAATATGAATTTTATAGATCATAGGAATTTTTAAAATAAATTTCACCTTTTATTTCATGAGGAAATGTTTAAGTCTAGATACATATTTGAATGTTTTTGTTATATCTATTATAGGATTTATGGCTTTATTGGTTGTCATATTGGATCCATATATGATTATATCAAAATGTGTCATAAAAAGGGCCAGTGGTAGTGGATTGTGAGTAATAAACCCCATAGTAGGCAATTGGTTCAAAGAGCAGACAGAATAGATTGGCAAGAACTGATGAGATATGTTTGAATATTGAGCCAACCCAGATTAAAGTGATCAGGTGGACTCAATCCTTATTGATTCAACGCAGATTCCAAACACCAGGGATACATTGCTCCCTCTAAATGGACCAAGAAGACCACAACAGCTCTAGAACACACATGATCCATTCAAACTCATTCTGATTAGATAGTATATTATTTCTCCTAATAAAGAAAAACCCACCTATTTCATTTTTCTTTCTTTTTTTCTGTGGGAGGCTCTATTATTCCTTTATCTTCTGTCCACCCTTTACTATTTTCGTTCACCTGATGATATACTATGAGTTTTTTGATTTTGTGGAACATATACATCAATTTAGAATGTATTTTTCTGTTAGTTACAAAGGTGATATTCAGATCTATCTTCTAAATCCAATTTCACAAGAAGTGATGTTCTATGGAGAATTATAACTTCAATAATTTTTAACTCTCTCTCCATAAATTTTGTATCATAATGTAAATCAAAGTATTTTAGGTAGTTATATCAATCCCTTATGAATCCATATCTCCACTGCTTTCATGTTTCGTACTTCTGGGGAATTAAAAGAACTTCAACCTGCTAGTTTGCTTGTTTCATTATTTCAGATCCCTTCTTGAGACGCGCCTTAATCTTCCCACCTTAAAGTCCATAACAAAATTGTTTTTATTGATTAACTCTAGTAAACATCGAGGTCCAGTATCATTATCCATTTTAGCAAAGACTAAACCTATATCTGAAGTTTGGTCACGTCTTGGTTTGGTCAGCTTGACAAGTCAGTGCCAAAATTAGAAAGTGAAAGTCATAGTTTTAAACAGAAGTTAAGAGCTATAATTAATATTCAATGAAAACCCAGTAATTTTTCTCCTGGAAACCAGTGCAACAAATCAAATAAAATCTCGACATGAATTTACATTAAATCAGGATTTATGTATTATAAAATGTTTTAAGTCAATGGTGGAAACCATAATGTTCTCATTTCAACCAGTTCCGTTGAAGTTGATCTCTTTTTTATGCAGAGTACATTTCTCAAACCTGGATATAATTTTTTATTTGTTTTGGAGTATAAGGGAATTAGAGAGGGGAACAAAATAAGAGAGTGAGATGGAAAGAGATGGAGTTTCAGGGGGGAAGAGAATAATAGTAAAAGAGGTGTTAGAGAATGGAGAGAGAGAGAGAGAGGGAAAAAGATGAAGGGGAAGATATTAATAAGGAAAGAGAAAGAGTTGGAGAGGGGAATAGAGAGAGGGAGAAAGAGTAAGAGGGAAAGAGAAAGAGTGAGAAAGGGAGAGAGAGTGAGGGTAAAATAGGGGATGAGAGGGGGAAAGAGAGATAGAGATATTGAAAGAGAGGGAAAGAGAGAGAATATGATATTGAAAGAGGGGATGAGAAAGAGAGGGAAAGAGGGAGAAAGTGATATGGAAAGATAGATATAGTGATAATGAAGGAGGGGATGAGAAAGATGTGAAAGAGGGGATGAGAGAGTGATAAAAAGAAGGCGAGAGTTAGAGTGAAAGAGGTGGAGAGAGTAACTGGGGAAGACAGCAATTGAGAGAGAGAGAGAGAGAGAGAGAGAGAGAGAGAGAGATGGATAGAGGGAGTGTGAAAGCCTACATTCAAGAGACGATGCATTAGCCAATCAGAGGAAGATGACAAACCAGACCAGCAATCAAACCAATCAGAGGTCGACAACAAACCTGATCACCAGTCAAACTAATCAGAGGTCAACAACAAACCTGACTGCCGGCCAGGTTTCCCAATGTTCCATTGACATCTCTGGAACTCTCCAAGACCACGGACATAGCCAAGATCATCTAGAAATGAACTAAAAATGCTAAAAGAATGTGAGAAATATGTTTCTCCTATCTTGGCATATGCTTCCTTCTTTCTAACTGCTGTATCCCCTTTCCTCTGAAGCTCTCAATTCCTCTTTCCTCTATCTTCATCTCTTGCAAGAAAATCACAGGGAGAGAGTGAGAGGGAGAGGGGCACAGAGAAAGAGAGTGAAAGAGAGGTTGAGAGAGGGGGATAGATACATTCAAAGATAGAGATCCATATATGTATTTATAGAGAGAGCGCAAGAGAGAGATCAAGAGGTAAATGAAAGAGTGTGAGAGAGTTAGAGAGGGAGAGCGAGTGAGTGGGAAAGAGAGATATTGAGAGAGAGAGAGAGGGGAGAGAGTGAGTGAGTGAGAAAGAAAGAGAGAAATACATGTTATCATTATTGTATTTTATATACTATCTCTCTCTCTCTCTCTCTCTCTCTCTCTCTCTCTCTCTCTCTCTCTCTCCCCCTCCCTCTCCCTCTCTCTTTTCTGACACTCAAACCACAACCGGACCAAAAATTTGGTTTCTAAGAAGGTAGACTGACAGTCTACTTTCGTTCCTGTCTGACCAATCTACAGTCAGGCCTATGACGTTCCCCAATTCAATCTCCATGTAGATGAAATCATTTCATAGTTCTTTAAAAACCCAATTTTTTAAAGTGAACTCAAGTTATAATTTTTAAGGTAAGAAATCATCATCGCAGTCAATGGGGCAAGTGATACCATCAAAGCACCAAGGCAAATGTACATCAACAGAAGCTTATCTTTCAGGAGAACCAACCAAACATACATTTTTTGGGGAGTAATTCACAAGAATGGGCATTGCAAGCCTCTTGTGCTCACTTTTGAAAAGGGGAAGAACAAGTGAATCAAGCAAAGCTGGGCCTCACCAAGCAGGAAAAGAGCCAAAGACTCCACCGCCCAAAGCCACATTGTTGGATACCAGCAGAGGAGAAAGAAGATTGATCGCCTTCAACTTCCTCATCCTCTTCTTCAACTGGCCTCAAACGCTAGCGAGATCCAGCCCTTCTCCTTGGCTTTCTCTGCGAAAGTGATAAACTTGTCCCTGGCATCAGGAACATCAAGGGCAAGGTCGTCGAGCGTGTCCTGCACCCTGGAGAAGCCCTTGGCCATCTGGCTGGTGGTGAGGAGCCCCTCTTCAAAGCACTCTTGCAGCAGGTCCAGTACCCGGTCACCGGCCCTCCTCTTCTCCATAGCCATGACCAGCGCCTTCTTCACCACCTCGTGCCCGAAGAAGGGCATCCCCATGTCACGGATGCAGCGGCATGCCTCCTCAACGTCACCTCCATTCGCATACTCCTCCAGCAGCCCGCTAATCCTATCCTTGGCATCCTCCACGGCCCAGCCTGAGCCAGCCCCCCAGCAGCGCAAAAGCCGCTCCCCTGCATGCCTGGCTGAGGCCAAAGCCCGAGCTGTGCGCAGGATCTCACACCCTCTCGAGCCAGGCTGCACCCGCCCGACCATCTCAGCCAGGTCAAGTGGCGCCAGTGTCTCGTCCACCACCGCCCTCGCCAAGAAGAAGGCCAGCTCCTCCTCTGCGTCCACCACGTCCAACGCCGTCTCCTCTGCCTCTTCCAGCAGCATCACAAAACCTTCCACCACATCCTCACTTGAGAACAGCTCCACTCGCAGTGCTGTGATTGCCGCTGATGCCATCTCTCTGTCCCTGCCACGCCCATCCATGGCCAGCCCCACCAGCTTCTTCACAAACACTGCATTCAACTCTGGCGCCGCCAGCTCTCTCAGGCTTTGCACCAGCTCCTCCACATCATCACAGAGGAAATACTCGCGGATAATGGCCACTGCTGCCTTCTTGTAGTCATCTACTGGGGTAGATAAAGTGGATCCCACAAGCTTGTATGGCTCCTGGGGAATTGTAAAGTTGTAATTTAAGTAGAACAGGTGATTTATCTATAATTAGTACCTCGCCGCTATCGTAATTTGGATCATTCCTGTCGACTTGCGTGTCGGCACTGTCGAGTAGTTTACCCCAAGTCCCCTTGCCCCCAGCACCGTCTAGAGTATCCATGAACAAATGACAAGATCATAAATCTGAATCGCTTAACAAAGAATCTAACCCAAGATGAGTAAATGCTATACTAAATTTCAAATGAGTAAATAGGAAAATTACGTCGAACGATTGAAGTGAGTCAAATTTCAAATGAGTAAATGAGCCATCTCTTACAATGTCCTTGAAGATTGCCATTTTTTCCATCTTTGAGCTCTTTTCCTTTCCTTTCTCTTCCTCACAACAAGTTCGATTTCAAATGTATAGACCATTTGATTCCGTCCATGACACCAAACCAGTAATATTGTGTATAAAAAGCAAAAAAAAGATTCTCAAATTTTGAAAAAAACTATGACAAAACCAATCCAAATCAGGTTTTGTGAGTTGTTAAACATAAACGTGTTTGCACAGATACAAAACACCAATCCTGACATTTAAGGCACAAAATAACACGTTAACTCCCAGAGTAAGGTTCCAAATTGGTGTCATGGCGTCATACTTTTGCAGTAGGTTACGCCTCAGTGAGGCGCAAATTTAGAGATATCAGATTCCCAAATAGTTATACTGTAGGTGAGAATATGAGTAGAGATAAGAATGGAGAGCTGGGAGAAACTAGATAGAACTTGATTGACAAGCTAGATTGGCCCTGTTGCCCCTCTGGATCCAGCCTCATTGGGAGCAACTGATTCCCAAGATTTGAACTCCAAATCATTCCAGTCCTCTCATTTGGAGACCACCTTTTTAGAATAAACCACAAACTCCACCTCCGACGCTTCTTTGATCTTATGTAGGTATGGGGAAGACTCATATCACACTAAGTGGTTTGCAAACTAATTTCTACCTTGTAAACAATATGCGCAAGAACACTGCTTAACTCTATAAGGACATTAGCCGAATGGTAGCATTAGTTCCATAGATCAAGTTATGATCGTTACTTTTTTTGTTGGCAGTCACTTTTGGGACTAAACAAAGCGAAGTGAAAGAAAATAAAACGATTATTCTGCTTATCCCTATTTGAATATTCCGATTAATAAAATCAGAATAGAAATAATTTCTAAATAGGAAGTAGAAGAAAATACACAGAAGGGATTCGGATTTGGCACTCACCATATGAAACTTTAAGGGGAGTCAGACCGGAATAAAACAAGACCATAACCAAGAAGTTCATTTGTATGTACAATTATTGCGATTTTTTTAACAAAATAATAACAAACAGGAAATGTTAAGTTTCGAAGGTTCGGTTCGGTACGTTCACTTTCTTCCGTTTAATAAATGCTCTGGTTTTCTTCCCTTCGTCATTGAGATCTAGAAAATATTTGAAAGCACTGTCAACTAACGAAAACTTAAGCCAAACTTCGGGCGGCGGACGAGAAGTTTAAGATGAAACGCAGTTTCTCAGAAGAAATTGTCATGTGTATTGATATCGATAACTAGATTAAGTGAGAAGATCATCATTGTAGAAGGATTGAATCTCAAATCCGAACTTAATTCTTTGAACAATGGTTATTAAGCCAAAGAAGCCACAACAATGGTTAAAATGACCAACACCATGATATAAAAAATCAACCACAATGAAAAAAAGAGGATAAAACAAAGATCACTCACCTTTTTTAACTTTAACTAGTTTCCCGGAGTGGGAGCGGCGCACTTGACGAACACCAGAAGGCACTCTCGATCCCGCCGTCGACCCTTTAAAGTTACAGTCATTAAGCATCGATGAAGGCGACCTGGGCGACGAAGACAACCCTTCCGCGCTCTGAACTGCGATCTTGAGCACCTCTCGCTGCTCTCCAGTCAAGAATCCTTCGTTGTTTGATGCCATCCCAGCCAAAGATCTATACTTTCAACAAACTACTGCCCACCAAGAGCCTTCAAGAACAACCCAGAACAAATCAGCTGCAAAGCGAGCAAGATCGAATTGAAAAACACATTACAGTTGCCAGATCAACCAAGATGGCGCCGCCTCTCTCTACCTTCGGTGGGATAGTATAGAATATTAGATAGCTTTTTTTGTTCCCTATTTTACACGTCAATAAGGAAGGCCGCCAGAAACTGATCTACAAGATAAGAAGCGCTACGCACGAAGTTTGAGCGCATCCATTAAGAACAGGGCACGTTCTCCAAATGCAATAAAACAAATTAATAAGAACTAAGATTCAGCATGAACTGCAATAATGCAAGTTAAAGTGTTAGTGTTCTCTCCACTTTGCTCGAAGCTTATTTATTAGTAGTCGATCAGCTTTACTGGTTAGTATATGTACACTATTCTTGGCTAAGAAAATGATTCTTAGTATATGTGGCAGTTCAGGTTTTAGGAATTGTAGTAAAATAAATTGTGGAAGTTGGAAGGGAGCAAAAACAATGGCCCTCTTGTCAGTGTAAATAAAAAATGTCTTCGAACATTAGTCTATATTAACATGGGCATATCTTACTTTTTAAAAATGGAATTATCTTTTTAGTGTAGTAAATGAATTGTGAAAGTTGAAAGGGAGCAAAAACAATGGCCCTCTTGTCGGTGTAAATAAAAAATGTATTATAATATTAATCTATAGTAACATGAACATATCTTACTTTTTTGAAAAGGGAATTATCTTTTTAGTGTAGTAAATGAATTGTGAAAGTTGAAAGGGAGCAAAAACAATGGCCCTCTTGTCGGTGTAAATAAAAAATGTATTATAATATTAATCTATAGTAACATGAACATATCTTACTTTTTTGAAAAGGGAATTATCTTTTTAGTGTAGTAAATGAATTGTGAAAGTTGAAAGGGAGCAAAAACAATGGCCCTCTTGTCGGTGTAAATAAAAATATATTATAATATTATTCTATAGTAACATGAACATATCTTACTTTTTGAAAAGGGAATTATCTTTTAGTGTAGTAAATGAATTGTGAAAGTTGAAAGGAGCAAAACAATGGCCCTCTTGTCGGTGTAAATAAAAATGTATTATAATATTAATCTATAGTAACATGAACATATCTTACTTTTTTGAAAAGGAAATTATCTTTTTAGTGTAGTAAATGAATTGTGAAAGTTGAAAGGGAGCAAAAACAATGGCCCTCTTGTCGGTGTAAATAAAAAATGTATTATAATATTAATCTATAGTAACATGAACATATCTTACTTTTTTGAAAAGGAAATTATCTTTTTAGTGTAGTAAATGAATTGTGAAAGTTGAAAGGGAGCAAAAACAATGGCCCTCTTGTCGGTGTAAATAAAAAATATATTATAACAGTAGTCTATAGTAGCATGGATATATCTTAATTTTAAAAAAATACAATTATATTTTTAGTGTAGTAGATGAACTGTGGAAGTCGAAAGGAAGCAAAAACAATGGCCCTCTTGTCGGTGTAAATAAAAAATGCCTTAGAACACTAGTCTATAGTAGCATGGATATATCTTAATTATAAAAAAATACAATTATATTTTTAGTGTAGTAGATGAACTGTGGAAGTCGAAAGGAAGCAAAAACAATGGCCCTCTTGTCAGAGTAAATAAAAAATGTCTTTGAACATTAGTCTATAGTTACATGGGCATATCTTTAGAGGGAGTCTCCTCTTTCTCTCATCTGACTCTTCTCTGGCATTCTCTAGATATTGGTTTTTATGCATGCATAATGTGGCAAGGTAGGGATATCTATGAACAAAATGAACTGCCACCTTACAATGACTGCCTGATGCCCTTGTCCAGACCTTCTATAAAAGTTTTTTAGAAGAGAAAAATTTATAAATTTATAAATGGTCTGACCACAGCTAAACCTCAGTTAAAACATTAAGGTTTAAAAAAATTCGTGGATTTTCAGTTGAAAAAAAATACATTTCCCAGTTTTTAATTTTTTCTAATGCTTCCCCGCATACAATTACTCAATACCCCCCAAAACATGTTAGTATTTGACTGGTGCCCCCATGTTTTAGTATCTGTTTTATCGACTGTATTCCAAAAGGGTATTTATTTTTAAAATTACATCTATTATAAACATCAATGTTGCTTTTGAAGTTGGATAGTTATTTGTCAGACTGAATTCATCATTTTATTATATTCATGTGAAATTTCATGGATTTCATGTGAAATTACATCTGTTTCACGATTTGAATCAATTTCAGTGTCTTCGTACTTTAATTACTTCTATCTCAGCTTCTCCATGTTGTCCTAATTTCCTTATATCCTTCCTCAACCAAAGCCTTCTTGGAGACCAAGAGATGTATTTCAACACTAGAGAAAAGCAATGACATTTTAATCCAATCAGTAGTTGAATCAACTCACAAACCCAGTGATGCTCAGTCACAACAATAATTTCTTGAATATTTTTACAGTCCAAAACTAACATGATATTTAACAATTTTTTATTTCTCATATATATGTCACATAAATTTATAAGGAATACTTATCTCATAATTTAGACGATATTAAATTATAGAAGACAAATAAAATATATCCAACAAATATAAGACTGTAAATTCTACGTCCTATAAAATATACTTCTTTTTTTTCTTGTCTAGATATCATGTTGAGTTTAATTCTCACTTCCTGTAATTAAATGGGAAAAATTATGGATTCTATGGTATCTTGTTTCTTTTGGAAAAATAATTTATGGACTGAAATCTGAAAAAGTTCTAAAAAAATCCAATATATGATATTATGAAGAACTACAATGGTTTGATGATTTATCAAAAGTAATATTCTTTTACTTGTGACCTAACAGAAGATACATAAAGTGATAATATTTAAGATTCAGTGAATTTGTGTCTATGAAATAAATATTTTTTTGAATAAAACCACAACATCTATCATTAAAAATCTTTCTACGAGATCTTATCAAGTAGGCAGCTAACACCATGATTCCAAAAAGAATTTTTCTTTACCCTATAACTCCACAAAACCTACACAAAAATGATATATTTCTAGATACTACATGTTTGTATTTATGTCAGAAATTATCATCAGTGTTAACGAAAGTCAAGATCAGCCAACAGAATACTTCATAGGAGAGTATTTTTTGAGGTTTTTTCAGCATGATTTTCACAAGGAGAGAGTAAAGGGAGCTGAAAACTTAAGGCAGATTAATATGTATATAGACTTCTAAAATAAAATTTATTATTCCAAAAATTAATAAATAAAATAAATGACAAAATCATCAAATAAGTTTGATATGAGAAAATTCCTGAAACTTTTGGGATATTTTGGAGATTATACTGCTAAAAATATGACATATATGTAATTTAATTTTTCTAAATTCATATCGATAAAATAATTAGTTGATTTGGAGATAAATACCTATTGTGGATAAGTGTTATCATACTTTCTCTGTTAAATCACCTGAATGCTTGATCAATCATAAAGGATGTATCATAAAACTCCCTATTTATAACTTGATGACTTGAGTCAATAACCTGTTGCTCAAATGTCAGCAATCTTTGTACACATGAAGATAGTCCTTATAAATTTCATCTAATGAATGTTTATTTACATAATTCAGTCCATGAAAAGTTATGCATACTTCCTTCTATTATTTGAGGATTGAATTGACATTATCATTAAAATGCGTCAAGCCTCAATGTTCATAAGGAAAGGTTTATTGGGAAACAAATGTTTCAAGATCAAGACCTACCTTGTAGGCAAGGCAAAGCATACCCCCGACAAGGTTGATCGAAATATATGTGAATGGTGAGCCAATCCTTCCAAATATCATTCCATGTTCATTAATAGAACATATTCATTATAGTGCATGTGAGATGCTTATAATGAAGTCCATGAATATATGATTGAACTTGGTGAATTATGGAGAGATTGTAATATGGAGATCACTAGTCTTTAAGCATGTGTTATAAATATTCCTGTTCGAAGGTTACTAGAGAGGGACATCGAAGTATCTGGGTAGAATAGCACTATCTAACTTCACTCATATGATGATTAAGCCCAGTCTAGTGACCGTTAGTGTGGAGAAACTAAGGATAGATATTGGGTGCTCTTTAGTTGAAAGAGTTCACTGAATTGTTATGTATGAATCCCTGAATGGTATTATACCAAACTATTAATCAGGTTGATTCACGTCATGGTTATGTAAGTGTTCCTTAGACCTGAGACACCAAAGACATCTTGTGGGTGGAGAGCTGTACTTTGACTATGACCTACGTGTCCCCAAATATGGATCATAAATAGTTTTAGTTCGGGTGCGTAAAGAAGTTCACGAAGAAAATTGAGTCGTCAAGATGGGATCGTACACCTTCTATATAAGAGGTGATAGCTCAAGGAAGACGATGCAATGAAGTCCTTGGCCAAGGCAGTGCAATATCAAAGAAGAGTTCTCCGATGATTTCTAAACACATTAGTACTAACTCGGATGACCGATTCAAGTTTGACAGTTGAATATACCATAAAGTCATTCTAGGAGCGTCAAGTGGATAAGGGACTATACCTACATGGTAACCGATACTGATCAGGTTCCATGAGTGAGTTGATATGCACTCCTTTATATCTTCTAGAGCATGAAGTTTATCTTCTAGAGACTCAACCAATCGATTAGATTAGATCGATCTGACATTAATTAATCTATATGATGATATAGATAATTAATTTGGAAGTTCAGTAAAGGTTATTGGGCCACTAGAGTCATTAATTGGACCGATACATGGGCCTAGAGGGTCCCACGCAAATGGTCTTTTGGATGTCGGAAGATATACTTAAGTTTTTGTGAGTTTTATGAAAAATACTGTCCATGAAAAAAAGTCAACCAGGCCAGAATTGTTCAAGGGTCTTTCCTTTCTTTTCCCTTCTCCCCCTGGCTCCTCTCATTTCCTGATGTGATCGGGAAGGTGTTACAATGACGATGGAGGTTGAACGAGGCTCACCAAGGTGAAGGAGAAAATCTGACATGCCAAGGATTGCGTGATATGTCTAGCGGCTGCACATATGAGCAGCCTGACTCGTCTCGTTCCAGGCTCTAAGAAGTCACAGATGCGATCCGTGCACAAGTTCTTTGTTTCATGGTTTTTTTTATTCTGTTACACTTTCATGATCATGTTATGATGTCGTTTCATGGTTTAAGACTTGAGCTGCATATAATCTGATTTCTTCGTCCAGATCCAAGCCTATAGAATTCAAAAATGGCAGCAAAGCTTATGGGATATTTATGTGGGACTAGTAAATATTTAGGATGGGTAGTACGATGACATGCTAACTATATCATTATTATCTTCAATTTCACATGTAGCTTTTCTTTGAAATGATCATAAAAAATCTACTTGATCATGTCATAAAATGGTTAAATTGATTTTTATTGTGTACCATATTTTTTGGGTTTATGATATGAAGAATTTTTTGATAGTATCTTCGTATTGAAATAAATGTATAAGACATTAATTATTTTATTATTTTGTTTACGTTTTCTACGTATTTCCTTGGATTTTACCTCTAGTTAGTCACTGTAATTTTTTTTTAAAAAATAATTTTTTCATATTTATATTTTAATAAATATGATAATGTAAGGATTAGTAGAAATTTTTTGTAATTTGTATAATTTTAACTAAGAAGAAACTCAAGTGATAGTTCTAACCTTGAGTTTAACCCACCCATGGACTTTAGATGAAATGAGGGTGAAAATGGTAATATAATTTATGAACATTATAATTTCATAATCTGGAGGGACAAGGTATGATTACTGTATATATCTGAGAATTTTAAAAGATGAGATGAGGCCAATAAATTGTTGAAATCTATGTTTTGAAAATGAACCTATGTATGATGGCCTGACAAAGTTAAGAAATTGACAAAGAAATTGATATCAGAATTGGATGACTATATATGGATGGAATGCTTGGGAAAAGAGGATTCCAAAGATAACCCGATTTCTCACTCAATTTGGAGATTAAAGTACAGAGATATGGATCTCGAAATTCAATGCCAAAAAATCAATACTCAATGGAAATATGACTAAAATATCATATAATACCTAAAAGAGTGAGAAATTGGTTTGAGTAACGATTGAGAAAAATGCCGTTGAAGTTACCACAAAACATTCATGTTGAACTTGAGAGAAAATGGTGAGGATTTAACTGAAATATCTGAAATTTTCTATAAAAAAATCATACTTAGATTTTTCTAAATATAAGAAACAAATAATACATCTTTCCATCCGAGAACCTCCAAAATTTAGGCCTTACACTAAGTTCAGAGCTCATCATTTACCTCATTCTTTGCCTTTTGAGTATTTTGACATATTGATGATGATTATCCCTCTTCTATTAATGGATTAGTGAAACTTGTGCACCGAGAGTAGCATCACTAAGTAAAAAATGCAAATCACTATATCATTGACTAAAGAAACATGACTACAAGCTTAATCGATTGAGGATTTCTCAGGTATCTCTGGTGTGTAGAGACTCATGAACTATAAATTGGGGATAAGTATGTTTTTTAAGGCCTCTGGTTTATACATCTTAATGAGCATAGAGGAAGAAAGGGTCCAATTGACAAAGAGAAAGTATTGAAGAAGTGAATTTATCTTTGATTTCTAATTTTTAGGATTTTTACATTATTTTGGGGAAAAAATAATTTAATGGAAGAAAACTAATGAAAAACAAAAATTATAGGAAGGTGATGAAAGAGTAAGACGGTGTGTGAGAGAGTGAAAGTCTAGCCCACCGGCAATGAGAACCTGGAAAAAGGACAAAGACATAAGTTGAAAAAATAATAAGATCACGCTAACCTCATCGTCATGTGACAAACATGCTGAGGGTGAGGGGTTCTTTTTCTTCATGTCTCTTGATCTGGATTTCATTCCTTCAATCATTTGCTCGTGGAGTACAAGGACGTACCCAAAGGAGATTTTAAATGAGCAAATCATTAGTAATTACGAACAAAATCTAAGTGTCCTTTTTACAATGATTAGACATCATCATGATAGATATAGGAAGGAACTGTTGAACTACCCTCAAAAGTTCAACCCCAAATTCTTTCTAGATCATTAGATATCATTGTTTCAATTTTGAGCGATCTGAGCCCTCCAATTTTGTCTTACCTAATTTTCTCTCTCCTCCTAACTGTACGGCGCATTGCTAGCATGGTACACATTTTTAGGAGCAGAAAAATTAAATTAATTTATTATAATTTTGAAATAAGTTCAAAATTAGATTTTGTTAATTATATAATTATTTAATTTATGAATTTAACTTTAGTGAATTCCCTAAAAATACTAGAAATATCCAGAAAAATCATAATATCATATTAAAAATATTATAAACCCCTTTAGAATATTTAAATAACTATAAAGAAGTATTTTATCCATGAAATTAATGTCACAAAATTAT
Organism: Wolffia australiana; assembly: GCF_029677425.1. Taxonomy (NCBI): domain Eukaryota; kingdom Viridiplantae; phylum Streptophyta; class Magnoliopsida; order Alismatales; family Araceae; genus Wolffia; species Wolffia australiana. Next base: position 6,357,710 of record NC_135840.1, on the reverse strand, counting down.
ATTAAAATACCACAAAATAAAGAAAATTTTGAGGGGAATAAACATATAAGTTAAATAATCATGTTAAGTTTTAATAACATGGATTTATGATAATTTCGAGTGGAATAAACACATAAGTGCTTGAAAGTACTATGAAATTTAGCACGTTATTTGTGATTATCAAATACCCTGCAACTTAATGATTGTTATTTATGTTCATTAAGTTTTTTTTATGTGCTCCTTAGGTTATATGTTCACTTTTGAAACAAATGAGGAAACATACATGAAGTGTTAAACATATCAATCATGTATTTATCATGAATACTCTCTTTGACTATTTAGACTCTAGTCTTTTCATGAATGCATGGAAAACCCCCCCTGGTCTTGGAAGAGCTGGTGGTCATGAGGAGTGAAGCCTACTTTTCGCCAAGCATGATATTATAACCCTGGAATTTTCTCACTTCACGCAATAAAAGGGTGGACCTCACACCTCGCTTAAGTAATATTGATCCCTCACGGTTGGTGGATACTTATTGTTTGGGGTCCCCACTAACTTTGTTCCTATTTGAAAATAAGTAATACACATTCTTCTCCTCCTATATAAGCACATAACATCAAATGTGTATCAATGAAATGTGGTTGATGAAGCTCCTATCTAAATATAGGTGAAGAAGGAATAGAAAAATGGATGGTATAAAGGTGGTTTCGAGAAAGATGACGGTGCTGGAGAATATAGGTGTGTGTTCATTTAAGCAAGGCATGAAGAAAACAATAATCAACACATCCTAAGAGAAACAAGAAATACCATTTTCATTTTTTAGTTATTCTCTTTTTTTTCTTTTTTTCTCTTTCCTTTTTATCATTATTTTTGTGTACTCCACAGTAAGAGCAATTTGGCCCATTTTGTATTAGACCAGACTCAGTAAGATATTAAAAGCCAAACATAAATTTAAGCCATCAAGAAAATTATAAAATACTCGAGGAAAAAGTTTATATTATTCACAACAAATTAGTTAGGTAGCAAAAAATATTTAAAATATATTTCAAAATTTATTATCAGATATCAAAAAAACTGATACCCAACGATGATATTCGATATCGTCATCCAACCTTTGAGATGAGGATGGATGCCAATTTGGGGACGGATAACCTTCGAGATGCAGCAGCAGAGATCTGATATCATCATCCGACATCAGGATATTGGTATAAACAAATATCGAAAAGCCCATTTCTGAGATCTGTTTCAGCATCCACCTCGATATTGGCATCCAATATCAGGGTTTGGATGGGGGAACACTACCACATAGTGATGAAAAAAAAAAATTAGATAATAATGATTACTCACAATGGTCATAATTAACCCTTAAACTGAAGTCATCAATGTTTAATGAGTACAGCTATAAATACCTTGAATCTTTATGTTGGTTAAATGAAATAAATGGTGCCAGTTACATCTCTTCAATGTAATTTTGATTACTCAAATGTAAATTAAGACCTTGATGATTTGAGTTTCACAATTTTGTGTACAAAAAATAAGTGAGCATTCAAGTTAAGGTTCCAAAGAATGATTTTAATGTATATAAGGTTTTTTGGGGGGAAATTTTCTGTAGCTTAGATAAAATGACATTTAATTGTATTAAATTAATGTAATTTCATTGAATTATTCCTGATTGATTAAAACATTGACTATGTTTTTTGAATTTATACTTAATATACTCATTATATTTTAAAGTTTGCATCACTTTTAAAAAATATTTATTGAATTTGTTGAAATAAGATAGTGCACTGGGAGATCTGATCATACTAAACTGATTTAATGCTTATTTTCGGTGAGAATATGCATAATTGAGGAAACAAATAACTGAGAACATTTCAATTAAGGTGTATAGCATTAAACTGTCACAAAAGAAGGCATTGATGCATAGTGTTTCAAATCCTATCTCACCCAGTAAAATAGGGATGACTAGGACGAGCATAGAACATAAAACTTTTGATCAAAATAACCAAATCTTTTTCTCAATACAAAAATCAACGATTAAAGAATATGAGGCATGACTTTAGGAGAAATAGATGAAAGGATACATGACAGAAGCCATTACTTTATTTCCACACATTTTTTGAAGTACTGTTCTTGGAAATCAGTGATAACGTGCTATCATGATATGCATTAATGCTATTTATAACCAATATTAACTAATTATTTATATGAAGTCGATGCACATTATCTGATAATGTTAACATTTTTGTGTTCATTCCATTTCATCACCTATTTGCGTATTTCCTTGAATTTATCATTACTATGATGCGATTTACAAGTTGGACATTTCTCAAGGTCAAACCTTTGTGTGAATTAATCATTCTCTTTGGAGTTTCATGATTGCAGGAAGTAGGTTAAGAAATTTCATGGTTCTTCAGCGTTTCACGCCGATCGTGGTTTTTCAAGACCAGCATGCCAAGTTTGGCACTAAATATGAATTTGTGATTTTTGTACATTTCAACTGTAGGATGAATGAGTTGAAGCCTTATGCGGGATAGAAAAATTGGGTGAAGATTTCACCTAATCTAGATGGCCAATAGAGGGATATGCCTGTGAGAATTATTCAATTCAAGCTAAGCTTTAATATCCTTGAATAATTTTGTACCAATGTGGGTGCATGCTCCGCGCGCACTCGGTTCATTTTACAGGTCATATAGCTTCGCTCAAGATGGCACCATGGGAGGAAAGCCACTCCAGGCAGCCCCGGCAAGAGCGGCGTGCTCGGCCCCAGCTAGAGCCACACATTTGGCTGTGGCCTGAGCCGCACGCTCGGCCATGGCCTGAGCCACGCGCTCGGTCCTGGCCTGAGCCGCACACTCGGCCCTGGCCTGAGCCGCTTGTTCGGCCCGGGCAAGAGCCCAGGGGGTAGAAAGGGCAGCGGTTGAGGAAGCGATGTTGGTGATTGAAGCATACACAACGACAACTGAGGCAGCGGCGGCTGAGGAGGTCGTGGATGGCCCGATAGTGGTGGGGACACACGACGGCAGTAGTCTGACGTCGACAATGATGGTCCAATGCCAGCGGCGACGGCTCCTCCTCTCTCTTCCTCTCCTAATCCTAATTTTCTCTCTCCTTACTTTCTCTCTCTTAATTTTTCCCCTTTTTGTCTGAGGGTGATGTGGCCTAATCCGGACTAATCGTCCCCACTTAAGGGCGATCGGACGGCCAGGAGTGGCCGCGATCATCCTTAATAGGGGCCGAACAGAACACAACCAGGACTCTTTTCCTTTGGAAGAAAAACGAATGCCTTGAAGCTTTCGGTGGGCAAAATCAGAGCGGAAGGAGATCCCGGTGAGTTTAGAGGGTGCCAATAGTGAGATCCACTGCTGGAGTGTCATGAGCAAGCATCGACGGTGAGATCCACCATCGAAGAACAAAAGGAGAGCATCGGCCGCCACGTGTTCAACTAAATGCTCGGGATTGAATCGGGGACTTCGTAGTGAGGATAAACTCGATCCGACGTGCTTGGATCGACCGAATCGTGCATTCAAGGTTAGTCCAATGTATTCCATCAAATTCGTTGCTTAGTAAGGTTTTATTATAGTTTTTGAATTTTAGTTTAAAAATAACAAAAACCCTTCAATTTCATGTTCTGACTTCCTACATTCGCAAGTTCTCATCCAATACGGAGCCGATTCTGACAATTTTTTGGATCCATTGGATCTCTCTTTGTGTGTTTGCCATTTATTTCCCATTGTTCTCTAAAATACTTCTTCAATTCTCTACAATTTTCTCTCATACATGCGGATTTTATCTGAAAATACCTATTTCTTTGTAGATTCGTCCTCGACTTGTCACTACACTGGGTTTTATTTGTTCATTTAACTGAGTCGTGTTTTACTTTATTGGATGCATAAATTCGTGTTTAAAGACCGCGAATTTTTGTCTCGTCAATCAGGTTGCGACAATACTAGTTTTGGAGCAGAGTAAAGATGTAGATGAATGAGTAACCTAAAGACAAAAAACAGAAAATAAAATTTGGAAAATAATTCATCCATTCCTAGTATGTTGGTTATTAGAGGATTTTCCAGTGATGGTATTTGAAGATATTTTTACTGAAATGCATAACTTTAGTCCACAAGCATACTATAAAATATAGATCCTTCATTATTATAAGTGAAGTTTTTATTTTTATCTAGTATATATTTATATATAATTTAGGTTCATCATAGTAACAAGTTCTATTCTTTAAACTTAAGAATTTAAGTTCGTAGATTTTTGGAAATTTTTACATTTCCATTAGATATTGTAATAATATATATGATTGACTTGATATTAATTTGTTTTATGGTCCATAGTAGGATGCTGTTATGTATGAAAGATGGCCAAGTAGTTCAAGGTGTCACATTTAAACAGATTAGTTATCTCATAAAAGGAACCTCTCTTTTAATTTGTGTAAATAAGAAATAAAAATTGATTATCTTATATACAATAATAAACAAGTAAAGAAATGGGAAACTACATAATAGGATTCTTGCTGACCATTAAAGAAACCAAAAAATGTGCTAGTGTACTCTGCTACATCATAACCTTCTACTCCTTAAGTCACACATTAGTGACTTTTATGTGAATGACTTCATAACATAAAGTCCAATCTCGAGTTCGATTATTACTCTTGATTGGAGTTATTATTTAAAAACTGCATACTATAAAGATGAAAATAATCAATTGTCTACCCAAGAAGATGGATAGTTCCACATATGAAAACAATGTCACAAATGGAGTTGAACCAATTAAAATTACAAAGGTATAATGATAGTAGGGTCAAGATATCCCTGTCCCCCAAACTAGATGTTAGGGTCTCCCCTCATCCACCTCTTGTCTAAATGAGAGGAGACCCTCATGTCATTCCAGAATGAAAAAGCGGTGATCTCATAGTTCTTTGTTGGTAAAGATGCGTTGTTAGGTGCTCTATTTTTTTGTTTAGGCTCAAGCTAAACATGTGCTGGGGATATAAATATGCATGCAATGATAAGGAATATATTGATTCTTGAGAAGATGGGAGCTTTATTACTCTAACCCCCCCCTCTAATTTCCAAGATAACGTGGGTGAATAAAAAGTTAGATCTACATTGGATCTCACTTGAATTTCCCCTTCAATCCTCTTAAGGATATGTTTGGTTTCAAACTCTGAATAGTACACCATGCTAACGTGCCTTGGATGATCCACATCTTCAGGTCAGGTGTTGATGAGTATGTTGAACTATCCATGTGACTGAGAACCCTCAAAGCCCAAGAGAAAATGGCAAATTCATCACGGGTGCACTCAACTACTAAGCTAAAAGTCCATTGTGGGGGCCTCCACTAGGAGGCATGGTATGCAAAAAGGGAGAGAAATCTCAACTCTCTCTTTCCTTTTTACATCCCCGTAATGGCACACTGGAGGGTCGTTGAAACGTTCAAAAGCACTTATCAAATTAATCTGACCTAGGAAAATAAGCTCATGATCTTGGTCTTATTTCACCATCAAGAAACAAAAGCATACCTCCATATCAAAGCTTGGGTTAGACATTCCGATATCCAAGAATACTTCCATACCCAAGCATACTTCTGAACGCATAATTAGCTTGATTCTTTATGGGTGTGAAGCAGTGTCGAACACAAAAGATACCCAACAAGCATTATCTCTCTATGGAAAGGAGGTGATCCACCACATCTTCCAATACGCCTAGCTTGTTATGACTGATACGCATAAATATGGCGTTGCTAACATGCATTTAAACGTAATATGTAGGTAGGAATTCATCCTGAAATAATAAATTATGCCAGTTCTAAGATGAAAAACTGCATTTATGTGAATTTCCCATCCTAACCCTAAAATGCATCATTTAATGCAATTATATACTTATTTTTCAAAGTCGGGTGTTCTTTTCACTCTTTTCATGAGTATTTGGATGCAAGGGAACGGAAAAATGGCAGGCGGCACGAATGCAACAATACCGGTAATGATCAGAAATGTCATCAACTCTGGCGCAATGCCAAATTAGGTTTTTATGTAATTAAGGATTGTCCTTCCACATTAGGCTGATCCATAAATTTAGGGAGTCAATCCAATCCAAGTCTGTGCATTTTAGGTATTCAGACTGATAAGTACATATCTAAAGAAGGGGTTTGATGAAAAACAAGAATACTAGTATTTTAGTCGTGATTTATGATAATTCAGATAGAGGATAGAATTATCGATCCAATGAAGAAAGTTTGAAGTAAAAAGGAGTTAAAATGAGAAAGTTATGGTGATTTTAATGAGCAAGGGGTTTTCTGCAATTTTCCATTAAAAGGGGGTAAAATATTCGGTCCACGTCGGCATCCAGGTATGCCATGTGGAATTGCAAAGTCAAAGATGATGCGTACACGTGTGCACCTTGGCGCACACGAGTAAACAGGTGAGAGAGTAAGGAGGGCACCTCAAGGTCATTTTTGAATAGTAAGATGGAGCCGAGCTTAAAAGAAAGTCGACATTTTAGTTTTTTCCCATATGGGATTAAAGCCGACCGCACATCGAAGTACTTCTTTAAATGGTGGTTATGATTAAACCTCGTAATTTTTTAAATTTGATCTGTACGCCTGCAACATAGACCGAGAGTCCATTTGGGGGCACATTTGTAATAAAATTTTAAAAAAGCCCCATTGACTTGGTAAATGGTTTGAAACCTTATTTTTATTCATTTTATGACTCTATCCTTTTTCTCTATTCACTATCGCTTGACACGTGTCAGTGCCCATGCCATCTGATTGCAATTGGACTGCCACAATTATTTGAATCGCGATGAAAGTGGACCATCTGATCGTGATGATCACGATTGGTCGATCAACAATAATTCTGATATTGACTTTAAGGGAGAGAAACAATATCTCATCCAATCAGGGAGTGACACCTGTCACTCTATGTGGGCCACTAATCAAAATGAATGATCAAACGGCTAATATCTTTTGATCTACTTATCCAATTGACAAGAAAATTTTATGAGAGCTTCCCTATGATATTATCTTTCATTTGATGGTTCGATCGTGAATTGGACGTCGAAATATTTTACAAAAAATATAATGACCAAAAGGCCCTCTAAACCCTTAAAAACCTCTATACATTCTATTCTCTTTCTCTCTCTTTGAGTTTTTTGTTTTCTTCTCACAAGCAGGCTTCGAGAAGGAGTAGGAGAGGTGAAAGACCCATTATCAACATTTATTGATGCTGGGGAGTGATTCTGGGAGCAAGATTCAAGCATGGAAGCGACCAGAGCAAGGCCTAGGATTGGCGTGTGACAATGGGATTTGTAAGAAATTTGGTATATTTTAAGCTTTTTTCTTACTTCCAGTTCATACCTTAGTTGTTATTTGATTCTTAGTTTAGTTTGGTTTCATCATTACCTTGTTAAAATACATTAAAAAACCATCGCATTGTTTCTTTTTTTTAATTTATTGTTCCTATTATCATACTCTTTCCAAAAACCTTAAATACACCTCCTAGTATACCTAATTACATATTGAACCCATCTGATGGTGCACGCCATCAAGGATTAATAAGCCAAAAATAGGGGTCAATTCTACCAAATTTAATCCATTGTCGTTGTAAATTTTAGCTTATACAATAAAATTTATAAAACCCTACTTAAGATGTGTACTGATAAGTAAAGGGTATCGTCCAAGGGAAGCTAGTAAGTTAATTCAATTGATGATCTAATTTAATAATTTTACACTAATTAAAGTTAATTTGATCTTCAATGAAGATCAGTTCACCCTAATTAAATGAGAAATTTAGAAAGGGAGGTAGGAGAAATGAGAGGAATAGAAGAATATGGGGCTCTAAATTGGCTTCTTTGATCCAAAGAAATGGGTCAAAGGGGTCAATTAGAGAGGTTGAGGGGAGAATATTTTGATTTGTTTTGGTTGGTTCTGTAGGCTTGATAATTCAAAAATAACTACTCTATTGGATAATAAAAAGGGAAATTTAATCTCCTAGAAATTGAAGTTTTTTTATAGTTTTGTTTAATGTGCACTTGGAATAGCTAGGTAAATCTCTCGATTTCTCCTCTCAATCCTAGAAAGGGCTTGTACATGCCGCTCAAGCCAAGCAATTTAGAAGTTCAGACCAGAATCAAGAAGAACAATCAAGAAATTAAACTAACATCATCCAAAATACACCAACAATTCAAATACAAAGAAGGAAAAAGTACTAGATAGGTTGATCCAAGCTGGACTCTCTGCCTTGCAGCTGTGATAGAGCACCATCAAGAATGAGCTCCCCCTCTTGAAATCCAGCTTTTACACTTCGGTTACATGGTGAAAATCACCATTTTACCCCCATTTTAGTAATTAATTTTTATCTTTCAATGTAGGCTTGATCTGAATAATCCAACTGTACAGATAGAAATAAGGTGTCAAGACGAGCAAATCCATAAAAAATCATCTCAATCGAACCTCAGGATCAAAAGTTATAAATAAATTAATTTAAACCAATTTTAACCATTGGATTCAAATCCATTTATTTAATTATTTTCTTTTAAAATACGCAATGACGTGTTGATTTCTCATTGGCTGATGACTTTTGAACTTTAAACGGCGGGTTTTTTCTCATTGCGCCATGTTCCCCTTGGCCTGGAATCAAAAATAGAAAAAACAATATAATACATAGCGATTTGCACATACCTCTACGCTTTTTATAACTTAAGCCATTCATAAGATGCCACGTCACCTCCTGTGCATGCACTTTGCATGCACAGCATGGGAGGTGAGCTTACCTCCCGGAGAGAGATTGACCTGGAATTTTGTGATGAAGTCCCTCATTTAATGCGTACATGCAAAAGGATGCTGCCCAAAAATATTTACTTATATATCCTATTCGCTCTCTCTCTCTTTCCTCCTTCTCATAAAAATCATTAAAAATTGCTGATTTATTGGCATAAAACCCTGTAACTATTTAAATAATATATTTACGCCTGCACGCACGACTGAGAGCTGTTTTTAAAGGCATAATTGCAACTCCAATTTAAGAAAACCCCCCGAAGTTTGAAAATTACTTTAACACTCATTTTTTCCTTATAAATATATCCTTTTCCTCATTAGAAATTCATTTCTTCCTCAAATAAATCTCAGAAAAATCCAATGAAATCCTAAAAAATCCTAGAAAATTCCATTAAATTCTAAAAAATACAGAAATTCATCCCCATGCTAATTAACCTAGAAATTAAATATTAAACCTGCCATTTTCATTTAAAAATAATTATTTCAAGCTTAAATAAATCCCTACAAATTCATAAAATTAACAGAAAATCAGGGAAAAATCAGAAATCACTTGAAAACATTAATTTCATGTAAATATATGATGAAAACCCCTTTTAATCTTGTTAAATGTATAGAATTGTGCAAAATTTCTTGAAATAATTTTTTAATCTATTCGGACCACCATCGTCATCGACCACCGGGTGAAGATGCTCACTTATCGCTTTTGATTTTCACCGTTTCTTTGTCGTGTTTTGTGTTTTTCTGTTCTCGTCGTCCTGTTTTCATCGCACTACGACGCATCCCATGTTTGTGTTTTAAAATTTTTGGGGAGGGGTCCTTAGTCATTTTGGACCCCTCCTTTGTCCCTTTGTCTTTTCTTTTATGTTTTTTAATTTTCCCTTTTTTCTTTGTATTGGGAAGCCCATAATATAAGGGCCCCCTAATGGACAAGATTCAACCTTGTTGACCCACTTAAGGGGCCCATTTGACCTCTTCCCGCTTTATAACGGAAGAGGGTTGCCCCTAGTTCCTTAGACTAGGAAGGAAGAGTTTTTGCGTTGTTGTTTCTCTCTATGGTCTCACTCCCTCGTTCAGAGAAGAATACAGAGGAAGGGGGAGCTGAGGGAGAAGAGAGGCAAGGAGAAGAGGGCAGGACGAGGGACATCACCCTTTGCCCACCGTCCATGTTCAGGCCATGGTCTCAGATCTCTGGGGTGAGCAACGGCCGTTGCATTCCAGTTTGAACGTTTCAGACCTCTCTCTATAGTTTGCCTCCACCAATGATCGGTGCAACGCGCTCTGATCCCAGAGCCCGCGACCAACTCAGCCCCGACGCGAGAAGAAAGGACGGACTCCTCCCGCTCACCCTTACAAGAGTTGGATCGTCCTCTTGGCTTCTTGACAGAATGACAGGGCACATCAGTCAACTTGGCGAGATAGCCCGCATCGCACGACCAAGGAGTTATTGAGATCCCGACGGCTCATGCAGAATGGACCGGAAACCCAACGGCGCGAGAACCGGGCCTTCTCCAAGTCTCGACGGATCGTGGACACTAAATCAGTCAACCCGTCTGGAAGGTCAGGCCGTGCACGTGACCCTGGTTTCCCAGAACCCCGAAGGAGCGTGAATACTGAAAGCAGACATTCGGCAGGATCCCCTTGGCGTGCGCGAACCGCTCCTACCGGTAGTCAGCCCGATGCTGATCGGGCCATTCACGCCATCGACTGCTGATCTAGGGTGCTTCCTTGGCTCGAACGCCGACTGCGCCCTCGATTGCTGATCAAACGACCCCATTCCCTGGGGTGCGAGTGAAGGCCCCAATGGCAGAAGTTGTTGAGAAAATTCTAGGCCTAGGGTGATTCTTATTGGCATCCTAACCTGAACGTGGAAATCTCCTGTGCCCTGGGACACCACGTGGCCGAGGGTCCACATATCACTTCCCATGCAGTGGCCACAACTGGCGACCCGACAACCCGACGACTTGTGCATTCTGACTATCCTTTTGAGGATCCTGAGGAGACAAAGCCGACCAACGTCACCCGTTGAGCCTCCGAGCACAGCCTGATGCCACGTGCTTCTGCTCGCCATTGTTACCAGAACTCACCACATCTGATCGCCTTGGACGCATGTGCCAAGCCTAGACGTGCACTCAAGCCCATCAGCCTTCGCCCCTCGGACCACCCCCGCTCTCCCTCAACTTCCCCGACCTGTCGAGCCGCCGTTAGCTCTCCCCTGCCTCCCTGCCACACCCGCTTTGATGGTCGCCGACTGTCGATGAATCCTGCACCACGAGCCACGCGCCGACGAGGTACGCCATCCTCTCTCGTCGCTCATTTAATTCTCTCTTGCAGTATAATTTCTTCTTGACTCCACCGCGCGTGGGCTAGGTAGGTGAGAGAGGAACAATTGAGAGAACCTACAACAAATTGAGCGTCTTACCAATACGGTCGAGTCCGTCTGTTACATGTGAGCCTTATAGATTGATTCCGTTCGGTCGTAGACATCTTCATCCCTCTGACGAGGTTCAAGAGGCCACCGTTGCCGTCAACCGACAACCCCGTCCAAGCACGGAGCTCAGCGCCTCCCTCGAGTCGGAGCCTGCATGTACGACACGTAGGACGCATTTGCATCATAGTTACATCTACCCAATTAGGGTTTATTCGTCGGACGACGACACCATCGACGTTCAATACCACTACCTATTATCGGTACCGAGTCATCATACTTGGTGCCGACCGGACTTAGTCACTGACGACGTCCGCCATCACCATCTCCATATTCTCTGTAATCTTCTCAACTTTTGCAATTCTCTATCTCTCACCTAAAATCATATTCTTATAATCAAAGATATTTCTCTCTCATCAAAATTGAAATAAAATAATCTCAATACCTAAACTCCCTGAGGTTCAACCCTTACTCAAGGACTATGTTAAGTGAGGTAATATAAATTTTATTGCATGAAACTCGAATCACATCAACGATCTAATTAAACCAAAAAAATCGAGTTCATCAATGACTCAACTAAAATCACTAGACCTTCAATTCATTATGACATAACCCCTTAGTAGTTAAGGTGACAACTTCAGGCATGGCGGCCTCCGATTTTGTGACAGGCGGTATGTACAAGGCCCAAGTAAGAATTTAATTTTTGTATGGCTTACCAATGATTACTACTGATTCCAACTTCTTGGAGGAAGTTGTCGCCTATAAGCTGAAGTGAGGATAGTTATTGGAGTTAGCTCACACTCACTGGATTGCAACCCTTTGTCCGAGCGATATTTATACGCATATCACCTAGGGTATAAAGGGCATGATGACTTGACATCATCCTCAACTAGGTTCCACAATGGTGGGAACTAAACATGAGGGTTGCACATATTGTTGGACTTAATCCAATACCTTACATCATGCGCTGACAACAGTCATGCACAGCTAGTGTCTACATTCCCCAAATGCACCCCTCTTTCAAGAGGCTCCGCAGCATGTCCAGCCCTGGTAAGGTTCTTTAATTTCACCAAATTAAGCCTAATGCTCCATCCATTTTGTGGGGCCCCAAAAATTCCTTGGGGTTTCATTATTGCAAATGTATCGGATGCAAGATACTCGATGGGTTAGCTATAGTATTGCATGGTTAGGTACACCCAATGCTAGTATCCAGCATTTATGGCTAAGACAAGTGGGGCATCTGATCCCATTCTCTCCCCCAAGGTTTGGACTGTCAATGATATGTAGGCCCAACAAAGTGCTTTTTCCACTAGTGTTCTTTCGGATATATATATGCACTTCACTACTCTGAACCATCATACTCCACCATGATAGTTTACATCTCATGTCCAAGGTTGAGCATTGGGATTTGATAGCAGACTTCAAAAACCACATGTAGGCACTTTACCCCCAATCATTTCAGACTATGCTTACATCCTCTATCTTACAACCACGACCGGCATAGAGTTACCCAATACTTCCTCAAATACTATCATTGCTTCTTATCTAGTGAAAGAAGTTTAGGACATGTGGGCCTTCTATCTCCATGCTACATTGGTTGGTTATGCTTTTGCCCGTTCTGTAGAATTCCCCACTATTGACTCCCATAGGAGTAAGGGCTTTGTCTTAGTCCTTTTGTGGCTGATCATTGCCTTGGTAAGCTATCACCTCACCCGTTCGATAATCAGATGAAATTCCCTCTTTTGGCAGATTCCTTATCTTGCTCTTTAGCCTACAGGGTATTAGCAACCGTCCCCTCCCAAGGACATGTCCTTATACATTACTCACTCGTTTGCTATTAGAAACATAACTTCTCCCCAACCGGCACGTGTTAAGCATGGTGCTAGAGTTCAATCTAAGCAGGATTGAACTATACATGAGACTCATAGTTGCATTGCTTCTCATTTAAAGACACAAGTTGTATTCTGGAGTTTGATCCTTGAAATATAGCCATCCCTACCCTATTATACATCAATGGCATGAGACTCTTATTCATTCTCATTCAATCACTTTGGGGGAGAAAGTCCAAAATAGGAAAACTCACATTGGTCCTAGGCATAATCAGGCTCAAACTAATGACTTCTACCTCATCAATGTGACACTCTATCGCTGAGTAATATCCCTTCCTGACCCCTATTAAAAAATAAAACTAACAAATCCTAAGCCAAAGGGTAGAGAAACTCAGCGCCACCATTTCATCACTGCTAAACAACTTAACTTATAGTTGGGCCTTATTTTTTCCCCATTGTGTGGAGTAAAATATTTGGAAATAACGTGATTGAACTGTCAACTGCCTGTATTGGAAATATGATTGGCTATGGATTCAAGCCATAGCTCATGGTTTCATAAATTGAGTAGGTTTTAAATGAATAAGAGATTTTGATGTAGGAAAATTAAGGTGTTAATTTTAATGTTGTTATATATTTAAATTTCCTAGATCAAATAAACTGTATAATTATATAGACTCACTCAAGTATATATAGGGGTTGTGAGGTTATCTCTACATGGATCCACCTTTAGAAATAGATTCAATTCTTGAGTTAGCATTTAGAAGAATAAGGGATAATACAAACAATAAGGGAAGTTAGTTATATAGTGTAATAAAAGAAGGGATAAATTGAGAAAAAAAGATAACATAGTGATTGGTAATTAAATTAATGTAGAAATTTAAGATGATATTATAGTAAGTAATAATAATTAAAGCTAGGGAAAACAAGAAAAATGTGGAGTTAATATCTATAATATAGTAATTGTATATTTATTATTATTATTATTATTATAGATATCAGATGTAGTGAATGAGTGGGATAATAATATGTATTTGTAGAATTATACTAAAGGGAGATATTAAAATAGGAAGTGTAAAAGTTTTTTTATATATTTAATAATATATAAGAGCAATACTATAGAAATATATTAGTTAAGATAATATTCTTAATAGAATATATAATTGATATGGATAATCGTTTTAATTAATAGTTAGGTTAAATGTAAGAGGAATTGATAGGTATAGTAAGTAAATATTTTAGGAGCTAGCCAATTGGAGTATTTTATTTTTAATAAGACACAAGGGAAGGACAGGGAGGAAAGGGCAAATGATAGATAGATACAAAAAATAGATTAGTTAATTCTATATAGATTAATGACATCAAGGAAAAGTATACATGTGTTATCATTTAATGTTTGGACTTATGAGAGAATTTGTTTTAATTTTTTCTAGAGCAACGTAAGAAATTAGATAGAGAGAGGGAGTTATAGAAGATAATAGAGAATAATGATGGTTAATTAAGAGTTAATTAATTATATTAATATATGATTAGGAGTACATTACATTAATAGAATTTGGTTCATAAAGATTTATATCTTTAATAAGTTGTAAGAATATTGGAGAAAATGCCTCAAACAGGATATTCTAATAAATCAAAATATAACTATGGAATTGTTTTGATCCGAATACAAGAATTGAGGAATGAAAAACTAGTAATCAACCATGGAAGTGCAGAAGATCAGCTGAATCACCTTGATTCAGGTGGGCTGAGAATGGGATCCGGTCACCGCCACTAGCTTCGATGTGCATCCCTACCAGCCTTCCTTTGGGCTATCACAAATCAGGGAGGTCCTGATCCTTTCTCAGCATCATCCTGAGTTAGTCAAGCTATCCTAGACCTGCCAGATGATCCGGATTGGCCAGCCAAATGCAAGATGGGTTTTCATTCTTGAAACTTATAACGACATCAATAGTTATATAATTGATTTCTGGGGTTATAGATATAAGAGGTAGTAAATAAGTGGGATGCTGAAATTTATTTGTAGTATTATAATAAAGGGAGATATTAAGATAGGTAGTGAAAGAGATATTTTAGGTTTTTATATATGAGAAATAGGCTATAGATTTTTAGTTAAGATAATATTCTTGGTAGAAGAAATCCTTAGAATGAATATTTATTTATTAATTTAAACTAATAGTTAGGTTATATGTTAGATGGGAGATATAGATATAGTTATTAAGATTTAGCAAATATCACATGATTTGCCTTGATTAAAGCAGGCTAAGAATGTGAGTACTGATCTCCACCCCCTATCTCTAGCATTTGATTCTATATGTTTTCCTTTCTGTTGGTGTGATTCACAGACGTCATGTTGCTTCCTCGGTGTCATCCTGAGATAACCACAATATCCTAGATACGTCAAAGGCTTCAAATTGGTCAGTCAAACCTTGAAGGGGTCTCCGGTCAACAGTGTGACGATCCATCAAAAGATGCATAATTTGGGCAAAACGAATCCTTTATAAGGTTTGGGGATGGTTGTCAAAGACTGTAGATGGGGGCGTTTGGTTTTGGGGGTCTTTTGTGGCCATTGGATCACCTCTAGGAGTCCTTGTTAAAAACCATCGTCTAGCCAGAGGTGGGCAATGTCTAGGGGTAGATGATAAACTCAAAATTAGGGTAAAATTACATCATTGTGAATTTGAGTTTAATCACTAATATTCATAAACCTGTACTCATGAATAATTTATCTATATAGTGATGAGAAAGGGTTATCTCCACCAGGAACGGATCTTAGGGAAATCACTAGAAATTGATTATATTAATTTTAGGGATGTTTTCTATTTTTTCTTGTAATTTTTTAATGCCGAAAGTAATTTTTCTTAATTGGGGAATGATGGAGGATCTAGAAAGAGATGTGAATATATTTAGAGAGAGATAAAACTAATCTAGATAGATAAAATGTCAAAATAAGGAGATAGAGAGAGAAAATGAAGAAAGAGTGTAGAAGGAGTTTGAGATGGAATTTGAAAGTGCAAATGGAGGAGATCTTTTATGATTTTTGAGGGAATAAATTAGGGATATGTATGAAGGTCTAGAGAGAGACGGAGTTTATTCTAGAGAGAGAAAGTAGGAAAAATGACTGTTTAGAGTGAGAAAGTGATGGATTTAAAGGGAAAATAGATAGATAAATGATGGGAAAATGGAAATCTAGGTTTCTAAAACCTCAATGCATGTCTATTGAGCCCTCAATGCTTCCTCTCAAGTTTTATCCTCATATTTCAATAGGATATGGCATTTTTCAATGGAAACAAGAGAAGAGATTGAAGGAAAACTTTGACACACTTATATTAAGCCGGTAGAACAACCTGGATTCTGAAAATGCCTTGTCCTGCTGGCCAGCCACTTGCTAGAGCACATCCATAATGAGGAGAAATGAGGGAGAAAAATAGTATTTATACATAAGAAGAATTACTAAAATACCCTTTTGGGCATTTTCTATTATCTTTTCTTGTCATTTTGCCATTTTTTCTCCACGGGTTGAGAGCTTCCCCTTGTTAACTTCAACTTCTTTCTTTTTAAGGCTTTTGAGAACCCAGTGGTCAGGTCAGGTAGTGGCCCATCTCCTTCAGATTTCTCTTTTGAAGGTCCACAACACCACTTGATCCTCTCAAGTCCCTTTGTAGAATAACTAAGTTCCCAAGAATTGTATCTTCACATTCCTGTAAATTTCTGTACATTTTGAACTATAAAATATTAATCATCAATCAAACTCCTTGATTTCATAGAAGTCAAGGAGGTTAGTTAAAAATAACCATAATGTCCAGAAATTGGAATTTATAGCTAATGCATAAATATTCATTTAATTCAAATAATAACATGATAAATTCCAAATTAATAATACCAAAATCATCTAAAATATGTGCAAAAACCATGCATTTATCATGTTATCACTAAATGGTGCACGCGCATACGCCGCATAGGTTGGATGTGCACTCCAAGCAGTTGTATGCACGGGCATGGGGGGAGAGACATTTTGTTAGGATACTAAGGCACGGCACAGAGACAACTGGGGGGCATGGGGTGCCCCTATGGGTAGTGATATAGAGTGAGATGCCAAATCTTGAAACACCGAGCATGGCGGCCAATGCGGCTCGAGTGTGGAGGTGTCAATGTGGATGCTGGCGGCTCATGGAGCATCAAGACTGGGACCGAGCACAGAGGTGCGGTGAATGGCCGTTGAGGTGGGTGGTATGACCGATCGGCAAATGCACCCAAAGCGATGATCCACGGACACGTTATGCCTGGCCTGGGGGCACCCAAAGCGTTGAGCGAAGACCCACGGCACACTTGTAGTGGTAGTACGCATTAGCGCATGCACGGGGCTGCGAGCCTCACGGCATAGGAGCATCACTACCCATCAGTGTGTATTTCACCCTCTCTCATCACTTTGGTATGGTGTCCTTGGTCTTCCCCCATGTAATAGAAGTGGCCTCCAATGTAATCTTTCTCCTTATAATACAATGTCCCAATTCACGTATGGGGCCTAGCCCTAGCTTCTCTCCTTAACCTCCAAGCAATCTAAGGCTGTCCCAAGAGACTTCTGGTGCACAAGCAAAGGCTGCTTAGCATTTTTGCTCAAGCGTTGAGGCAGTCACACGTTCAATCTAAGAATTATTTTAATATCAAGATTTGATCGTATGATAGATAGGGATAGATGAAGAGGAAGAAACCAAAGATTTGACATATTATTTTTTATCAAAAAATAAATACTATTTATATATTATGCTTCACTCAACAAGAAAATGGATCGGATTGAATAGGATCAAAACTATGGGACTTAACGAATGATGGAAGGGAATAAAAAAAGAGAGGGAAAGGAAAGGAGTTATTCATTAAATTTAATATAAAATTGAAGGGTGTATTTATATAAATTATAGTTTTAGCATCTATCATATCTATGTATTGAGTCACACAACTAAGTAGCAAAAGTTAATTAATGGTTAGCAGTTCATGCGAGGAGGGCTTACTGGACAAAAAGGGGTGGCCAATTGGACTGAGAATAGTAATTTAAGTAGCTGAGTTAGGCAGGTTGACTCAGTCCAGACTAACTCAACCTCAACTTCAAGTGTCATGGATACGTGGCATATGATGGACAAATAAATGATGTCATTATTTCTTAAGAACACAACTTCGTAATCCAATTTTGATAAGATGGCCTGATTATTTTGCCTATTTAAGAATGGGTTTGCATCAACTTGGGCTATCTGGTATCCATGCCTCTAGATCAATAACCCTGGTTGGGCTGTCTGGCCTGCCCATGGTGGATTTGTCAAAACCATGATGTACCTCATGGGTATGCTTCCATAGTTCCTTAGTGTTATTATTAGGGCCCATTTATGAGTCTGGTTTGCAATAACCTAATGTTTATGGTTAAGATCTCATTTTGATATAAGTCATAGTCCAGTTTGAGAAGCCATAAATATTTTTATACATATTTCCTACATTTTAACGTATTCTCAATGAAACCCCTATCTAAATGGTAGCCAACATTTCTGAAAAATGAAAAAAAAAATTTGATCTTTCAATTTGTCAAAAAAATTTCCCCAAATTGCACATGTTAATCTTTGGAATTTTAATGGAACTCCATGAATAATCATCTTGTTTTTATAGTATGTGAGATATTGTACGGGCAAGAAGTAGGATATGTATACCTTGTTTATGGAGATATTTTGAGAAGACCTGATGAAGTTAAGGGAGGGACAAATTCAGCATCTACCAATTTTTCATTTCAAATTATGCTATCCAATGTTATGATCACAATTAGCGATAAAAAGTAGAGAAGTAAAATGCATTATATTCACATATTGGATATTAGCCAACTAGTCAAAATTCCCATTCCGATTCATTCTAAATTTAGGAGTTCTCTCCTAAATGTATATGTCTTGATCATCCAATCTCTAATCCTACTACTCTTAGATTTCACCTACCTTAGTCTTCCTAAAACCCAAATCCTTTTAACTTTAATCCCAATTCCTTTGGATGACCTTAACTCACTTACTAGAGACCTAGCATTCACATAAAGGTACTCTGTTTTTTTATTCCACTCATATTCAGAACCCTTTCTCTAATGAAGATCAATGCATAATGTATGCAACATATCTTTAATTTTTATCATTTAATAAATAATTTCTTTCAATTATGAAAATGGATAAGATGGCTTTATAATTAGTTTTAAGTCCCTTGAGGATATTTTTCATTGGGTAGATCTTACATAAGGGTGACTCCTCAGAAAAGTAAATATGGTTCTCTAATGTAGTACCAATTTTGCACCAAGTGTGTGAAAATATGATTGCATCAAATCCAATGTGATATGTGGCCCAAATTTTGGGCAAAAATTTGCATTGCACACCACACAAAAAGTCACACAATTCCGTGAAGAATTTTCTTCTAAGCTATGTGGTCTTATACCTCGGTGGCAGTTCGTCTTAGATCAAGATATCATTCCCCTGCCATGTTACATATGCATCTAAGACAAGATATAGATATAGACGCATAAAATGAGAGAGATGAGAGAATGAAGAGTAAGATAGAGGGAGAAGACAATAGGAGAGAGACAGAACATTCTGAATGGAGAAAGAGTGTTGATTGCATAAGTGAGAGATAGAGAGAGGGGAATAGGGAATGGCACATTCCGGACTGGTCCGCTCTAGCATGACCAAACAGATGATGGGCGGTGACGAATGAGGACAAAACAACAAGTTCGTTACGTTTCATATCCTGTCATGTTTTTGCCTCAGTTCATTGCGCTGCTCGTTTTGTTTGTGTCCCATCACTAGGCAGGGCCCTATCACACAAGAGATGAAAGGACATATAAACAATTACAAATTTTGTACGTTTAATTTAAACATTTTACTTCTATTTCCCTCTCTCTAGTGTAAACAAGGAAAGGACTGTACGTAAGCACGATACCTCCTAACATGAATGGCGACTCTAGAGGGATATCCCAGAAAGAATCGAGTGCTCGAGGGGAATCAGGTGCCCACCTCCGCTCAGGCGTCTTCGTAGGAGGTCAGTCTTTGTAGTCGAATGATGGAGGCTCGAAAGAGTGAAGTGAAAGAAGAAACACTGGAAAGGGAAACGCTAGAAGGAAGAGAGAACATTCCACACTTCATAAGGCCAAAGACTGTCGTTCATCCTCGTTGCAGGGGATATTTAAAAAAACAACGCTCTTAAATAGTTTAACCTACTAGGCATGGGGACTTACCAACCGGTAAGGCCCCACGTGGAGTCTTGACTCCAGCCGGTGGGGCGTATGCGTCATACGCAATACGTCACTCTCTCTCGATTATGAAAAATGCTGAGGGGGGAGCACAAAGGACGAGAGGAGAGAGAAGAAGTGGAACGGGGGGGGGGGTCTTGCTTAGTACCCTGGACGGGAGCTTGGTTCTCTTATAGTTGTGTTTTCCTAGTGCCTAGCAGGGCAGCTGGTCCCCTTGTATTGTGCACAAAAGAGCGGGGCACAGATCTACGAAGTAAACATTCTCCAAATTTGGTTTACTCATTTTCATGAGCAGCCCACAATCAGCTAACACTACTTGGGAAGTTTTGGTCCATGCTGAAATCAACATTTTGATTAGTGCCTCCTCCAAACAATCGGTCTCTCTCACTCTCTCTTTTGATATCTCTTCTTTTATTCTAAATAGAAAAAACCTTTATTTTCCCTTTGATTTTTATTTTTTTCCATAATTTAAAGTTTTGATACATGCCTATTGTGCACTTATTTATATCATCCTTCACTATATAAATGCATCATTCTCGTGATTATGATGCATGTCATCATTATTTTATAATGTTTTCACAATTACCATACCATTTCCACTAATTCATAATTTATACCTCATTTGAAGGTTAATTATAACAGATAATCAATAATCAAATAAGTACAATAACAGATAATTTTTCAAATAGATTCAAAAAAATTTAAGGATTTCTAATTAACAACCATGCCATTATTTATCTTACATATATTTTAGTTCTATTTACTTTCTATTTTATTCCTAGAAATCATGGCAAAGGAGTCTCATACTTCTCTATTTGCTAAATTTGATATGAATATGTTGTCAGTGAAAACTGATCAGGTGTTGTATTGACACTAACTAAGCAATAGGAACGTTTCATAGTTTGATGTCGGTGGTTTGAATCCCATCACTAAACACCTATTTCCTTAGGGATAAAGCTTCATGTCAAGCACGCGACTATTTATCAGTTAGACCATGTCAACGATATCTTCTTCAGAAAAAAATGCGTAACTGTATTGAGAGTATGGACCCGCGATGTCAAGAGAGAGAAAGATAAAGAAAGAGAGGGAGAGAGAAGAGTGAGAGATAGAAGGGACCGAGAGAGAGGGAAACAGAAAGAGAGCGAGACAGAAAGAGAGAGAGAGAGAGAGAGAGAGAGAGAGAAATGTAGAAAAAAGAAAGCGAGAGAAGAGAGCGGGAGGGAAAGAGAAAGAAAGAGGGGGAAATAGAAGAGGGAAAGAGAGAGAATGTGAAAGAAAGAGCGGGAGAGAGAGAATGTGAAAGAAAGAGCGGGAGAGAGAGAATGTGAAAGAAAGAGCGGAAAAGAGAAGACAGCCGGAGAGAGAGAAAGAGAGAGAGAATGTGAAAAAAGAGCAGAAAAGAGAAGAGAGCGGGAGAGAGAGAAAAAGAGAGAGAATGTGAAAGAGAAAGAGAAGAAAGAGAAGAGAGAGCAAAAGAGAGAGAGCGAGCAAAAGAGAGAGAGAAAGCAAAAGAGATAAGAGAGAGAGAAAGAAAGAAAGAGGGAGAGAGAATGAGATAGAGAGAAAAAGTGGGGAGATAGAGATATAGAAAGAGAAAGAGAAAGAGAAAAGAGAGAGAAAAGAGAGATATAGAATGAGAAAGAGATAGAGAGAGAAAAAGAGATATGTAGAAAGAGAAAGAAAGAGAAAGAAAGAGAAAGAGAAAAAAAGAGAAAGAGAAAAAAGAGAAAAAAGGAAGAGAAAGAAAGAGGGAGAAAGAATGAGACAAAGAGAGAGAGAAAGAAATAGGATGAGAGAATGAGATAGAGATAGAAAGAGAGAGACAGAGAAAGAGAAAAAAGAGAGAGCAAGGCAAAAAGATAAAGAGAAGGAAAGAGGGAGAACGAGAGAGATAGAGAAAGAGAAAGAAAGAGAGTTAAAGAAAGAGGGAAATAGAATAAGAGAAAGAATGAGAGAGATAGAGAAAGAAAGAGAGAGTTTGAGAAAGAGGGAGAAAGAGAAAGAGAAAGATAAAGAGAGAGATAGAGAAAGAGAAGGAAAGAGAGAGAGAGAGATAGAGAAGGAAAGAGAGAGTTTGAGAAAGAGGGAGAAAGAGAAAGAGAGAGATAGAGAAAGAGAAGGAAAGAGAGAGAGAGAGAGAGAGAGAAGGAAAGAGAGAGGTAGAGAAAGAGAAGGAAAGAGAGAGAGAGATAGAAAGAAAGAGAGATAGAGAAAGAGAAGGAAAGAGAGAGATAGAGAAAGAGAAGGAAAGAGAGAGAGAGAGAGAGAGAGAGAGAGAGAGAGAGAGAGAGAGAGAGAGAAAGAGAGAGAGAGAGAGAGAGAGAGAGAGAGAGAGAGAGAAAGAGAAAGAAAGAGAGAGAGAGAGAGAGAGAGAGATAGAAAGAAAGAGAGATAGAGAAAGAGAAGGAAAGAGAGAGATAGAAAAAGAGAAGGAAAGAGAGAGATAGAGAAAGAAAGAAAGAAAGATAGAGAAAGAGAAGGAAAGAGAGAGAGAGAGAGATATAGAGAAAGAGAAGGAAAGGGAGAGAGAGAGAAAGAGAAGGAAAGGGAGAGATAGAGAAAGAGAAGGAAAGAGAGAGATAGAGAGAGAGAGAGAACGAGCAAAAGAGAGACAAAGAAAGAGAAAGAGAAGAGAGAGAGAGAGAGAGAGAGAGAGAGGAGAGAGATAATAAGAGAGATAGAGAAAGAGAAAGAATGAGATAGAGAGAGAAAGAGGGGAGAGATATAATGAGAGAGATAGAGAAAGAGAAAGAATGAAATAGAGAGAGAAAGAGGGAGAGAGATAGAGAAGGATAAAGAATGAAATAGAGAGAGAAAGAGGGGAGAGATATAATGAGAGAGATAGAGAAAGAGAAAGAGAAAGAATGAAATAGAGAGAGAAAGAGGGGAGAGATATAATGAGAGAGATAGAGAAAGAGAAAGAGAAAGAATGAAATAGA
Source organism: Wolffia australiana (assembly GCF_029677425.1). Taxonomy (NCBI): domain Eukaryota; kingdom Viridiplantae; phylum Streptophyta; class Magnoliopsida; order Alismatales; family Araceae; genus Wolffia; species Wolffia australiana. The sequence goes on along the minus strand of NC_135840.1, from coordinate 6,334,504 downwards.
GAGAGAAAGAGGGAGAGAGATAGAGAAGGATAAAGAATGAAATAGAGAGAGAAAGAGAGAGATAGAGAATGATGGAGATAGAGAAAGAGAAAGGGAGAGAAAGAGGGGAGAGAGATAAAGAGAGAGAAAGAGAATGAGAGAGATAGAGAATGAGAAGAGAGAGAGAGAGAGAGAGAAAGAAAGTATGAGAGAGAATGAGATAGAGAGAGAAAGAGGGAGAGAGAATGAGATAGAGAAAAAGAGAGAGAAAGAGGGAGAGAGAATGAGATAGAGAAAGAGAGAGAAAGAGAGGATGAGAGAGGAGCATTAAATATTTTTACCGAACAAAGAGAAGAACAGAAACGTGCCTGTGGAGTGTGGAGTGCGAAGAAGCTCGAATCCTCAGGGCCAAGAACGTGGAGGCCCCCACGCTCTCTCCCCCTCTCCCATGTGAGGGTACGAGGGAAAGCAACTGTCCACAAGTGGGGAAATAGAGAGAAGCACCAACACAGCGAGTCCCTTTCTTTATCCTCTCGGCATGTGCTCTCCTGCCCATCGCATGTGAAGAAAAAGACACCGTTTCATCCTCTTGTATCGCATCATATTCTCTCTCTCTCTCTAGCTATCGCACTAGGCTGATAATATCTTAGATTAAACCTCCGAGCCACCAATTAGCCATGGCGTGGAATGGAGTGGGGTATCGTTCCGTTTCCGCGGCGAGGTCAAGAAAGAATGACTGACGATACATTGGGCTTCCGTCCCGTTTTGTTTGAGCTTTGTGGAGTGTACTATCCTCGTTTCCAGCGTTGAACAACTGCTCTTTTTCGCTACTCGAGATATCACGTCCGGTCAAGGCCTCTCGGTCTGTGGATTCTGGCTTTGATGAGATCTCTCTCTCACTCACGCCACTGTGCCTTTGCCTTCTCAGATCTAAGCCGTTGAAATACTTTATTGCAAGACTGACTACGCCTGCTCTATTTATATCGACCGTCGTGCCAATTTAGCAGTCACCGGGCTTCTTCTTCTTTCAACCATGGCTTTGAGCAGGTCGGCGGTCCTCCTCCTGGCCCTGCTCTTAGCTTTCTTCTTGGCGGAGGCTGCGAACAAAGTCAGGAGTTCTCCTTCATATCTCTAAAGTTTTTATGCATCTTCTATGATGTTTTGTTGATGGGTTGGTTCTCAATGGCAATGTTCTTTCTTAGCAGGAGCTCTCTGGGGTGGCCGCGGTCACCGAAGGCCAGTACCATCTTGACAGGGTCTAATCTCTTTCTCTATCTCTCTGCAAAAGTTTGATTTTTTTCTGCTGCCCCGCTTGACCCTTCTATTGTCGGTGGCTGAATCTCCGGTGGGGCTTCCAGGCAGGAGGATATGGACAGGGAAGTTTGAAGACCTTCCGTAAGTTCTTCCCCTTTTTACTTGCCTCTGCCTCGATCTTGATTTCTATCTCTATCTCTACCTCTATATCCGAGATGAAAATGCAGTTCTTATCTCCATCTCCATCTCATGGTTCAACTCTCTTTTTTCTCTCTCTTACCCTACTCTTTCTTTGGTTGAAAACGTCAATATTTTCATAGGAGTAGAATAATACAAGGTGAAGTATAGACACATAACCTTCAGTAGTCTCATCTCTCTACATTCTCTTCTTCTTTGATTGAAAACGTCAATATTTTCGCAGGGCTCAAATAACAAATGACCTTCATATACTCTAATCTCTCTATACTCTCATTTTCTTTCGTTGAAAACGTCAGTATTTTCACAGGCCTAGAATAACGCGTGATCTTCAAATACTCTCGTCTCTCTATTCTCTCTTTTTCTTGAAAAGAGCTTTTATGGGTTCCTTAAAAGATACTCATTTTGCCCAGAGTTTGTCTCTTAAATCTAGGAGCTGTAGAAGACTCACTTATTTTTCTTCTGCGTACTATCTTTCCCACTTATACAGAATGCGGAGGAGAGTGCTCTCGGAGGTGCTTGCACACGCAATACAAGAAGCCCTGCCTCTTCTTCTGCAACAAGTGCTGCGCCAAGTGCCTCTGCGTGCCGCCCGGCTTCTATGGCAATAAGGGCGTCTGCCCCTGCTACAACAACTGGAAGACCAAGCGCGGTGGCCCGAAATGCCCTTGACTTTGCTCTTTTTTCATTTTCCCTCTCCTTGCTCATTCTCTCATTCTCTTTGAGAGAAGAGAGAGAAAGGTAGCGATAGAGAGAAGTTTTACTCTAGACTGTTTGTTGCGGTGGCCCGCCTATCTCAGGCTGCCTACCTAACTCGTGTATGTGTATTCACTTTGGTGAAACCTACGCTTATCTTATTGGTATTACACCTTATGTCGTGCCATTTAATGTATTCTCCATCTGCGCTAAAATAATGCCTACTGCCGTAGCCCTTACCGCAAGAGGGCCATCCCAAATCATTTTTGCATAAATATAAACAAAGGCCTGTCGGTGGCCCAGCAGCTACTATTAATCCATGTTGTCCAAGTATGTATCGATAAGAGGCTGGAAGAGATAGAATAATCATTGCGAGCAAGTTCCTATTATTGACTTGTATACTTTTCTGGTTCGTGTTGCTACATGCGAGAATCGTTTATATTCAAATAACAAAATCAAATATTCATAAAATATACTACAAACCATTATGCTCGTCTACATTTTTGTCTCTTTCTCATGATTTTTTGAAGCTTTCATATTCAAATAACAAAATTTTCTTTCTTATAAAATATACTCTAACCATCAGGCTTGTCTCCATCTTCTCTCTTTCTCGTGTTTTTTTGAGATATTTTAAACGCATGTTCATCATTGGAATTGATCCATCAGAAAGCCCCCACAATGACTACAAAGTTTCATTTTCCGTCCTATTTAGTCATCTAATGGATGGTAATCCATCCAAATCATCGTCCGTGAAGCCCAGTTTGCCATCCACAAGTGAACATGAAGTTTTGTCGCTCTCATTCTTTCATGAACTTATTCCACATAATTTTCTACCGTTTTATCAATTTCTTTCAGAGATATTTTTCTCTTGATAGGGACATTCAATACAGTAAACTGTGACGGTCAAAAGTCCACAACCACTCTCCGTTGTCCATGCATCTGTTATGACCGACACACGGTCGACATCTGATAACATGTGCACGATCTCCACCTTCAACCTCTCAAATAACTACAGCATCCATGCCTTGATGACTCGTGCACTAGTAGAGGACACATCAGTTTGTGTTCCATATCACCACATCTCCTTCCACACATCATTATCAACCCAACCCATGGCAAGTCAATGTGACAAACTAGCCGACTTACAATGTCCTTCATCTCTTCTAGCATTAGACCTGTCAAGGTCGCCTTTGGCTGAAGAGACCAGATGTCTCTTCATTTGCTAAGTCATCTATACAACGTTGTGTACTAGTTTTTCCCTTCAGTCCATGATGTTCTTTTGGATGAACAAATCTGAAACTGCACCAGAAGACTCTTGTACTACCGTCCATTAGGCACTTCAATTGGACGACCTTTGTCGCGTTCTTCATGCGACAAATTTAAGACTCATATGTGGAATCCACAACAAGCGTAAAGTATTCTAGCACGGGGGATCTTTTTGTTCATCCATGTAGCTCTAATGCATCAGTAGTATGGTCTGCCCGTAATTCCTCATGAGCCAATTCCTCGTATATTTGGGGTGAAACTCTCTCCGTCATCAACATGGCAGCTGGTTCGGTGAAGATTAAGTTCTATAGGAAATGAATTATGTACAGTTCTTATTCAAAAATTGAACTCTATATAGTAAGTAAATGGAAAATGCATGAATATATTCAAAGCAAACTCTATACATTATTGTATGGAAATCAATAAAATACTTATTGTATAATATAAATTAATACAATATTAAGGAAATGTATTATCCATTAAAAATAAAAAACTGAATAAGAGGACACTGAGATGGAGTATTAAAATTTAAGTTAGCATGGCAAAAATCCAAGTTACAAGATCAAATCATTAGACCCAAGTTAGGAGAACAAGAGGACAGTGATAATAAAATAAAATGGAAAAAAATTATCAAGTTAAGTCGTGATATCTCAAAGAACATAAACATATTTCATGTTCAAGATGGAATTAATCACCCTCCTCTTTCCTGACCCATGAAAAGAAGATGAAAATGGATAAAAAATTGGTTGGTTTTTGGAATTGGGCGCTACCGAAAAACAATTCTTAGCTCTTGCACCTTGTGGACTAAGGAAACAAAGCCGAGATGTTATGGCAAATGTTATGAGTGAATTTTTCCTTTGATTTGGACACAAATGTTATGTCAAGCAAATGGAGAATGAAAAACAGAATGCCTCAACTTTCTTAATGATAGTGATTTCAATATAGCAGTGCAACCTCATAACTTATGATTACAGTGCCCCAAAAACGCCAGTACACTCCCCATTTGGAGGTCCAAACAAAGGTGAAAATGTCAACAAAGAATAAAAATAATGGAAACTTTCTACTTTGCCTGCTTCAATCCAAATTTGGTAAACTTGTCCATGCATCGGTCTGGACAAAGTTTTACGTACAACTCGGTGAGTTCATGGAAAATTGTATTTGAATCTCTATGGAAGCTTGGTAGTTGCATATCATTGGGAATTCCAGTGATCTAATATTTTTTTCATCCAGAAATAATATCTAGAGAAGCCCCATTAATAGCCAATAAGGAAGATCTTAATATGGTGGTATATCTTCAAGATAATGGAGTTTCTAGAAACTACACAAATCATAGGTGGCAATGTTGATGGATCAGCCTAAGATGTTCAAGAAAATCTTTGAATTGGAGGACTGATGTACTCAAGGAAAGTAAACCCTCCCAAGACTATATAGGCCTTACAAACTTCTTTATGGGGTTTGAAGATGAAAATCACATGACTTTTCGATATATAGGATGATTTTGTGGATTGAGCTTGTGGTTGTCAATGGAACTTTGTGAACACATTTTTTCCCAAACAATTTTTTATGTAGTGAACTATAATCTAGAAGGCTATCCGCTATCAAGTTGTCCTTAATTTGGATTCCATGGAAGAATAACTTGGTTCGGGTCCAAATCCTCTCAACTTTCTTCACCAAACTAGCTATCCAAATCCATCTTGATATACAGTAGTAAATCCTAATCATCAGAAGGAGCTTGGGAAAGGCTAGAGTGCACCTTTTCCACATGGAACCAACCAAGGGTGATGGAACTTCAAAGACAGTTTTGCTATCCGAATCGTGATATATTTGAATCATGATTTTAGGACTATTTGAAGGGTGTTCAAATAAATTTTTTATGTTGTTATTTGTCCTGGATAGTGTGAACTATATCATACCATTTTATAACTTGATAGGTCTATGAAAAATATGCACTGGGTGCCAATATACTGTGAAAACAAAAATTGCTGGTTACTAGAAGATACAAGAGGAAAAGAGAATCCTCATCACAACTCTAACGAAACCTCACACCTCCCTCGCACCACCGCCCCACATCTGTCTCACAACAGCTCCACCACCTGCAGCTCCTTTCAAAACTCTGTCCATAACCATTCTTGATATTGGATAACAAAACACAAAGTACTTTTGGAACTTGAAACAGTGATGGATAACGAAACCAAAACAGGTAACGTATGGAAATTTTTTCGTCATCTGATATTTTTTTCTGATAATGAATATTGGATGTTGACTATGAAAATATCAATAGCATACTAACTGTGAATGAAAACAATCCATATTCAGTATCTGACGCCCAGTTTCATTTCCGTATTCCAAACATTAGCCCCCTATTGGGCTGCTTCAGGAGTTGTTCCCAAAGGCATCCTATCCTATCCATGGTTGGCCAAAATGAAGTAAATGAAGTCTGTGATACCCCCCAACATGCTTGATGGTTACACATTATATCATGGATTCTACAAATTTTTTTGGGAGTGACAAATTAGAGATCGTAATCAGTCACTTTATTTTGCTATATGCATCAAACGGACCTTCTGTTAAGCCGGACCAGATGAGTTTCATCGAGTCTATTACTAGAAGTTGATGTTTTAATTCACAAAGTAAGGATCTTGTGTATTATTTCCAATACATATACTAACTACAGTGTGAATGACGTGATCAGAAGGACTCAAATAACTTCTATAGCATTATAGATAAGTTTCCACACAAAGTCGGATAGAAATAAATTCAGGTAGATTTCCCCAAAACATCCTTCTCTAAACTCGTTTACTATTCCATTATTTACAAAATTGATGATGGTCACAATAGTGGAAAGAGTATAATGTGTCTGATCCATTATTATGTTTTATCCTTTATTATTTTTTTCTAAATAATTATCGACTCTGATCATTTCTAAAAAAACTTAAGATAAACACATGATGGTCGTAATGTTAGTGAGAATATATTTTGTTAGAATTATCTTCTTACATTATTATTATCTGGAATCCATTTTGACTTTGTTTTTTGCTAGATTAGTTGCAATCACATTCTGTAGCAGCATTTTTTTGATTCATTATTGTTTTATATGAACTGTTCTTGTTCTCCAACCTGTTTTATTTCTAGTTTTTTTATAATTTTACAATGTTCACGGTGGTGGTGTTGGTATATTTTTTAACATTTTTTATGATCCTTTCTTGTGAGAGCTATGACTGGCATTAACAGTAGCGAGATGATTCTTATATCACATCAGTGAGATTATTGCATAATTATGTAGTATCTGTATGAATTATAAATACTTTCACTACTGAACTCATATTTGTGTTCCGTTCTCCAGATAGCATTCCTCATTTTCTAGCCTGCATTGAAATGCAAGTAGAGTTTTCAATAGGGATCTACGATCATATGAATAAAGATTATTCCTTCGCCAATTAGTTATTAAAGTTGATAAAATGGCATAAATTCATAGATCAAGTCTCTACATTGGAGATGAGGACTACATTTTTCACATTCATAATATATTGTATAATATTATGCACTCATTAATCCAAAAAATAATGAATTATTTATGATGTATTATTTTAATTTCAAATTATCCATATTCTATTTTGATACATTTTACATTTTCACAATTGTGAGGAAGCTAATTTGGCTTAAGTTAAAGATATCAGCAATATCCTAGTCCACTCAAACATGAAATGAAAATGATATTCTTCAGCATGTGAGGAAAATAATAACAATGTTCTAAAGATGAGAAATAATTCCCACAATGATCAACCAACCATAAGGATAATTCATAGCCTTCACTCCATTTGATCTTCTTTTAGCTTCCTTCTTGATGGGGACCATCTAGCCCCGAAGACCCAGTCTCAACCGGCTCGAGGAGCAAGGTCCGATGTGAAAGACAGGGCTTTTAAGCATTCGGCCTAGTCAAAGGGCCCCAAAGGTTGGCATTAACATCATTCGCATTTTGGTTGACCTCTTCTTCGTTTTGTGGGCCTATGTGTTTGGGCCTATGCGTTGGGACTTGGGTATGTGGACTTAAGTGTGGGCCTCTATCCCTCTCTTTCTAGAGGGCCCATAAAATGTGTGGGCCTCTCTCTCTTCTAGGGGCCCTTAGTATCCCATTGTAAGGGGGGTGGTATCCCCTCACTTGTTATATAAAAAACGTTGATGAAGAACATCTAAAAAGGTTTATTTTTTTCCTTTTTTCACTGTTTTGTCCTCTTGTCAGGGAAACCTAATGCCGCCTCCAATGCCAATCTGACTCCCAAAAGCCATCGCGCCACTAGACTACAATCTTTGGCATCTCGATAATCCCCAAGTTGTTGCGCATGCACAATATCACACCGCTCACGCCAGCCTCATGCACCATGTCATCACATGTGTTGACACTCATGTCGCCCACGCCGCTTCCCATGTTGTCCTCCAAGTCACGTCCCTCCTGTACTTACGCCTGTGCTTCCACCTGCACCATGCCCATGCAGCAAAATTGACAATGAGTCAACTGTGAGCCTTCTGTATGCCACACCAGCTTACCCAAGCACTGCTCACGTCCCCATCAGCTGAGACATGCTGAGTCTAGCCAACAGATTGGCGCCTTCGTGCCAATCTGATTCATGCCAGAACGGTCATTCAATCCCAACCCATCATTCCACATCAATTCTTGTATAAGAGCCAAGTTATCATCAAAAACATGCAAAGCTTATCAAGAGTCTAAAACCTATGATGTAACACATAAAAAGTATGGAGATATATGTGGCGTGAAAAATATATGCACATAAAAAGTATGGAGATATATGTGGCGTGAAAAATCCTCCCGCCTGATTCATGCCAGAACGGTCATTCAATCCCAACCCATCATTCCACATCAATTCTTGTATAAGAGCCAAGTTATCATCAAAAACATGCAAAGCTTATCAAGAGTCTAAAACCTATGATGTAACACATAAAAAGTATGGAGATATATGTGGCGTGAAAAATATATGCACATTACGCATCTCTTTGAATAGTCATTGATACAATACATTCATTATAATGCTTGTATCATGATCATAATGAAATTCTGTGAATACATGCAAGGGCTATGTGATTTGTGATGAGATCATAATATGGTGATTATTAGTCTTGAAAAGTATGTTACAAATATTCTTAGTCGAAGGATACTTGAGAAGGATATGAAAATATCCAAAAGGAATATAAATATCTAGTCTCGTCTATATGATGAGTATGGCTGATCCCGCAGCCATTAGTGTCGAACACTAAGTGTAGATAGTTGGTGCTCTTTAGGGAAAGAGCACACTAAAATGGTATGTACGGATCCATGAATACTATTACACATAACATTGACTATATCGATTCATGCCACTTTTGTGTAAGTGGTCCTTAGACTTGAGACACCAAGGGCATATTGTAGATGGCCGACCTTTATGTTGGGTTCTAGAGGCCTTGACATGGATGAAGAAATCAAGTCGACGCACAGCGGAAGACTAATGCGAATCAAACGGCATCATAAAAACCATGAAATGAAGTGCCTTTACACGGATCACATCCTAATTTCTTGGATCCTGGAGTGAGGCGAGTCGAGCTACTCAAATGTGCAGCCACTAGATGTATCCACGTGATCCTCGATACATCAAATCTCCTCCTCCTTGACGAGCCATGTTCTACCTCCATCGTCGTTGTTACGTAGTTTCGATCGCATCGGGCATGGAGAGGGGTGTACGGATAGTGGAGAAGAAGGGGAAAAGCTCCTGAACAATTCTGGCTTGGCTGAATTTTGTTTAGGGCCTTCTCCTATTTATTCTAAGTAGGTATTTTTCATAAAAAACCCCCAAAACTTAAGTATATCTTCCGACGTCCAAAAGAGCATTTGCGTGTGTCCTTCTAGGCCCATGTATCAGTCTAGTTAACGACTCTAGAGGCTCAATAACCTTTTTTGGCCTTCCAAATTAATTAACTATATCAACATATAGATTAATTAATGTCGAATCGATTTAACCCAAACGATAGATCGAGTCTCCAACACGTGGGGTGCCAAGCTATACCTCGTGCTCTAGAAGGTACAAAGGAGTGTATATCGACTCACTCATGGAACCTGTTCGTCATCGGTTACCATGTACGTATAATCCCTCATCCACTTGACGCTCCTTGGATGACTTAGGGTATGGCCAACTATCAAACCCTAATCCGTCATCTGAGTTAGTACTGATGCATTCGGAAACATCGAAGAACTCTCTCTGACATTTCACTGCCTTGGCCAAAGATATCATCCCATCATTTTCCTTGAGCTGTCACATATTATATTGAGGGTGGAGGATCCCATCTTGACCACACAATTGTCTTCGTGAACTTCTTGATGTACCCGAACTAAGACCGTTTAGAATCCCTTGATTAGAGACTCGTTGGCCATAGTCAAAGTACAACTGTCCATCCACAAGACGTCTTTGGTGTCTCAGGTCTAAAGACCACTTACACAACCGTAACATGAATCAACCTAGTTGACAGTTCAGTATAATACCATTAAGGGATTCGTACGGATCAATTCAGTGAACTATTTCCACTAAAGAGCACCCACTTTCTATCCTTAGTGTCTCCACACTAATGGCTACGGGACCGGCCATACTGATCATATGAGTGAGACTAGATAGTGCTATTCTAGTTGGATACTTCGATGTCCTTCTCGTGTATCCTTCGAATAAGAATGTTTAGAACACATGCTTAAAGACTAGTGATCTCCGTATTACGATCTCATCATAATTCACTAAGTCCGATCATGTATTCATGGACTTCATTATAAGCATCACACATTCATTATAATGAATATGTTGTATGAATGAATATGGAACGAGATGTGGAATGTGTGATTGGCTTGCTGGCCACATATATTTCCATCACTTTAGACTTGAGACTTGTAAATGTATTATACCTTACATCAATCATATTGATGAGATTATAAATGATCCTAGCTCAGTTGCAGAAACAAATCCATAAAAGTGATTGTTTGGACAAGACGGGACCATTTACCCTATATAAGAGGAAATTAACTCAATGAAGAAGATCAGTATTATCCTTGACCAAGGTAATGGAAATATTGGAGGTGTTCTTGAACTGTTTTTTCAAACATCTATGCTAACTAGCTAGGCCAATTAGGTTTTGGCAGCTGATCATACCCTAAATTATCATAATATAATCATGCAGATGAAGGATTATACATACATATATAAAGGTTCAACAAGATTGTTTGCATACTCCTTTGTATCCTATGGAGAACCGAAGTGTGTATTGGTACCCTACAAGTTGTCAACCTAAAATGACGATTGATTTAAACTGATTTTTGATTAACCATTCTATACTCGTTGATATAGGTAATTATTAGTGTCAGCTAATGAAAGGTATTAGGCCATTAAATTATTACCTTTACAGGTACATGGGACTAAAGGGCCACAAACATGAGATTTATAGACGTATGTGGGTATACCATAAGTTTGAGAACTTCTATGAAATTTTCTCAGGATGGAGAGTTTTATGAATATATTCAAAGGGTATAAATAGAGGTGGGACACCCTCATTACATACCCATGCAATTAAACTCTGGGTGTCCTTCTCTTTCTTCTCTTCCGCTACCCAGATGCTACTTCTAGTGAGATAGGATAGAGAGAAAGTTAAATTATTGGAAGCACATTTCTATGACAAAAGAGGTGTGCGGTGTTCGAACGATTGTATGAATATGTTTGATGATACTAATTTGATGAACCAAGAAATCGCGGATAGGTTTCCACCACACAATCCAGTTTGGATCAAATCGAGTAAATATACTATTCCCAGCATAAAAAATAATATCATATGAATATTCAATCATGGAGAGTCAAAGTCACATTTAATTACTATGGTCATTATTTGATCATTAAATAATTGTCACATTAAGATATCAAATTAGATAACTTATGTTTTTTTTTCATTAGTTCATAAAATACATAATTATTAGTTATAAAACGATCATGATATTAATTATAACTATAAAGCTAAGAACCCAAAATTATCATTAAGAAATAAAAATTTCCTGATGACATTTGAATTTTGATGAAAATATTTTTATTAATTAAATAAAAGTTCTAATCAAGATTACGTCATGATGTTTCAAAAACACCTTATTAAGGAGTTAATTTGAAGTTAATGTGGGATTTAATGTTTCTCTCCTTTTCCTCTCCATTCTTAATTTTCCTTGATGACGTTCATAAAGTTTTAAAGAAAATATTATAAAAGATAGGTCAATATTCAGTTGACCTTCCATATTCAAAAGTTTTAAAAAATGATGTTGGTCTTTTGTAATATTATTTGAAAATAAAAATTTCTAAAAAATAAAATATAAGTGCACTGTTCATTTTTTTCTGCAGGATTACACTAGGATTTTTCTATTACATATAATCATTTAGATGGGAGCATTAGCTCTAAAGTCATATTAAATTTTGATAAAAAAATGGCTCAAGCAAAATGTCTTCTTTCTCCTCATTTATCATAAACCAAATGTTTGGTTTCACAACTGAAACATTGATAGGGTCTTTCAATGAAATTGTGTCTCAGATGATTCATGAATAGTGAGATGATTTTTTCTACATAGTATGATGTCATGAGAAGACAGGTTGTCGATAAAATTTTAATTGATTGATGTTTCAGATAGAGTTCACCAATTGAAATCTCTTCGCATGTTAATTATCTAATGTTATCAAAATGAATCGAATATATTTTCTGTTTTATTTTAAAACTTATGTCAAACTTATACAAATCATTGAACCACATAAATGATAAAAAACACTCATTTAAGCTATTATATTAGTCATAAATTTAAAATTATCTAAGCAGCAACGAAGCATAATAAAAACTTAAAATGAAAACCCAAGATTTTTAATTGTTGTCATAAAATTCATTCATATATTTAAACATATTCATAAATCCAAGGATATTAATTCAAAAAATAATTTTGACCGTAATTATCCTTTAAAAATGGTTATATTAATTAAATGCAACAAATATCCTTAATTATATATCTAATACATTCATAAATTAATTTTGAAAATACCAGAAAGGATCCACTCTAACGTTTCCAAAATGAGAATTTTGATTAAATAACTCTATTTCATGTTACAAAATAATGGCAGATATGTTTCATTACAATCACATGCAATGAGACCTATTCTAAGATATGGTTTTAATTGAATATATGAGTTCATAATCAAAATTAATAAATAAATTGAACTAGATGCACATATACGTACATCTGCTATTCTTAAATTTTGTTGGGGCTTTGTGGCTTTGATTGAATCAATCCAAAATCAACTGTGCAATGGAATATCAAATCGAGATGGATCTGAAAACCAAAAACATAAAAAAAAACATAACCATCCCATTTGAAGAGACAAATCCTTAATTTTTTGGTACCTAGAAGTGATCATCTTCAAGGAGTTCATATGTCTCGCCTCATGATGTATCTACACGATCTTCAGAGTGCTAGATCTCCTCTTCATTTCTCAAACTGAATGCGCCCATAAATCTGATTTTCTTTCCATCTTGTCTCACAAGAAGCAGAACCTGGGAAGAGGGAGAGAAGAAATGGAGATTGTTCAAAATTACTTTCATGAGTATTAAATGAAGGTACCCTTCGTTCATTCATAACTTTTCGGAATTTTTTATAAAATTCCCCATACCTAGGAACAATTAATAGAACTCCCCAAACTTGGAATATATCCACCTATGTTCAAAAATCTTATGAGACTATCTAGACCTATGTATATGTATAGTTAATATATTTAATGACCCAATAACATTTATTAGACCAACCTTATGAATTAACTATATCAACATCTAGATATAGATGAACCCCATCAATTTGGTTAAGTTACCAGACCTAGAGTCCTCAGCTATACCTCATGCCCTAGAATCTACAACATAGTATGTCAACACTCTCATTAAACCTTTATCATCATAGTTATTGTGTATATATAATCCATTATCCATATGACACTTCCAAAATGACTTAGGGTGGTTTAACCAACAAACCCTAATTGATCATTCTAGGTAGGATGAGTGTGTGAAAAAATCATAGAACACCTCAAATATTTTTATTACCCTTTCCAAGGATTTAACTGCAACTTCTGCATTGAGTCAATCTCATTGTATACCAATTGTAGATGGTCCCATCTTGACCACATAATCACTTTCATAGACTCGTTTATCCATCTTAGCTAGGATGATTTTTAAACTCATAAATAAGGTCTCATATGCCCTAATGAAAAGGCAAATTTTCATTCAAGTATAAGAACCACTTACACAACTGTGATATGAATAGACTTGAATGACACTAGGTCTAATACCATTCAGGGATTCATATTGATAATGTCAGTTAACTCTTTCATAAGATCACCCACTATCTATATTTAGTGTCCACATTAATGGCTACAAGATTAGTCATGCTCATCATATAAAGACGATATAGTGCTATATTATCTAGATATATTGATGTCCATCACAAGTATCCTTAGAATATTAATGTTTATCTTGACCCACTTCAACCTGGACCCTAAGCCTTCTCTACTTTGGCTCCAAACCCTTAACCTGACAGACCACAAATATATAACAAGAAAAATATATTTCTTACATATGTATTTCTTTTCAATGACACTTCTTATATAATAAGTCTCTTTAAGTAGTATTCAATACAAGGCGTAATTTCATTATTTTAACATGAACTTTTTTATATCAGAAATTGGTTACCTAAAAGATACCAATTAGCAAAGGTAATTATGACTTACCTGCAAAAATACTTCCTTTTTTCTGGTTGCTCTTTCGTCTAGCTGTCTTCTCCTTCACGTTTCTCCTTGGATGAAATTTAGTGATTCGTTTTTGACCTTTGGTGCTTAAGTGAGACGATTCCAACTGCACCAAATAAAAATATTCCAACACGACTGGATTTTTAACATGATTACCAATAACTTTTATCGTAGATAACATATTCAAAATTGAACTAAATCAACCTCTAGAAGTCAATCTTTCCTCCTTAGTCAACTGTCTGATTCCTGTGCGTCCAAGTTCAAACCCCTGTAACTCTTTCCAAAATCAACCAAAAGTTGTGATTCCAAGTTCTATGGATTTTTATTAATGTTAACTAGTTATAAGTTGAAAAAATCTCAAAATCAACCTAAAACTTATATTAAAGATGTCAAACTTATCACAGGCGTCAAGGATGTGCAAAACTCGGAGGCCAGCTTCCTTTCCATTGAATCTTGAATCACCCTTCACCAAAAACCACGATTCAAAGTCCTTTGGACTTGGATTGATGTTAGCAACAAATATCCCTCTTAAGGAAACACCGAAAGGCAGCTTTAAATTTTCTTTAGAGAGTGACAGATCTCTCTAGCTTTTGGACAGATTTTCATAGAATAAAGAGAAGGGGTGTATGAAATTAAGGATCAAAACTGTATGTATTATCCTAGAAATCCGAAATAGCATAGTGGTAATTTACCAAAAGTCCAGCAGTCATATAAAGTGATTATGATACGACAATATGAACAGTTGTCCTTTTAATTTTGAATTCCATAAGTGTAAAAAGCCAATCAAGTGTTAAGAGTAAAAGTAGCTGTCATAGCAACGATTTCAGATTTTAAAAAATATGGAAATTTCAGCTATGTTTATTAAATCACTTACTCAAGATATCACAGCTGGATGGTAATATCTTCCTTTATATAATCTTCATTAAATCATCAACAAATTCTGCCTTAAACACCCAAAGGTAGTAATTAGGAATTTGACGAAGTCATTTAATCAATTAAATGAGGTCAGATCCTCAAAAAAAAATTGAACAGTGTTAGAGAATATGTTTATCTTCATTTCATATAAAATTCAAGTCCTAAATCACTGGTCTGAATTATTAGGGCTGATTATGATCTTGTTATTACAATATACTTATTTATTATGTGTGTATATTTTCACCTTAGTTACTCTATATATGGCATATGACAAGTAAAACCACAGGGAGTGAGATGGTTAAATACTAACCTGAGTTGGCTTGGAGAGAAGAGGAGAGTGATTAGCATATGGAAATGGAGAGGAGAGAAGCTGAATAAGTGAGAGTGGACTGGTGTTAAAATAAAGGTTTTATGAATTCTAGACAGTGAATGAAACAAATGTAGTTTAGATCAATGTAGCAATGTCAAACGTTGGTATAGAATGATATAGAGATAGCGTAGAATAATGAAAATTTAGAACGAATTTTTCAAAAATAATAATGTTTAGGTACATTTTTTGAAACATTACCACAGAAAATAAAGTTATTTGATTGTAAATTATTGAGAGATTCTTTGTAGATGTAGCTTGTTTAGGCTCTGGAAAAAAGATCATAGGGCAAATCACGGATAGGGGCTATCCTTCACATCAGTATGTATGTCTTCAGCATGTTCATATATGTTTTCCAGATACATCCTTATTGAAGGACTATCAAATTCCAATTGGAATTAATAGTGTGAGCTGTTAGTTTCTAAAACTACGGAAGAATTTTATAAAACCATCAGCACTAAGGTGCCCTGATCGATTTCGAATGGCATCGTATTCATTCATACATCATGATCATATATAAACTAGGAGCAAACAGTCCCCTCAAGTAATTTCTATTCATGGACAATGAGTAAATGTGTAAACATTCATAAGTCCACCCTTGACAAGAGACAGATGAATCCAGCTTTTGATCCCTCATGTTCAGTGAGCTGAGCTGCACCCATGTGTTCTAAATAAACTTGAAATGCATGTGTGAAGAAAATACCACGACTTATGAGTTTTTCAATAGAATCATCACTCTGATGGTATACTTTCCATCAGATAACAGCTTCTCTGACTGAAATGATTGGTTGGAAGGTTAATCTTTCTTCTCGCACGTCAATTATGCTTCAAAGCTTGAAGTTTGGGATGATTTGCCACCAAAGTTGAGCCGAGATTGTTTTATTCTTGTCGAGGAATCTGCATAACGAACAAGTAAAATCTCTTGAAAAGGTTCCATCATGGAAATAACCAGATAAGAAGAAGTGTAATGCCACCTTTAGCTTTGCCTTCCTTGTTAGAGGAGATTACTTTGGACTTCCATTCCTCATAAGCTGCCCTCTCCATCTTCTTCTGCCTCTTGTATGTGGGCAACTGCCAGGAAAAGAGAAGAATGATGACAAATCGTGAAAATTGGTTTTGATATTTTCCATTATTTTCACACATTAGAAAAGATTCAGGCAAAAGTTTTACTGTCGTCTAGCTAATAAGACAGACATATTGAAGAGATGCAATAGAACCCATATATAATCGATCATCAGAAGAATGGATAGGCCAAAATGGATAACTCGGTGAAGGAAAATAAAACTTCAATTGAAGAGAGCCAAATCAAATGCTTTCATACAAAGTATGGTAGAACGGAGAATGAAAACTCCATTCAGTACATGCCAGATTATGAATTTATCCAATCGCCCAAAAGGTCCAAATTGCTTCCAATTTTCGTTTTTGTTGGATTTTGAGTGCGTAGAATCACAACGAAACCAATCTAACGATGACAGAGTGATCAGCTTTCAAATGCCTATTGAATTTTCTTACAACTTTGAAGAGTAAAGTGACCTCAAGTTCATCGTCAACGTCCTGTGAAGAGTCAGACACATCTCCGTCATCTTCGCATCTCCTCTTGGAGGGAAGCACGTCTAATAATTCTATTTCATACAAAAGGTACGAAAATTCAGTTAAGAAACTCTATATTCCTGTCAATTCAAGTATTATCTTGAATGTCTGATAGTAGACAATTAACCTCTGTTTCCTTTGACAGCCTTCGGATCTTCTTTCTCCTTGGAGGCCCCAAAGATATCAAAGCAGAGATCTTTCATCGAGTTGGAAACCTACAGATTAAGTGAAAAATTAGTCACTCCAAATATATTATCAAAAGGCTGTACATATCAGATCAATTACACTGGTAAACTCAGCTTCACTCGTTGCACAAAGCTCAATCAGCTTCGCTTTGTCCACTTTAAGCTGTTAAAGCAAGAAAACCATCCCAAAATATTGAAATAAGATTCAGGCATTGTCTTTTTTTAGAATTGAGTTTTAGAATTTACCTTATGTTTTTTAGCACAAAGATAAAATGCCACAGCAGTGAATACCGGCCGGCTGAAATCGGTGTTTGCACGGCGAGAAGGGGGCAGCGCCGCTAAGAACCTGGCCTTGTATCTGAAAAAAAAAATCATTTTCAATAGCGAGTCAAGGCAGAAGAAATTCTTCAGAGAAGCGTTCTTGACTGCTTACACAGGTAAACCCTTCTGAACAAATGGAATTAGTCTTACGCAGCCGAATTGGATTCCTAGTTCTCGCACATCAAGGCTCACCCTTTGTCACAAAGAAGACTGATCAGCTCAGGAATCAATCAAACGAAATACGCCTAACTTTTCCAAAAGTACTCACTTGATGCCGATACTATTCTGAAGTCCATTGAACGACCTGATGTAAGCTTTCTCCGACATTCCACAGATCTTGATTGCAGCTTGCCGGTCAAACATCACTTGCATCCTGTTCAAGGCCGCAAGAATTAGAATTTGGGCAATGGGCAAGAACATTTGCCTATAGAATTGTTTTAATTTCACAAATAAATCACCTATTGGCGGCGATTTCCAGGCAGATGATCGCCTTGCAAACCTCCCCCTTTTGAAGAAGAAGAAAGAAAGAAAGAAAGAAAGGTGAGATTTTTCAGGGATTCCGACGGCGGGCGAAAGGGAAAATTAAAAAGCGATGAATTGCGCACAATTCCCATGACGGAGGAGTCAAACTGGACATCGGCTTGCCTACGAAGTTCTTCCGCTTTGCGCACGACTTGCTTTGATCCGCCCAGACCGAGTTTGCCCGCGATGCTGTTGATGTCCATCTCGTCAACAAAAACCAGCTACTGCAATTGGAAATTGGCTCGGACGAGATCGCGGCAGAGAAGATCGACAAGTAATGTTCAATTGGGAAAAATTTAGAGGCAAAAGAAAGGAAAAGTGGCGGGAAATTTTCCAAGAACAGCGTCTTTTCTTCCAGTCCAGTTCGTCCCGTACCGTCCCGTTTGTTTTCCTTCTTGTGATGCCAAAAATGAAAAATAAATATTGGGCTAAGCTGACACTTGGGGCCTAAATAAGAAACTCTATGTATACTTTAAAAAAAAATTGATGTAATTAAAGAAACTACAAGAAAATGAATGAGAGCTAAGAGCTCATTTTTCAAATCTTATCAAAATTAAAAAGTTTTTTTAAGAAGACTTGACTTGGCGATCTTGTTATCTTTCTCCACATTGATGTCAGAGAAAGAATCTCTTCTAGTTTGACAAGTGACCAACTGAAATTCATGCATGCATTTATTTGTTATCGCTTTATAGCCTTCTGTATCGTTTTTTTTAAACCTCAAATCAATAATTTTGTAAGAGTCACCATGCATCCAAGAAATGCATGAAAAAATTGTTTAGATCTTCAATGTTGATGATATTCTCATTAATTTTTTATGTTTATTGCAATAATCAAGATGCTAAGAATCCTATATCCCTTAACATTAGATTGAATTTGTGAAAATTAACTTTTGAAATTGATTTTCTAGTATAAATTCGTTGATGAATTTCAATCAACGCCTAATGATACTCTTTATTTTTTATTTTTCTTTAATATTGTGTCTTCAATTTTACATTAATCCTAGCTTAAATTAATAGCTAAATATATAAATATGTACATTTTCATTCTCTTAAGACAATCAACCCTTCTTCCTCCCTTAATTCAAATCATTAATCCTCCGTACCCTCTTATTATTCCTTCTCACTCCCATTTCTCTCCCTCTTTATTTCTCTTTATTTCTTTGTCCTTGTTCTGATTAAAAATGAAATATTACATTTTCCCCTATCTATCTAATTCTCCATCCTTCATATATAACTATAAATAGTTATTTTCTTCACATATATTCCCTACCTCTCACTTGGGAATAATTTTCATTTCCTAAGAAGGTGGATATATGAATACTTTTTATATAAAAATATATAATAACATTTCCTCCCCTGAAAATAGCATCCATATACTCTCAGTAGTATCCTTCTTGTATCATCATCACCCTTGTTATCTCTATCTTACATAGTTTAGATTATTATACAACCATTTATATTTCCTATTATCATGTGAATATCTCTTATCCTTCTTTCCTAACATTAAATTACTTTTATCTACAATCACTAGTCCCTGCGGAGATCACCTTATTCAACCCTACATATTCTAAGGGAGTTTAATCTAAATATAAATTTTATTTGATTAAATAAATCAAAATTAGAGCTCTTAATTTGCTTCATCAACAACTTTTCATGGATGGAGTTGGCCTTTCAGACACCAAAAAGGAGGAATATGATGTCTTTATAGCACTTGGAACTTGAAACCTTCTCTTCTATAGGCATGAATAATAGTTTGCGATGAAAAATAGTTTGCGTCAAAAGTTTTGGAATTCTGACAGAAAAGGAATACATGATGCCATAACCAAATTCTGGGTTCGACTTGGAAAAAAAATTAATGGAATGATTCCTTTGCAATCATGTATTATGTCTCATGAAGTCAGTAAAATTATGATTTACAATAAAACAAAAATTGAGACGATTACTTCCCTTCATTTAGTTTCCTTCCTTCAGGATCCTATTCAATGTCTCAACCATCTCAACCACATGTTATCGAGGAAATTACAGTCCTTTCATTAAAAACAGATTTTACAAGTATATGGTTTTATTTATGTAAAAGTAAATGCAAAAACCTACCAATAGGAGGATAAAAGTCAATGACATCATTCATGCAGAGAACGATTATTATTAATGATCCATAATTAATTAGTATATGAATATGGAACTGGATATAAAATCAAAAGAGAAATGCATTCAATGATTTATATGTAATTCATCTAAATGCATTTTCATGAAGGTTTAACCATTTTTAAGTGTTTTATAAATCCAAGCTCATGGAAAT
The DNA here is from genome assembly GCF_029677425.1 of Wolffia australiana. NCBI lineage: Eukaryota > Viridiplantae > Streptophyta > Magnoliopsida > Alismatales > Araceae > Wolffia > Wolffia australiana. The sequence continues at coordinate 6,314,084 of NC_135840.1, read as the reverse complement.
TTTTCATTCAAGACAGAAACAAGCCCATCCTAAATTCTACCCATACATTTATGTGGGTCAAATTTCCTTAGTACATATTTATTATCCAATATTTTTACCAAAATACAGAGAATGTGTATTGAATTATCATGATATATTTCTTTTGAGGAATTTTGAAATGGCGCATAGAAAGGTTTACTATAACTTGAAATATTTATATTAATTTTTCACTCCTTGTTTATTATTTTTTTCATAAAAATGTTCATGAATTTGAAGAACCAAGGAGATATAAAATGAATAGGAAGAAATAATAATACCAAACCTTTGAGCTGTACAACGAAAAACTGTAGCCATATTAAAAATCATGGATACTTATTGGAGGGCAAATAATTTGATTGAATTTCAAATAGTTTGATTTGGATTCACTTCTTGGAGGGAAAATAAATAAATTTTAGTTTTGGGGATAACTAAAAAATTGAAGTTAATTCAAAGTATGAATTTATTATAATTTTGGACACACTTGATATTAAAAAGAAATTCGATGGCTGACTTATCAATTTTCTTAAATCAAATATATTGAGAAAATGATAATATTTTTGATAAATCAAATAGTAATATTGTCGTGCTGTGCAGATAAAAAATTCAAATTTAACTCAATTAAATATTTGAAGCCAATTTAAGTCACTTTTATGAGGGAAAAGGCATCATCTGAAATTTTATAATTAAGAATATCCTAAATGAATTTGAAGTGATTTTCATATTAATGTTTTTAAATATGTGAAATCAATCATACATGATATATATTTACTGTGATATCAATTTGTGTTAAATAAAAAAAGGAGTGGATATGTATAAAAAAAGATAATCTCAATATAATAAACCTGAGATACTTAAAGTTTAAGGAAACTTACCACAATCATACACTTGAAGATGACTTCACAATTTGGTGCTCAAAACTTTTGACTTGATCAGCAAATTCAAGGAAGGTAGGTAGCATAAGATTAAAGGAGGGAAACTGATGACTTCACCTCCCTCTCTCTGCCATTATGCCTTAGGAAATGCACCTATCTAGTACCTACTTACTCAAGATACATAATTAATCCAGCTTAAGTCACATAAACTAGAAATCAACCCTCAGGCTCTACGCCTATGAGCTACAACTTTGAGAGGCTTTGAAATTGCAATTTCTCTCTCAGTGATGTTTGGTGGTTTTATATAGCACCACTAAAGGGGATTTTATCATTTTTACATTATTCTGTTACATTCTACACATAGGCTATACAACATCATACCTTTTACCTTGTATTGGTTAATTTAACATTCAGGAGTTGTTCATAAGACTAACATCATACTTAGTTTCGTAATGGTCATCCATAAGTTAATCATAAGCTGACTATATTCATATAATTATATAGTATTAAGATCACTTTTTTATTATCATGAAAGTATCACTTTTTTTTTATTAAGATCACTTTTTTATATTCCTTAATCAGGGTTTATATATGTTTCTCACTTGTGTAGCCATTGGGCTATTCCTTGAATTAGTATTTAGTGTATCTGAGTTAATATTACACTACCTAAATAGTGGCTTGGTTCAAAACCTATAAAACTGTATAATTGAGTACAAAAATACAAATTATATACCATATCTATTCATTTATTATTATGTGTGTTACTAGTTTAGGACTTTATTCATAGTGTATTGTGTCATGTAACATTCAGATAACGTGGACAAAAAAATCAGCAGTATGGGACTAGAGAAAACACAAAGGAGGTAGAACATCATAACAACATGTAAGGTTCCTGAAATCAGATTTTAAAATCTAATGGAATTAAATACACTATATACGTGGAGACATCTCTGATGGCTTCCTTGTAAACTAAGTTTCTTATCACCAAGCATACATGGAGAATATTTCTTATCACATTGCTTATGCAATTAGAATACATAGGAAAATATTCATTGTTTTATTTGCATGGAGGCCTCAACTGATCAAAAAATATATGTTTTAGGGGTAATAATGCTCATACAATTGATGGAAATATATGTGGCCGGCAAGCCAATCGCACATTCCACATCTCGTTTCATGTTCATTAATATAACATATTCATTACAATGAAGTCCACGAATACATGATCGGACTTAGCGAATTGTGATGAGATTGTAATACGGAGATCACTAGTCTTTAAGCATTTGTTCTAAACATTCCTATTCGAAGGATACTCGAGAAGGTCATCAAAGTATCCAAATAGAATAGCACTATCTAGCCTCACTCATATGATAAGTATGGTCGGTCCCGTAGCCATTAGTGTGGAGACACTAGGGATATATAGTGGGTGCACTTTAGTGGAAAGATTTTACTAAATTGATCAGTACAAATCCTTGAATGGTATTATACAGAACTGTAAATCAGGTTGATTCACATTACGGTTGTGTAAATGGACCTTAGACCTGAGACACCAAAGACGACTTGTGGATGGACGGTTGTACTTTGACCATGGCCAACGAGTCTCTAATCATGGGATTCTAAACGGTCTTAGCTCGGGTACATCAAGAAAATCACGAAGATGATTGAGTGGTCAAGGTGGGATCATTCACCCTCGGTATAAGAGGTGGCAGCTCAAGGAAGACGATGCAATGAAGTCCTTGGCCAAGGCAATGAAATATCAGAGAAAAGTTCTCCGATGATTTCTGAATGCATCAGTACTAACTCGGATGACTGATTAGGGTTTGACAGTTGACCATAACCTAAGTCATCCTAGGAGCGTCAAGTGAATGAGGGATTATACATACACGGTAACTGATGAAGAACAGGTTCCCTGAGTGAGTCGATACACACTATTTTGTATATTCTAGAACACAAGGTGTAGCTTGGCACCCTACGTGTTGGAGACTCAACCTATCGATTGGGTTAAATTGATCCAACATTAATTAATTTGGAAGGCCAATAAGGGTTATTGGGCCACTAGAGTCGTTAACTAGACTGATACATGGGCCTAGAAGGTCACACGCAAATGCTCTTTTGGACGTCGGAAGATATACTTAAGTTTTGGGGGTTTTTTATGAAAAATACCCTCTAAGTATAAATAGGGGAAAGCCCTGAATGAAATTAACCCAGGGCAGAATTGTTCAGGGGCCTTCCCCTTCTTCTCCCCTCTCCGAACACCCCTCATTATGCCTGATGTGATCAGAACGGCGTAACGACGATGGTGGAGGTAGACCGGGGTTTGTCAACAATAAGGAGGAGATTCGACATGTCGAGGGTCGCATGGATACATCTAGAGGCTGCACATTTGAGTAGCTCGATTGGGCTCGCTTGAGAAGATCTCAATCAGCGATGCCTCTAGGTGTTCTCAATCGGCGAAGCCTCTAAGGTGTTCTCAATCGACGAAGACTCCTTTGCCAAGGATCCAAGAAATCACGGATTCTATCTGTGTAAAGGTACTTCATTTAATGGTTTTATCGATGCCATTATGATTTTGCAAAAGTCTTCCGTTGTGTGTCATTTTTATTTCTTCATCTAAGTCATGGCCTCTAGAACCCAACAACAATATTATTTAATTTTTAAAGAATATTTCAATCTTCAGATAGCCAAAAACAATCCTTGAATTTTTTGCTATTTTTGGTATGGGGAAATGGTATTTCTACTGTTCACAGAATTGGTTCTTGGTGGCACATGATGGTAAAAAGGATTCAATCCTTGGTGAAAATTTTGGGACTTAATCAAAATGAGCTGACATCTGAACTATTTTTTAACATGGAGATAACGAAGCTAAATAAAATAGCTTTCTAATTAAGCTTGGGTGACAACAACAAAAAATACTTCATCATATTAGGTGGAACTAGGGAAGGACAAAATCTGGTTGTAGTCTGGTTTTGCCAAAAACCTAAACCCAGACCTGAAGTCTGCTTCGGTCTCGGTCTTGGTCTGGTCTCAGTCCGGTCCAGTCCCGATCAGTAATGTTGACTATTCAATGTGAAAGTCAATGTCAGGTTGACTTGGTCTACTCATTGCATCAAACTAGATGCCATCTGAATGTCACCTCGGGTGCAGAAGTAGTGTTCGGTAATGAGAGAGTGAAAAACAAAGAGTGATATTAGAGAGTGAAAGAGTGTGATAAGGAGAAAGAGAGAGAGTGAGAGAGAGTGAAACATGGAGTGAATGAGAGCGAGACAAGGAGATAGTGGGGGAAAGAGATAGTGAGAATGACAGAGTAAGCCTGAGATAGTGAAAGACGGAGAGAATAAGGGAGGGAGAGTGAGAGGGTGAATAAGATGGTAAGACGTAGAGAGAGAGTGCGAGTTTGAAAGAGGGAGAGGGGGAAGTGAGAAGGAGAGAGTGCAATACGAAAGGGACTGCAAGAGGGAGAGAGGGAGCAGGTGAGAGAGGGGAGAGAGAGAGAGAGCAGGTGAGAGGAGAGAGTGAGAAAGGGAGAGAAGGTGAGAGAGAGAGAGGGAGGGAGAGAGGGAGAGAGTGAGAATGAGTGAGGGAGAGAGAATGAGGGCGAGAAGGTACGAGAGGGAGAGTGTAAGAGAGAGAGATAGAGAATGAAGGAGGGAGAACAGGAGAGAGGAAGAGAGTGGGGAAGGAAGAGAGGGATAACGTGAGAGAGGGTGAGAGAGAGAGGGAGAGAGGAGAGTGAGAGAACGAAAGGGAAAGAGAGAGAGCAGGAGGGAGGGTGAGAGAGAGAGGGAGAGAGGAGAGTGAGAGAACGAAAGGGAAAGAGTGAGAGCAGGAGAGAGGGTGAGAGAGAGAAGGAGAGAACGAGAGGGAGAAAGGAGAGTGAGAGCGGGAGAGAGGGTGAGAGAGAGAAGGAGAGAATGAGAGGGAAAAAGGAGAGTGAGAGCGGTAGAGAGGGTGAGAGAGAGAAGGAGAGAACGAGAGAATGAGGGGGGTGATAACGGAGTTGGAAACTCGGCGCCATAACATCAGCGGCTATAAGAATATATGTTTAGATAGTAAAATCTAAACATATATTCTTATACTCAGGTATGAGACTAGCGGCTAGGATTAAATATAGGAAAACATCTAGCGGCTATGATTAAAGATATATAGGAAACATCTAGTGGCTAGGATTAAAGACAGATAGGAAAACATCTAACGGCTAGGACTAAAGATAAAACGTTGAAGATCCAACGGAAAATATTCATCTTAACATAGCCTTTTTATATTTTTATAACGGCTATGATTTAGTTATGGAAACTAACTATATTTAACACTATTAGCTATTAGGATAAATACCAACCGATTGTAATGGTTTCTTTATGGATTAACAATGATATCTCTCTCTCTCACGATCTTTTGTGTTCCCTCCTCTACTCCTCTTCTTTCTCCTTGTTCTTGAGAAAATTGTGAAATCTTTCATGGGAGAGAGGAGAGTGAGAGCAGGGAAAGAGAGTGAGAGAGAGAGCGGGAGAGAATGAGAGGAAGAGAGGAAAGTGAAAGCGAGAGAGAGGGAGAGAGAGAGAAGGAGAGAACGAGAGGGAGAGGGTGAGATAGAGGGAGAGAGGAAGAGAGGAGAGTGAGAGAAAGAGGGAGAGGGTGAGAGAGAGGCAGAGAATGGGATGGAGAGAGAGAGAGAGAAAGAGATGGAGAGAGGGAGAGAATTAGATGGAGTGAGGGTGATAGAGAGGAAGAGAACGAGATGCAGAGAGTGAGAGCGGGATAGAGGGTGAGTGAGAGAGGGAGAGAGGGAGAGAAGAAGAACAGAGTGAGAGAGGGAGAGAGAACGAGAGGAAGAGAGGGCGAGAACAGGATAGAGGGCAAGATAGAGAGGTGAAGACGAAGCACGAAGAAGCAAAGCATGAAGAAACGAAGACGAAGCACAAAGCTGATAATCTCAATTTTAGGGGTTTAATTCATCGTTGGTAATTGAGATTATTCAATAAAAATTATATTTAACCGTACTTAAGAATACTTAGTTAGTGATGAGTACGGATCGTCTCCACATTAAGGAATTAATTTCTTATGATAGTGATGATTATCGAGAGAAACGATGAAGACGAGAGTAGAGGATATGAGCTAGTTATATTGAGTAAAAAGATGCAAGTAATATGTTAATATAATGAGCAAGTTAATGTTAAGGATACTGTGATGGTCGAGTGTGTGAACGATGATAGTGGTTGAATGTAGACAGTGTGATGGAGAGGATAGAGAGACAAGATAACGGAGACGTAAGTAACTGAAATGATAAATGAAAAGTCGATAAAAAACTCTAATTATGATAATAATGGTGTTGGAAAAGGAGAAAAGTAAGGCAAAGATACTTACCTTAGATCCTTACGCTATGCTAGGATCATGGTGATTTACGACTGCTGGTAAGCTCCGCACTTCTCCAATGCTTCTCCCCTTACACCCTGGACACCAAGAACACACTTGATGGATCTCAAAACTCACTATCTTTTAATCAGCCCACACAAGTAGGAAGCAAGTTCAAGATGAATTTTACAATGATCCATGCTCTATTTATAGATAAGAGGGTATGGATAGAAAGAGGAAGGGAAGATGAAGCAACGCTGAAAATTTTAGCTCAATCAGAGTTGTAGATCAAAAGTTATGGCCATTTGAAGTTGAAGAAATCCTAGCCCTCGAAATTTTCTCTCTCTCGTCGTTATCGTCGTCATTTTCCTTGCACATTGAGAAGTCAAAGTGCCCCCACTTCTGTGCTTTTCGTATTCTGCGCGGCTCTCGTCATTTTCCCTGCCATGTGCACCTAGGAGAAAGAAAAGACAAAAGAAAGAAAAGACACAAGAAAGAAAAAAACAAAACAAAAACAAATAAAAAAAAGAATATTCGCGGTTGACATGGAGGCGCGTCAACACGTGCCACGTCAGTGCAATCTGGTTTTTTTTGGTGGACGCGCGCACGCCATGACGTGGCCATCAGAATCAGAGGAGAGAGAGAGCAAAAAGTAGATTTTGTCCAATTTGCCTCGGTCTTTGCAGCATTTATTACAAAAAATTCATCTTGTTTTCTATTCGTCCACGTCACTCTGCGCAGAGAAAAATAAATAATGCTTTTTGTTGGTCATAATGGCAATCATCGCTTAGCGAAGCGCGAAGCGATGATTGCGTGATGAAATGATTGGATGTCGCCAGTCATTAGAATCAGTTCTAATTCGTTGCCATTCGACGAATCGAACGGCGACACTTGGCAATGCAGGCTTAAAATATATATAAATATTTTTAAATTTTCATATTAATTAAAATTAAAGCCCAAAAAATACATATAAATGTATATTTCGACTCAAAAAAATCATATCTTTCCAAATTTAATGTTGAAAATTTTCAAAAAAATCATATTCTATCTCAAAAATTATATTATTTTAGAATATACAGTTAGAAAAATCCTTAAAATGCAGGAAAATCAGAAATTCATTCTAAAAATAGATTTAATCATTTTAAGCTTGATAACATGCAAATGCGAGTAATTTAATCTACTAAAAATGCATGTTATCAAGAGAAACAAAGGAAACTCACCAGCGGACCAATATGAACTCTAATAAAGATTAGCAAATAGTAATGATACAAGTACCCCTATACTCATTAGAGATTAAATGAAATAGGAAACATATAAGTTCCAACATAGACTAGGATTCAAGATAGATAGAGTTGAAGATAGATAGGATTCATCGGTCAGGATTAGATCGAGTCATATCCGTTATACTAGTTATAATGGCTATGATTTAAAAAGATCGAACAGCCAAGACCGTTCCAACCATATCTATATATAGTATTATCATAACCTAAATAAATATGAACCAATGATAAAGATTAAAGTGTGGGAAATAAGGGATTTAAGATTCATCTCGTGTTCCTCTCTCTCTCTCACCTCTCTTTCTCTCTTCTCATCTTCTTCTTCTATCGATCTCTCTCACTCTCTCAAGCAAGGCCCGATTCTTAAACGAGAGCGGAGAGGAAGAGAAGGAGAGCAGGGCAGAGGTTGAGAAGAGAGGTAGAGAGTGAGAGAGTGAGAGAGAGCAGGAGAGCGGGAGAGAGAGAGAGAGAGAGAGAGAGGGGGAGAGAGGGGGAGGGGGGGAGAGAGAGAGAGAGAGAGAGAGAGAGAGGGCGAGAGAGAGAGGGAGAGAGCAAGCAGGAGAGAGGCTGACAGGGGGAGAGGGAGAGAGCGAGCAGGAGAGGGGGCGAGAGAGAGATAGAGGGAGAGAGGAAGAGCGGGAGGGAGGGCTGGAGAGAGAGAGCGGGAGCAAGGAAGACAGGGAGAGAAGGCGAGCAAGAGAGAGAGAGAACGAGAGCGGGGGAGAGACTCTGAGAGGGGGAGAGGGAGTGGATGCGGACTTCGGTCCAGTTCGACGTGCGAACCGGAACCGGGACCGAATGATATTTGATTATAGGATTCAGAGTGATTCATCGGTCATTGAGGATATATGTGTTAAGAAACGTGAGATGCCCCGTAACCAAGAAGTCATGCCAGACGAGATAGAGAACTCGCTGGTATATCTTGGCTGTGCCTAGGCAACATGGCCAAAGGATCTTGAGCTTTGCCGCAAGGCATAAGGCTCTGATACCATGTTAAGAAACGTGAGATGCCCCGTAACCACGAAGATAGAAGTAGAGAAGAAAAGAGAAGAAGAAGAGAGAAAGGGCATCTCACGATCTTCATCATCGAGCCATTCAGGCTGAATCACCGAACAGAAGGTAGATTGGGATTAGAGGATGGACAGGGCGACGGGCGGAGCCGCCGCCCTGGGAGACACAATAGGAAGAAAAGCCTCATTGAAACAAGAGCATTACAAGGTTTTTATAGCAGATTGTTTGGATTCAGTTATAGCAACTGACCCTTTCATTGCCGTTTCCTGTTTCAACAGTTCCCTAATTCTTGATTTCCCTTTATCTCCTTTACAATATGGATTCTAGGAAGATATTGTTTTTGTTCTCAACTTGTAAAAATTCATGTGCATTTAATAAAATTTACATGATTGTGAAATTCATGTGCATTTAATTGATTAGCCATAAGTGCTACGATTGAGACTGAAAGATATTTGATTCATTTGGTGATTTGAGAGCCACATGGGTTCCCAGAGAGAGATATAGATTAGTTAGGTAGGTAATAGATAGATTGATATCTAGATAGACAGCGAGATTATTGGGATAAGGGAAATTAAATGGATTAGTTGTAAGTGTCACGATGGAGACCGCAAGATATTAGATTCATTTGGTGATTTGATAGCCACAGGCTTCCATGAGAGAGAAGAGAGAGATAGAAATATAGATATAGGTAGATAGCGAGAGAGATGGAGATAGATTCAGAGGGCGACAGAACGGGAAATAGAGTTAGAGATATATAGAAAGATATAAATATATATAGGGAGAGAGAAAAAGGGAGGAAGAAATAAAGTTACAGTCTTACAGATAGGTAGGGAGAGAGATAAAGATAGCGATAGGGAGAAATAGAATATAATTTGATAAGATATAGATATATAAATATTGGGATAGATAGAGAGAGAGAGAGAGAGAGACGTAGGTCATGATATTATTTCAGGCATTATTGCTGAAAGTTAGGTTTGTGTTGGGTCTAAAACTATTAGTCGTGGAAAGAGATATATGATTATTGATGGGCGATTGTTTTACGGTGGAGAGGGCTCTGATGGATAAGTGATACTGAGTGACAATGAAGACACTGGGAATAGAAAAATTTGTAAATAGGGGACGTGGGCAACTTGAAATAATTTATCACATTATTGTGGTGCTTGGCCTCATGTGCTCTTCGATGCAGGAGTCAACTAGTTGGATCAAACGATTGTCGTCTTCTAGAAAATCATGTGTCCTCTCCAAAGCTTGGAGAAAGATAGAAATAGGATAGGGACAAAGAAAAAGATAAAAAAAGAAATAGAGATTGAGATTGGACAGAGATAGAGATAGAGTCATATATATATGGAGAGAGAGAGAGAGACTGGGGAACTAATCTTATAATTGAGATTGAGACAGATATCATCGGATATATATACGGAGAGAGAGAGAGACTGGGGACCTAATCTAATAATAGATATTGAGACAGATATAATCAGATATATAAGCGAGAGAGACATGAGATTGAATCTAATAGATCGAATTTTGGTTGAATGATTCAATTGAATGCTCGTCGAATGATTCGATCCGATCTGAGCAAATTTCTTGGTCGGACACTGCAGCAGATCGTTATGGATATAGAAATTTGTTCGATTCGATTTCGATAATCGTAATCTATCAAATGGTTAATCAAATTTTTAGTAGAAGTTTGAACATTCGGATATATGTCAACGCCCCTTTACCGCTGGTGGCGACAGATGAGATGAATGGTCGAGGATCAGATTCGATCGAATTCTCGATCTGATCAAACGTTTGATCGATCAGATGGAATCCCCGGTCCCTAGAGAGGGAGATAGACAGAGAGAGAAAGGAGAGAGAGAGAGAGAGAAATAGGAGAGGGAGAAATAGGGAGACAAGTAGAGAGAGAGAGAGACAGACAGACAGACAGACAGACAGAGGACGAGAGAGAAATAGGGAGACAAGTAGAGAGAGAGAGAGAGAGAGAGAGAGAGAGACAGACAGACAGACAGAGACAGACAGACAGAGGACGAGAGAGAGCGGAGGGGGAGACACAGGGGAGATAGAGAGAGAGGGAGAGAGGGAGGGAGGGGGATAGACAGGCAGAGAGAGACAGACAGACAGAGAGGGAGAGAGAGATAGAGAGGGAGACACAGGGAGAGAGAGAGAGAGAGAGGGAGGGAGGGTGATAGACAGGCAGAGAGAGACAGACAGACAGAGAGGGAGAGAGAGAGAGAGAGGGAGAGGGAGACACAGGGAGAGAAAGAGAGAGAGGGAGGGAGATAGACAGGCAGAAAGAGACAAACAGACAGAGAGAGGGAGAGAGAGAGATAGAGAGAGGGATAGAGAGAGAGAGAGAGAGAGAGAGAGAGAGAGAGAGAGAGGGAGACACAGGGAGAGAGGGGGAGGGAGGGAGGGAGAGAGACGGAGACAGAGACGGACAGACACGGAGAGAGAGAGAGAGGGAGAGGGAGGGAGAGAGAGAGAGAGAGAGAGACAGAGAGAGAGAGAGAGAGAGAGAGAGAGAGAGAGAGGGAGAGGGAGAGAGAGAGAGAGAGAGAGAGAGAGAGAGACAGACAGAGAGAGACAGAGAGAGGGAGAGAGCGAGAGCGAGAGAGAGGGAGAGGGAGAGGGAGAGATAGAGAGGGATAGAGAGAGAGAGAGAGAGAGAGAGAGAGAGAGAGAGAGGGAGAGGGAGAGGGAGACACAGGGAGAGAAGGGGAGGGAGGAAGGGAGATAGACAGAGACAGAGACGGACAGACACAGAGAGAGAGAGAGAGAGGGAGAGGGAGGGAGATAGACAGAGACAGAGACGGAGAGAGAGAGAGAGAGAGAGAGAGAGAGGGGATAGACAGACAGAGACAGACAGAGAGGGAGAGAGAGAGAGGGAGAGGGAGGGAGATAGACAGAGACAGAGACGGACAGAGAGAGAGAGAGAGAGAGAGGGAGAGGGGGGGAGAGAGAGACAGAGACAGACAGAGAGAGGGAGAGGGGGGGATAGACAGACAGAGACAGACAGAGAGAGGGAGAGAGAGAGAGGGAGAGGGAGAGGGAGAGGGAGGGAGATAGACAGATAGAGAGAGGAAGAGAGAGAGAGAGAGAGAGAGAGAGAGAGAGAGGGAGATGGAGAGGGGGGGAGGGAGAAAGACAGACAGAAACAGACAGACACAGACAGACAGAGGAAGAGAGAGAGTGGACGGGGGACACAGGGAGGGAGAGGAAGCGGAAGGGAGGGAGATGGACAGACAGAGAGAGGAAGAGAGAGAATGGAGGGAGAAAGACAGAGAGGGAGACATAGGGAGAGCGAGAGGCAGAGAAGGGGGGAGACAGTGGGAGGGAGGGATAGAGAGAGAGACACCTACACACAGAGAGAAAGGGAGAGAGAGAGTGGAGGGAGAGAGAGGGGGGAGACAGAGGCAGAGAAAGGGGGGGACACAGGGATAGAGAGAGAGAGAGACGGAGAGAGGGAGAAAGAGATAGAGAGACAGAGAGAGGGAGAAAGAGGGAGAGAGACAGAGAGAGGGAGAGACGGAGAGAGGGAGAAAGAGAGAGAGAGAGAGATAGAGAGAGGGAGAAAGAGGGAGAGATAGAGAGAGGGGCAGACAGAGGGAGAGATAGAGAGAGGGGCAGACAGAGGGAGAGAGAACTTTGGGAGAGACGTTAATAAATGTAACAGTAAAAAGAAGGGTACTACAGCCAAAGTATACGCGTGAAGGACTGAGTGGCAACATCATTTCAACATAAGAAATCACGACAATAAGCTTACAGACTCAAACAAGCCGAATGGCCAACATTCATAGGGATTAGACGACAACTTCAAACCCTCCACGTCGTTCCCTTCCTGCTCTTTCGTCTGCCATTCCAATCTCCAAAGCCCATTTGATTTCTTCCTGATGTTGCAATGTGAGAGCTCTAGTTGCTCAGATCGAAGAACACGGCAGAGTTTCCTATTCTGAGAGGACAACCCACCAAAAAAAACTGCCCCAAAAAAAAAAAACAAAACAGAAACTGGTAGAGTTCATCTCAACCATGTATACAAGAAAATATCAATTACAAACCATGTAAAACCATTTACATCATCAAAAGGGCCGCTCACCCTTCACTTGTCCTTAGTCGGCCGGGCTTGGAGACCGCCTTCCTTCCTCCTCTCCAGAGTATAAGGCATGTGGGTTCCCAGGATCTTGTCCCAGACAACAAAGAAAGGCTGAGAGAAGTTATACTTGTTGCCATAGAGCTGGTGATGGATGTCATGATACGCGCTGTTATTGCCAAAGAGCTTGTGGAAAATGTTCCACGGAACGCACAGGCCGCAGTGGTCGTCGACGGTCTTGATTGTCGCGAAGGAGAAGAAGAAGATGGCGGCGCGTGGCGTCATTCCGGAGGCGAGGAAGGAGATGGCTCCCCCCGCGGTGTCCAACAGAAGGCCTTCGACAGGGTGATTGTAGAGAGCGCCGAAGGCATACGGCACGACCAGCATGTGATGCTTGGAGTGGATGTGCTTGTAGAGGAACTTGTTGATGTGCATGTACCTGTGCATGAAGTACTGCCACGTGTCCAAGATCACCATGGCAACCAGGATCTGGCTGAGAACCACCAGGAGGGGTGGCTGATGCTTGGCAACGGGGCTGTCGTCCTTCACTAGCTGCAAGAGAAGGACACGTTTTCCAGCTTCAGGCCCGAAAAAGGAAGACAATTTTGAAGGGGAAAAAGAAAATACTAGGTTTCGGAGAATTTGGCTGTAGACATGGTTGTTCTGTTCTGTTCGTTTTAAACGAACAAAAAATTCGCATAAAAGAACCGCACAGGGCCTTGTTCTTTGTTCTATTCTTCTTTTTTTAAAAAAAATGAACAAACTTCGCACATTCTCACAACACTAGAACAAAATTCGCACAAAGCGAACAAAAGAACCGCACACTGGTCTGTGCGATGTTCTGTTCGAATTTGTTTTTGTTCTGTTCGGAAAACTGAACAGAACGAACAATTCGCACAAATTTGCACAAAAAGAACAGAATGACCATGTCTATTTGGCTGAGGGAGATTTTGAGGTTGAAATTTCAAGCAATGAAGTCACCCTAAGGCCCAAAAAGGACGGCTTTTTGTGGGCGACCGAGAAGGAAGGTTCAACTGAACTTTTAAGCGATAAATTCAGAAACTGGGATACAGATAAATTACCGGAGATAGAAACAACAAAGAATTGAATGACACCAGTTTGGAATGTGATACAATTTCCATCGTATCTAAGCTATTTTCCACATTTTAACTTGCTAGGAATATTTTTGTCATTTTCCATTTTGGTTTTATTTCCCCTAAAATAGGTTAGCTCTCCCATTAGGAGGGCAGTCAAAGAAGTAGATTGGAATATTTTCTGGGTCTCTATCTCCAATTAGGAGGGCAGTCAATGGCCCATGCCGTCACTATCCCTCCTTAAAATGACATCCACCGCAGACTCCTCTCCTCTGTTGACAAGCAGACGACGTCCACTCCATCTCTAGTTCATGGTGACAATATTTGACAATATTTGGAAACGATTTCAAGATAGAACTCTAGAGTTCTATCAAATGGATTTGAAAGTTCAAATAGATAATCATATTCTATTCCCTTTCAAAATCTAATATCATAAAAGAGGAAAAATCAATATCCTCCGCTGTTTCAATAATTTCCGTCAAAAATGTTATGAAAGCGCCTGATGCAAGAAACTTTCACATCAGAATATCTTCTCGCTCATAGTTTCCAAATTGGAAGCACTATTTGGAGCACAAAATTGTCGTAGGATATTTGGCCTTATCTTAAGAGAATCGGATTTAAGGAAAGATGAGAGCACAAGCGAATCAACAGTTCTTAGAGAAATATTCTCCTAAAGCTCATTCGGATGAAAATTTTAAACAGGAAAAATGTACAAAATATATATATAATTTAAAATTTTAAGGAAGTAGAAGAGACAATTACCGCAAACAGAGAGAGAGCAACAACAATCTGAAATGCCTGCTGTACAAGAACACCTTTCACAACTCCCCACTTGGAGACGATGTTCTTCGCCTCTTCGCTCCTTGGGTGGAGGCGGTAATCGTCGGAGGACTCAAAATTCCCCAATATTACGTATAATCCAGAGTATAACCAGTAAATAATAATTGGGACAAAGGTGCCCAGAAGCTCATCAGAAACGGCAAGTTCCATGTCGCCTGAGACTCGAGCAGATAACTCTTCCTGATCAGTTCCCTGCAAGATTACTGTAATTAAACGGGGAAAATCAAAGATTAAACGCAATAAAATTACAACCGATCTTCTGTCGCGACGTTGGATCTACCTCTGATCCATCAGGAGTCAGAAATGCATGTTTTTTCTGTAGATTAACGCAAAAAGGTTACGTAGAAACTTCCGGAGGATGAGAAAGGAGTCAAATCAGGGAAAAGGGGCAGGTTGTTCACGCAAAAAAGACGTCTTGGGAGTTGTCAGATAACTAAAAGAACTTCAACGCTTGCGAGATTAGAAATAGTACCCGCAATATCAATTTTTCAAAGGAAATCGAGGGAAACCCAAATCAGTTTGCCGAAGAACAACTGAAAAATGAAAGAAGGGGAGACTTGCCCGGAGGCCTTCTTCTTCTCGCACAAAGCGGAGCGCTTCAGGAAACAGCGCTGCGAGCAAGACCCTTCACCGAACCTCTATTTATTTTTCCATGCCTTCTTCCCTGAAGACTTCTCTCAGGCTGAATAAGACCCACGCAGAGGTTAGAGCCCCGTGCCTGAATGAGACTCTAGCGTGGATCGATACCCATCAAAGAATCAAAACCCAAGAGAGAGAGATCGAAAGATGGGTAGATGGATAGGTAGATGGGTAGGTAGATAGAGAGATATATAGATTGATAGATATATAAATAGAGTTAGAGCCCCGTTCCTGAATGAAACTCTAGCGTGGATCGATGCCCATCAAAGAATCAAAACCCAAGAAAGAGAGAGATCGAAAGATAGGTAGATAGATGGATGGGTAGGTAGATAAGAGAGATATATAGAGAGATAGTTATAGAGATAGATAGATTGATATGTTGATAACTTGATATGTAGAGGGAAAAAATAGGTAGAGAAAGAGAGAGAGATAGAGAAAGATAGAGAAAGAGAGAGAGATGAACGTCTATTCAAGGCCCAGTCCAGTCAAGCCCGCCATCGACGTACTACTAAGTACAAACCAAGGTCCAGTTAGGAACACGTCGCCTCTATTGACCCAGATAATAACGTGGAAATGCATTTCAGAAATGCATTCCCACAAACAGCCATAGGCCCACATGTTGCCCACAGTTTCTAAATGGGATTTTGGAATTTTTGGTATTCGTATTTTTAAGGGGAGAATAATATCTACAATGAACAAAGTGTAGGCAAAAATTTGCATTGCACCGGCGGATAGAGCTTCTTTTAACATTAGTCATTTACAGTGTTGATACATTTAATGTAAAAAATGAGGGAGAGGCTGATGATAATATTTTTTTCAAGATTTATTTCTTCCAGAAAATAGGCGTAGACGAATGTTTCAAATAATTGTTGAGAAGAAAAATAATGGGTAATTTTTTCATTCGAGTAATCTGAGCTGAATAACATCTCAGTATTGCACTAACCCAAGAATAAGTCTCAACTGATTAGATCTCAGGGTTTTCAGAATCCGATCCGATTGCTGAGAGAGACCTTTTCAAAAAACAACTCAAGATAGATGAGATAAAAAATTATCAGTTTATTTCATAATGCAATGGGGTCTGCACACCGTACATGACAGATCTATTGTGCGTAGGTTCTACAATTAATTATTGACGTATAGGTATAAACCATAATATTTTTTAAAATATTTTACAAATATGAGGTTATTGCTAAACATTATGTTCAAGCAGAAAAATGTTCAAAGGCTGCAATTTTCACATCCAATTATCATGGGTTTCCACTCTCAAACCAAGTAAACACAAGAAATTATGAAACATGGTATATTTGCATGTGATAGTTTGTGATCAGAGTATGATATAAAGGGGATCATCATCAATGATATTACTATCACTAATATACATCAAGAGAATAAGTACTTTCTTTGAGGGATGAAATGCTTTATGATTTGCCTCATGCTTGACTGTGACGCTGTATTTTTATCTATGATACAACATATCATTTTATTCCAGAACATCACCATAACAGAATATCTTTACCCTATATTGAGATATTTATAAAATATTCATTTGCATAATCCTTGGGGTGAAGGAAAAAGATATCATCATTTGGGTATGTAATGAGATGCTTCCCAATTTTTGCATCTTACAGGTATGAGTGATTTTTTTGTGTTTCTATGGCTGCTTCCAAGGCATTCAATGTAAGACATGCATGATATTAAAAAAGTGAGAAGCAATCATGAATTTAATCGTCCTTATAGAGTGTTGCATTCACCTTGTTCACTGGTTTATTGAAAGATAATGGATAATTAAAAACAGGGCTAACGAGGATAAGGATTTCAGGAAGAAAATAAAACTCACTGACATTCGTGAGAAAGCCATCTTCATGGTCGCTGGATTGTTGCATGAGGAAAGTCTTCCATCTCACCAGAGCAATCTTGCCTCAAAAAGAGCTGCGTTCAATTAATTTCTTAGGTACTGAAAATCGTATATATGCATATAATGATGTGATTATGCTATTAATCTATCATTTTTAGATACATATTATGCAATTAATTTTTGATAATGATGGGATTATGCCATTTACAAATATATATATAGTGATGAAAATTAAATGTGTAGAGGTTGTATATCTTAATTACAATGATGCAATTATGCTAAACTAAAGCAAATTAAGTTTATCCTCTTCATATAAACAATGGCAAGGTCCTTGAGTCATAAGGTTATTGACATTTCTCGTTGGCTTCCCATTTCCCAAAGAGACTCAATATTTTCATCCCATGTTGATCAAGGAGACCTCTCCTCAAGAACATTTGATTTTCTGCCTCAAAGACATAATGGACCGAGGTATGTTTTATATTCATGTTAATTCTTTCATTCTTAAGAATCAATGAAAGCACTCCTTTATGTTCTAAAATGTGTCCTCTTTGAAGTCACCAACAGAGTGTTGCCTGAGGAGAGGCATCTTCATCCGAGAGAAATTGACAGAGAGCCAGAAATAGATGCAACTATATTCATATTCATGGTCTAAATATATTTTCTTACAAACATAGTCCATTGGACATTTAAAGGGAAAGAAAAAGTTGTAAATAATGTGAGAACATAGCATGGGAAGAAGAGAAGAGTGAGATCATGGAGAAAGGTGGGAGAATGTGGTGACCTAAGAAAGAGAGATTGTGAGCTATATTTTTGAGGAAAAATTAAGTCCTGAGACGAGTGTGAGAGTGAAGAGGATGAATTGTGAGGATGCAGATATGACTTGGGAGAAAATGATCGGGGGAATAAAACACAAAAGTTAGCGGTCATATCTTGGAAGTAAGATAAGAGCAATATAAACTTTAATTAAAATAATGTGAATTATTGAGCTCATCATTTTTACACCATGACTGTGGAGCTCTCCATCAACCTCTTATTATTGTGATATTATTATGATCGTTATCTTTGAGCCATTGGAGGTGACTCTGGTCTTATTCCTTTGGGACATGCAAAGGATGCAAGAAGCATGTAAAGTAGGTTATTAAATTTTGATATAAAGGGGTAAATTAGGTTCTTTAAATTTGGTATATTATGGACCAATATGCCTTTGTGTTTACAAATAATGGATTTACTCTGGTGAAGGTGCTTAAGTACTTAACTGTAAAGTGACTAGATGACAAAATGTCCATAGGTCAGCATGATGAAATTTTTAGCCTAAAAAGATCTTAGGCTTTGTCGATGCCTAAAAGATCATGGAACATTAATTTCACTTGTACATAAAATAGTATCCTTGCTTTGGTGATCTAGGGTATGAGTGGACTAGTTACTGATGTTAGAATGATACAAATGTAGATATTTAACAGTATTAGTATTAATATATTTAAGACATTAAGAAATAGAGTAAATAGAAATAATTTTTTGTCAAATAAAAATTATGAATTCCTGAAATAATCTTGTACTTTCCTGACCTTATGTTCTTCATGAAATATCAGAAAATTAAAGTTATGTTTATGGATTTGTGGATCTTTAAGATAATAAAATAATTTGGAAATTTG
Organism: Wolffia australiana; assembly: GCF_029677425.1. NCBI lineage: Eukaryota > Viridiplantae > Streptophyta > Magnoliopsida > Alismatales > Araceae > Wolffia > Wolffia australiana. The sequence continues at coordinate 6,295,390 of NC_135840.1, read as the reverse complement.
AATGTACAAGGTTGATTAATGTGAATTGACCGTCCCGGTATGTATTACCAAAATTTTTAGCAAATTATAGAGGACATGTTTTGCTACATTACATATAATTATTTAGCAATCACTGAATGGCTTGACCCATTGACTAGATGGTCAAAAATTCAAGTTATATTCATCTACATTACATAACCACTCTAGAATTCATCCAATGCATATGTGACATGCATAGCTCATTTTATGAAGATATGCAAACTTCATAACTTTATGGACCACGTTTGGTCTAAGACCAAACATGTTGACAAAAGGCTGAGTTGGAGTAATCTATTATTATTATCATCATAACGCACAATCATTTTCAATTACACTCTTCATATTCACAAATAAGTGTGAAAAGATCCTTTCCTTGACCTGATTTGTCACCTCGTTGATGGATGGACATGCAGTAAAAATAAACTACAGTCATCCTTTTTGTTTGTTAATGACCATGACGATTATGATAACTATTTATAAGGAAGAAGATTTATGTGAACATTATGGAGATGAAGTAATCAACAGGTATAGTATGTTTGGACATAATAAATGAATGCTAATATTAAGTGACATGTCATAATATCATAATTGAACTATTGGTGTGTTTTAATGATAATGTGTTCGTATAAAATTATTATAACCAGTATGAGAATATCATAATGTACTGTTATAATTAATTTATTGAACAATTGTTCATATAGGAATGCATTAAATAGTAAGTATTAAGTCATTTTAGAGATAAATAACTTGTTTTAGAGAGGTTTGAGATTGGCATTCAAGTCAATCACACTACCATATTTTATTTAAGTTTGTTGAAACAAACATTTTTATTAATTATTATTCTTGTGTGATGTTTATAATGAAGTCCATGAATATTTGCAATGACCAAGTGAATCACGATGAGATCATATTACAGTGATCTCTAGACTTTAAACATCCATTCCAAATATTCCTATACAATGGATAGTCAAGATGGACATCAAATTATGTGCATAGAATATTACTATCTGATCCTACTTACATTATAGGTATGGCTGATCATATGGTCGTTAGTTTGAAGACACTAGGGATAGGCGGTGGATGCTTTGTGGATAAAAGAGTTCATTGAATTGATTTGGATGAATCCCTTAATAATATTATACCTAAACATCAATCAGGTTGAGTCATGTCACTGTTATATAAGTGATCCATTGACTAGATACAATAAGAACATATCATGGATGGGTGAGTTTGCTTTGGCTATGGATTATGAGTCTCTAACCATGGGATTCAAGTAAATCTTAGCTTGAATATAGTAAGAAGTACATTGAGGTAATTGAGTGGTCAACAGGGGGCGATCTGCCCTCAGTATAAGAAGAGATTGGCTCAAGGAAGACGATCTAATGAGTCCCTAGCCAGGGTAGTGAAGATATTGGATAAGGTGTTATCTAATTATATTTAATACACATTAGTACTAATTGAATGATGAAGTAGAGTTTGATGATTCGGTATGCCCCAAGTTTTTCAGAAGTCTCGCACGAACAAATAATTATACACATATTCAAACCAACGATGGAGAAAGTTCCATAAGAGAGTTTAAAGACTACTCTATATCTTCTAGAGCACAAGGTGTATCTCGACACCCACAAGGTGGAAACTTAAAATATCTATTGGGTTAAATCAATTCTCGATTCATTAATATATATGGTGATATTGTTAAATTTTATTGATCATTACATTTTATTGGGCCTTTGACGTTATTAACTATATTGATATTGAGCCAAGAGGGTCACACACATAAAATTAAAGGACGTTGGAATATATAATTTATTAATAAGGATTTTGTGAAAAAATCTTAATAAATATAAATAAGGGGCACCAATTTTAGGTACTCACGCTAGCCAGATCTGACACCCCTTCTTCTTTTTCTGTTTTCTCCACTCATTCCACTATTACTAATTTATGGAGAGGAGTTCCACAAGGTACTCAATAAGAGTGGGCAAAGAAGGAGAGGAGATCCAGTCATCTTCTAATCGCATGGATACCTCGAGAAGCTGGAAAAGGCAACATCTTGAAGAAGCTATCCCACAAATCAAGCCAAGGGTGGAAAAAGTTCTCCACAAGGTACACTATGCATGATTTATTTTAGAAAGCAATTTTGACTAGATCTTTAGCTTCTGCTAAATTGAATTTCTTTTTCATACTCCATACCATAGCCCATAACCCAACAGTTTTTTTTTATATTTATAGTAAACTTTTGAGGTCAAAAATAATCTGATTCTGATATAATATATTTAATTTTAACTACTGATTTATTTATAGAAATAATTTTATACAAAATTTATTTAATCTTTATCATATAATTTAATGTTTTCCAATTTTATTATACCTACTCAAGGAGTAAAATAATTATAATGAAGGTGAGAGATACATTTTATATAAATATAGATAGGTTCAATTCATGAAAATGTTAGAAATAGTAATAAAAATATGCTGAATAATCCAGTTATATGCTAAACATCCTTGAATCCTGAAATAATTTTGATAGAGTCGATATTTTTTAAGGGAATATACCTTTTCCCCCATGATAATACTTTCAGGGAAATAAATTGAAATTATAAAAAACTGAAATGAAATTAAGAGTGTGCCTCAATATTTTAATTTCTTTCAGTAAAAAACTACATTTTACAGTATTTATTTTAGAGCTGAAAACCAACCATTGAAGCAAATAATAAATGAAAATTCTAATTAATTTCACATAATTATATCTACCATAAAACCAAGTATTTCAGAAAGTTTTGTTAAGTATGTGTCTTCATCTGAACACCCAATTTATAAACCACCTCAAACAAATCACTAAACGTGGAATGTTGAGATCTAGGATTAGAGCAATAAGGTTTCCTAATACATGTTGATTATATTTGATTTTTAAAATGGTTAAGGATGATGGAAGTACTAGGAATATACTAATTGGGAATTGAAGATTTTACAACATCTCTCAATAAAAAAAACTTTAAAATTTATGAAAACATATAAAAATAAATGGTTATCAGATATTCTTGATTATCCAATTTAGGAAAATATAGTTATCAATTCACTGATAACATGCATTTTTAGTGCCTTATATGAACATATTTACATGTTTATCTGCATTAAAATACTCATATTTGCATGTTATCAAGATCAAAATGATTAAATCTATCTTTAGAATGAATTTCAGAATTTTCTATATTTTTTGGGATTTTTTCAACCATATATTCTAGAAGAATATAATTTTTTGAGATAGAATATGATTTTTCTGGAATTTTTGTCTCTTCGATTTCGAAAGACATGATTTTTCTGAGTCGAAATATATTTTTATATGTATTTTTGGGTTTTTATTTTAATTACTATGGATTTTTAAATATATTAAGGCCTTTTATTCGCGACGCCACGTGTCGTTGTTCAATTTGTCAAACGGCGATGAATCATAGTGCTCTATGATGATTGGCGCCATCCAATCATTAGTAAAGTTAATGATTGGCGTCAGCCAATCAATAACCACGCAATCATCTCTTAATGATTCTCAAAGTGAAGATTGCATTTATGACTAACAAAAAGCTTTTTTGTTTTTTTCTGCACAGGATGACATGGACGAATAAAAAAAAGGAAGTCTTTTTTTGTAATAAATGCTTCAAAGATTGAGAAAGAAAAGGACAAAAAACACTTTTTCCTCTCTCTCTTTTGATTTTGGCGGCCGTGACGTAGCGCGCGCGCAACCACCCAAAGTAAAAAATATCTTCAACACGCTTGACATGGCGTGCACTGATGCGCCGCCGTGTCAGCGTGAGTCTTCTCTTTCTTTTTGTATCATTTTATTTTGTCCTTTTGACTTCCTTCTAGGTGCACGTGGCGCGGAAACGATAGGCACTGCTCAAGATATGTAAAGGACGCACGGAAGACCAAGTGGCATGGAATCCAGGGCACCTTGACTTCTCACCATGCACAGAAAATGACGACGGTGATGCGGAGAGAGAAAATTTCAAGGGCCAGGATTTCTCCAAATTCAAACAGCCATAACTTTTGATCTACAACTCTGATTGAGCTGAAATGTTCGGCATTGCTTCGTCTTCCCCTCCTTTTTCTATCCATACCCTCTGATCTATAAATAGAGGCCTGAATCATTGTTTAATTCATCTAGAACTTGCTTCCTACTTTTGTGGGCTGATTGAAAGATAGTGAATTTTGAGATCCATCAAGAGTGTTCTTGGTGTCCTGGGCGTGTGGGGAGAAGCATCAGAGAAGAGGGGAGATTACCGTGACTCTTAAATCGCCATGATCCTGGCGGAATGTAAAGATCCAGGGTAACTGTCTTCGCCTTACGTTGTCCCTTTCCCGACACCATAGTTGACGTAGTTAGGGTTTATCATCGTACTTTCACTGTCATTTTACTCTCTTTTCTTGTCTCTCCATTCTCGCCACCATACCACTCCACATCCAATCACTATCGCCGTTCATACCATCGTCGATCATCACGTCCGTCACGTGCACTTACTCTTTTCTTTAAGTTAACTAATAACTTACGTATTTTTCATCACTCCTCTCATTGATCATCACTAGTATAAGAAAGTAATTCCTTAATCATCGTTCATGTGGAGACGATCTGTACTCATCACTAACCAAGTATTTTTAATTACGATTAGATATATTTTTATTTAATAATCTCAATCACCAACGAAAATTTTTAACCCTAAAATTGAGATCCTTAATTGGCGTTGTTGCCGGGGAAAGGTAGCCATTAAGGATTTAATTTCTTTCATTTCGGTGATTTTATCTCTATTACTAATCATGATCAAAATAGTGCAATCAGCTCCACGAGACCAACAAAGACATGAAGGAAAGGTAAAATGCTCATTTTTTTAGATATATCTCATGATGAATGGTAGACGATCATAAAGACAAAATGAGAATGAAAGTGAAGGAGATAAAGGAGAGGGTTCGAATAATCAGAAAACCACCCTAAGAATTATGTTATAAACGAAGGAAATAGGCGACGTATATTCAACAATTTTTCTGCTCCTTTAGGATACGAGCCTCTTACTACGATTAATGCACCTCTCAACGAGGGATCAAATTTTAAAGTTGATCATCATATGATTCAGTTGCTCCCTAATTTCCATGGTTTATCTCAAGAAGAGCCGTATAAACATCTGGAAGAATTTACTTTGATTTGTCAAACACTTCACTTTTGTAATGTTACGAATGAGGTTATTAAAATGCAGTTATTTTATTATTCAAACACTTCACTTTCAGCCTTAGAGATAAAGCTAGAAGTTGGTTTACATCTCTCTCTCTGAATTTTGATTCATAGAAAGAGATGGAAATTGCATTTCTAAAAAAAATCTGCTTCGTTGGAAAAACAAATTCATATCGACGAGTGATTAGAGAATTTTGTCTAGGGCCCAACGAATCTTTAGGAGAAGCATGGGAAATGTTAAAAGAATTCACTAGAAGATGTGCACACCATGGCATAGAAGAATGGGAGATAGTCCAAACATTTTATGCAGGGTTACAAGATCATTATCAAAAGATGATCAATGCGGCTAGCGGAGGTACATTCATGCATAAATATTTAGATGAAGCAATTGAAATTTTAGAAAGCCTTGCATAAAATGACGCTTATTATGCCGCCCTTAACTGACATGGAAGAAACCCAAATGTTAGAAGAGGCGGAATGATCGAGGTAAGTGCAATTGAACCTGATTTACGTATTGATCAATTAGTTAAAGCAGTTTCTGACCTAACTAATCGATTAGATAAGATAGACACTCATGAGGAACTTCAACCATCTCAGATAGACATGTCATCATGCCATCATTGCTCTAGTGTCTATCACGTAGAGGTAGATTGTCCTTTACATGAACAAGTTATGGCTATTGATCGACAAAGAATGAATAGACCTATATGTAAAAATTCTAGGAATCCTAGGGATAATACATACAACCAACCTAACATGCAAAGGCCATCTCATCCAGCTAATCCCTCATCCTTCCAGCAACAAGAGCAACAGAATTTCTATCCGCGCGGTCCACAGAACTCTTTTCAGCCTAACACTAACACTAACCCTTATTATGATGAGCTGTATAGAAATGTGCAGGAAAAACAAGATAAGGTGGGACAAATGCAAGCTCAAATGTTAGGGATGATGCTAGAGTTCAAAAAGGAGATGGAGCGGATGCGAGAAGAGCAATCGGCAAAGACGGACTCCAAAGGTAAATTGGACGATAATGGTTCCCGCAACCATGAACAAGGTCGACTCCCAACTCAACATGAAATTAATCCTAGAAATTTCCATTATATTGACAATCATATTTCTACCAAAATCTTCATGAAACCATGCATGCTATTTCTAAACTAAGATGTGGTAAAATTCTTCCTGATATTTCTGAAAAAGTAGAAGTAGAAAAATCTCATATTTCTGATATCCCTGATAATGGGAATATCAGATATTCCTGAAGATGTAGAGGACAATGGGAAAAAACCTGATCCTAAGGATTATGTGCTGTCCATTCCTTTTCCTGATGATTTGAAAACTTCAAAGATAAAACCAAATGCATATGATGAACACCTTTTGGAAATTTTCAAGCAAGTTACAATTAAGATTCCTTCGATAGAAGCAATTCAACATATTTCCTCCTATGCTAAATTTTTGAAAACTCTGTGTACACCTAATAAAAAGAAAAAATGTATCCATTTATCTGAAAATGTGAGCTCTATTTTACAAAACGTTCCTGAAAAACATAGAGATCCTGGAGTTCCCTTGATCAAGTGCGACAAAGGGGGAATGGTTTTCTCAAAATCTCTACTTTATTCAGGAGCAAGTGTTAACATTTTGCCAAAGGCCTTAAACGATAGATTTCAGTTTGGAGATTTAGAACCAATCTTTTTATAACTGCAATTAGCAGAGGGGTCTATTAGGCAACCTTATGGATTGTTGGGAGATGTAGTAGTTAAAATAGAGCATTGTTATTTTCCTGTAGATTTTATAGTGGCTGATATGAAGGTTACCTAAGATCTAAGGAATGCTCCTATCATCTTAGGGAGACCTTTCTTAGCTACGGCTAGGACAAACATAGATTGGGAGAAAGGGGTTGTTCAATTAAAAGTTGGAAAAGAGAAGGTTGAAATAAACATGTCTACGCTGATGAAATATCAAGAAAAATCTTGTGAAGACATTTGTTTGATTGATTCTAATGATGATTTTGATATTATGTGTTCTTCATCTCATGATTTGCAAGATGATTTTACTTTTGAACGAAATATTTGTGTTCCTGATTCAAACACTGATTTGAAACCCTTACCATCTACCTTGAAATATGCATTTCTGGGAGAGAACAATGATTTTCATGTTATTATATCATCATCATTATCATCGCATCAAGAAAGTAAATTGTTAACCATGCTTAGAAGTTATAAATCTGCTATTGGTTGGTGTATTTCAGATATTAAGGGAATTAGTGCATCCGCATGTGTTCATAGAATCTTTACGGAAGATAATGCTAAGCCTATTAGAGAGTGTCAAAAAAAATTAAATCCTATCATTCAAGAGGTAATTAGGAAAGAGATTTTGAAATGGTTGGAAGCAGGATTTATCTATTATATTTCAAATAGTCCATGGGTTAGCCCGGTGCATGTTGTTCCTAAGAAAACCGGGATAACTGTGAAAAAGAATGAGTAAGGGGAAGAGATCCAAACTAGATTACCAACTAGCTGGAGGATATGTATCGATTATCGAAAGCTAAATGCAGTAACAAAGAAAGATCACTATCCCTTGCCCTTTCTTGATCAAATCTTAGAAAAATTAATGGGTGAAACCTATTTCAGTTTTCTTAATGGATATTCAGGATATAATCAAATAGAAATTCACCATGCGGACCAAGAGAAAACTACTCTTAAATGTCCCTTTGGAACATTTGCATTTAGGAGAATGCCATTTGGATTACGTAACGCCCCTGCCACGTTTCAACGATGCATGACTGCCTTGTTTTCAGATTTAGTCAGTGATTGTTTAGAAATTTTGATGGATGATTTCTCCGTGTTTGGTCAGGACTTTGATTCATGTTTATCTAATTTGGAAAAGGTATTGCAGACATGCGTGGAGAAAGAGCTAGAGCTCAGTTGGGGAAAGTCCCATTTCATGGTTCAAGAGGGAATAGTTTTGAGACATCTAGTCAGCAGATGTGGACTCGAAGTACACAAGGCCAAAGTGGAAGTGATTAGAACCTTCCACATCCCACCAACACCAAGGAGCTTAGAGGATTTGTTGGCCACGTGGGCTTCTATAGACGATTCATGAAAGATTTTGCTAAGTTGTCTAAACTGTTGACCAATTTATTAGTTAAAGACACAATTTTTGAAATTAACGATGCAGGGAAGAAAGCTTTCATTCAGATTAAGGAGGCTTTAGTGCAAGCGCCGATTCTACTAGCACCAGACTGGAGTCTTTCTTTTGAGCTGATAGGTGATGCTTCCAACTTCGCAGTGGGTGAAGTTCTTGGTCAACGCATCTAAAAGAAGCCGATGGCCATCTATTACGCTAGCAAAACCCTAGTGGATGCCCAGGTAAATTACACTACAACTGAAAAGGAATTTCTAGCTATTGTTTTTGCTTTAGATAAATTTAGATCTCATTTACTAGGTAGTAAAATATTTGTCTTTTCTGATCATGCTGCTATTAGGTATTTGATAAATAAAAAAGAAGCAAAACCTAGGTCAATTAGATGTATTTTACTAATGCAAGAATTTGATATCGAAATTAAAGATAGACGTGGATATGAAAACTTTGTTGTTGATCATTTATCGAGATTACACGTCAACACCGCAAGACCAATTTCTGAAAATTTTCCTGATGAACACATACTTAGGATTAGCACTAAAAGAATCCCTTTGTTTGCACACATGGTTAATTATCTCGTTTCAGGAAGAACCCATGATGCTTGCAACGAACAAGAGAAAAAGAAATTCCTTAGGGAAGTTCAATTTTATTTTTGGGAGGATCCTGAACTTTTTCACTTGGGTGTGTACTAAATATTAAGAAGCTGTGTGCCCGAAGAAGAACATAGAAGTATCTTAGAATTTTGTCATTCATCTTTTTGTGGTGGACATTTCTCTTTCAAGATTACAGCATCTAAAGTTCTTCAATGTGGTTTCTTTTGGCCAACTTTATTTAGAGATTCTTATGAGTTTTCTAAGAATTGCTTGAAATGCCAGTCAATGGTAAATCTTAAGAAAAATGATGCTATACCACTCAAACCTATTATTCAAATAGAAATATTTGATTTGTCGGGCATAGATTTCATGGGACCCTTTCCACTATCACATGGGCACGAATATATTCTGATGGCGGTTGATTATGTGTCTAAGGGGGTTGAAGCAATTCCCACAAGGAACAAGTGATCATAAAGTCATACTGAAAATTTTAACTTAGAATATATTCTCCCGTTTTGGATGCCCTAGGGAAATCATTAGTGATGGTGGATCACACTTCAATAACGCACATTTCAGGTCCCTCCTCATGAAGTATGGGGTTCATCATAAGATGACAACTCCTTACCATCCACAAGCCAATAGCCAGGGTTGGGGTTAGTAATCGTGAAATCAAAAAGATCCTTAAAAATGGTAATGATCTATGCAACATGATATTCAAATGGGAAGAGATAAAAAGACTGGAGAACTACAGAACAATGTAAGAAACAAAAGGATGGAGACACTGAAAGACAAAGATGAACATGGAAAGGGGTAACCCTTTAATATTGAACTGCCATTATTATGATCTACCGATTAATTTCAAAAGCTTTATAAGATAGAGTAAATAATTTTAGTTACCCCATGAATTTGAATTTGAATAATTAATGAAATATATGGTACAATTATGTAATTATTTTATTTAAAATATTACATGGATTTAAATTTAACTTTACTTCTTTATTATCTATATATGAACCAATTAGATATTTATATCTAACTGATATAGATATTTATAGAAATATATGATACATATGATAATTATATTTATAGAAATATATGATATAGACATTTATATCATAGATATAAATATCTATAGTGTCCATTAATTTTTAGAATTTAATGGTCAGATGATGTCTAATTGACCTAAATAAATTTTTTTTTTAATTCATTTCTACATTTAATATCAATATTAAGTCCTAGATTAATGATATTTCCATTGATCTGATGCTCAAAGGTCAGATTTTTTCATAAAAATATATATGTAAACTACTTCCTCCAAGGGAAGAAGATTTAAAGAGAGTGAGGTTTTTTAAGTTCCATCAAGGTTTTCTTAGGGACTTGAGTGCCCTTATAAGTTCAAGAATGAAGAGGAGAGGCTGGTCTACATCAGGAAATTGAGCTGATCCCAGCTGAACATAGGCATCTAAGGTCAGTCTCTTGACTTACATTGTCTTTCTGCATCACATACATTAGTTGGATACATACCACCTTCCTCATCACCATCATCGTAATCCATCATCACTAGCGCACATCCTCTACATCATCACTGCCATGCCCATTGTCTTATTGTTCATTTAAATCATAAACGCTAAATCACCATCTTCCTCTCCTCTCTTATTACTTATCTCCTACATTCGCCATCTTCCCCTCATTTCTCTGTCTATGTTACTCCCCCAATTCATTCATCATATTCACATCATCTTACCTATTTATCTTATGTATCATCACACCCTTGTTAAATACTTCCCATCTCCCCTCTCACCTCACCATTTCTATCACATCATTATCTCTTACATTATATGTATCCCTCCTCATCTTACATGGATCACCATCCAGATATAGTTATTCCCTGAGATCCATTACCTGTGGACACAACCCTCCTCATCCACTAGGTAGAATTCTTATGTAAGCATTGGCATATAAAATTTATTGATTAAACAAGAATCACCAGTCACATAATTTTAACCTTAAATTTGGGTGTATCACAAATTGAAGGGGTATTTCTTCATCTCCATGTGCCATAACCATGTTTTTATTGTTGTATTAGCTTCCCTGGTGATTTTATATTATTATAAAGGGAGAAAAAGAAGTAAAACTTAGAAGACATTAAATAAAGGTTTAGAAGAAGTACTAAAACGAAGGATAACACATCACTTTAAAAACATATGCAATAAATGATCTATATCCATATGAAAAAAGCAATATTTAAATCTGCTTCCAAGAATATCTTGATCCAATAGTTTACAATGCGACGAAAAAAATACAAGGAGAAAAAACATTTTACAATGAAGTTTTTTTACTTAAGCCACAAAACTAACTTTGAAGATAAATATTTAATAGGGAAGAGATGCCATGATATGATGTGTATCCTTTGTTTTTCTTTATGTGGATAAATACTTTTACTATCATGTTACTTATCTTCATCCCTTACCATACATCTGTTTTAATAAAATGATTTTGTCAAATGATGAAAATAAGATTTTTAATGTTCAGATTAATCTTGGAACGTGTTTTAGATATTGAATTAATGAACTTCTCATGCATTTTTGGATCAAAAAAATAAATAAATTCTATCGTATCAAAAAAACACAATTAAATTTTCATGCAAAGAGACATTACTGTCCGTAGAGAACGGATGAATAATTTCATGAAAATTCATCTGTTATTTCCTTCATTTATAAATAATAAATGAATATCCAAAATAATGTCATAATGTTCCTCTCTAAACACTTAATGAATATAGGATATACTTTTTATCTTCAAAATTATTACTATTTGTAAATTCAGGACTAATTTAAATATGTTCTGGTTGTGGATCTCCTTTATTTGGTTCTTCTACCAGAACTTCGTCATGTGCATTCTCATCTTCTTGAATCTCATTCTGAGGATTCATTCAGAAGCACATATTTTTTGAAAAATACTGTAGATATGATATGAATGCATTCTTTTTTTATTCTGATTTTATGGTTGAGTGAAGGATTCAATGTGAAGTAAATTTCTGGGATTAATTAAATGTTGAGATGGAAGTTGACATTTTTCAGAGTTTATCTCAACTCTATTGTCTCCCATATATTTCATAAATAACATGCAATTTTTAGTTGTAATTTCTTGTGTTTTATTTACTTATTTTCCTTGAAAGTATCATAAAGACATGATTTATTGTACTTTTGGAACACATTTCTGAATATTATTTATTTTATTGTATTTTAACATAATTTTATGGCATTAATTTCATGAATAAAATAATATATAAAAATCAGAATTTTAAATTTGAGAAAAAAAGTATTTAGATTCATTATAAGGGTTTTATTATATTTTTAAAAGGATATCTGTATTTATCCAAATTTTCTGGTATGGTTATGGAACTTGTTGACATTAAATTCAGAAAAAATAATATTATAAATCATCAATATATATATTAATTTAATTCAAAATTTTGAATCAATTTGTCAAATTTTCAACTTCTATAATCATTTTAAATCAACTTGTGCCTCGCTGGAAAACTTCCACACAAATTGGGGGAGGGAGAAAATTGGATGGCTTAGAGTGCTCCAAATTTAAACTATGATATCTTATGATCTAGAGGGTGTTTCATGCTGAAATTTTGAGGGTAATTTTAGATTTACCTCCTCTGTGCATCCACCATCTTGGATCTATAAATAAATACTCACATCCTTGTAAAATTCACTCTTGGGTTTTATTTCAAATTATGATTATCGTAGGAATTCGCTCATTCAAAATCTCATTCCAGTTTGTTGTTGCACTTTGCCTTTTTCTGAGTCACTTCTTCCTTTTTCCTAGGTTATCATTGCTGATATCTAGGTTTTCGCCATCATGCATGCCAGCTCCAGCTCTGCAACCCATCAATGTATATTTGCCTCCATCTTTTTGCAATGTAAACATTAAAATTATCATCACTCACCCTCACTCCAGCACTCGCAAGCGTGTATCTGGCATCATCTTTATCACAATCAGTGGCGGTATCTCTTTCATCTGCTCCACTCACGTCCATCGCTGCTGCTGTACATTCCCAAAGCGTCAGCTAAGGTAATTTAGAATTAATTAGTATTGTCAGTTGTTAATTATCTAAAAAGTTTACATTTGATTTGTAAAATGTGAATAAACTAGGTTAAATGGGATTAATATTTTCTGACCTTCCTAGAATTTTTTTGAAGTTTTTTGTATCTATTTTTTTTAACTTGGGGTTAAATTATTTGATACTTGCTCCACGTGGATTCAATCCTTGCTTCCTATGTGCTTGTAAGGAAAAATATAAATACATATTATATAAACCAGAAGCCTTAAATGACAATTTAACCCCAATTTATAGTTCATCACCCATGCTTGATCATGTTGGGGCTGGTTCTGATTCCTTTTTCTCATCTCTAGATCTTATATCATTCTGCTCCATCGTCATACTTGATTGCTGCTCCATCATTTCTTTCATCATCTGCATCATAGATTCATTAAAGCTTTGTTTAGTAACATGTGCAGATTGAGGTTGAGAGTTAGGTTGAGAGTCAAAGTATGTGTAATCTGATTTTTACAGAAATGGAGGTTGAGGTCCATTGTTGACATTCAAAATTACGTTAGAAAACTTGGACTTTCATGGCCATGAAATTAGAAAGATCCATTGATATATTCCACAAAATTTAATCATTTTATTGATAATATCTTGTTTAGAAAGTTGCATAAACATGTTGGGATGATATAATTTCATATTCACACTGAGCAAGGCAACTAAAAGTCTTTGGTTGTCTCAAAATCTAAACATCAAATGACATGAATGCACATACTTGTAGAGAAATCTAATCATATAGTATATATATTGCTAAATTGTTGTTATAAATTGATATTAGAGTAACTATTGATCTTTTTCTAATTAGTAATTCTTATGTATTGACTCAATGTGAGTCATTTTGTTTAGCCTTATATGATTAACTTTGAATGATAAGGCATTTGGTTCTAGATGTAATTTATTCTAAACCTTTGATCAATCTTAGTTATCTTATGCTCAAAATAGAGTATATATTTCATTTTCAAAAACCATTCAACATCATGATATGATTGGTGCTGAGGTTTCAGACATTATGCGTGAGTAATAATTTATCATTCGGGAAAAAGGAAAAAAAAATAAAGCAGAATTTAAATATACAAATAATTATATTCTTCCCATCAAAGTTAGAGGTCTCAATTTTTGCAGATTCTGTTATGAAATTTCTTGATAATCCTCAGACATGTAAAAATGGTGTTAACTTAATTACAGGTTGACTTATCCATGGTGTAACTTAAAAAACTTGTTTGAAAATAAATGTGTTATTCATGTATTTTTCAGATTCCATCACGTTAAATAACTTTTCATATCTTTTGGAATTTTCATACATCAAATGATAGAGAAATGAATTTCCTGAGTAAGAATATGAATGAGATATATATACACATGAAAAATATTTTAGATAAGTTTATATTTTATTCCAATCTTGAACAATTATTAGTATAACTTACATCTCGATTACCGTATGATAATATGGATAAAAGAACTGTTAAACCTTTTTCATTTTGAGATATATAACCAATAAATTATGATTAGCACATGATCCGTTAGTGCTGACAATCTTTAAAGTTTGAGGGGTTTTGGTTGTATTGCTTGTAATTTCATGTATAGTAACCATATAATTTAAATGAATAGTTATAATATATTAGAATGTGATTTTTCCATTCAGTAAATTTTGATTATATATGTTTATTCATATCTTGTAACTGTGATAGTATGATAATCCAATGGGGATGAAAGTAATGCACTTACATACCTTATGCTTAAAAATTAATAATTATCATGTGCTCCGCTATTTTTAATTTAATGATAAAAATACAATCATGACATAATGAATACATCAGATAGGATGAAGATGAGAGAAAAAAAGGTCAATGTGGAAGAATGTGTAACATGGACATAGAAAACTAATTTTAAAATGATAAAGAAATATTTAATGTTAAATGTCACAAGCAGTGTCAAAAAATGTTTCCCAAGAAGGTGATGTTGGCAATCGGATGTCACCACCGACCCAATGTTGAGGTTTGATGCCACAACAGGTGAAGTGTTTCCATTCTCATAAGAGGGAACCACACTTGTCTAGGTCATACAGTTAATCAGAACCAGGTGATCACCTGCATGGATTTGCCTTGATGTTTCCATTCTCATATGAGGGAATCACACTTGTCTAGGTGGGTACAAGGCAAATCCTTGCAAGTGATCACCTGGTTCTGATTAACTGTATGACTTAGCTCCTTATCCTGGATAGATGTGATACAGCCTCTGACATGTGGAGTGTTGGCATCAATTTGAGCCACTATGACTTCTTACCGACGATGATCACTAGGCTCCAACCTCAGGTTGCATACATCCTCCACGACAAGGTGCCCCTATCACCCCAACTATAATGCCCAACTATGTAGAGCTCGTGGAATGATGCCCTATGTGTCCATAGTTGATTGTGGTTGGCTCCCAAACTGCTTTTTGAGCGCACCCATCGTGTTGATTTCTTGTATTTACTTTTGTTCCTACCTTTTACGGATTCTATCTTTGGTTAAGCCTCTTGGAAATGCCAGCACAGAACAGATGTGTCAGTGTGGATTAACAAACATTTTTTCTCTCCTGCCTTCAAACCAAGCATAGTCTCCTGCCTTTTATTGATAAGCATTTGGTATAATCTAGAGGGAGCCCTATCTGTCCGTCGCCGCCCATTGATTATCGTCAACATCGCATCATCACAAGGATAATTCATGATACTAGAGGAAGAGCAATTGTTTTAAGCTCAACAAAAAGTTTTATATAGAATGGGGAGTGTACAAGTGTCAAGTGACTTGAATATCAGATTCTGAATCATTAATTCAGAATGAGAAGTATATCTGGTATTTCAACTCTCAAGAAACTCTTCAACCATCCACCATGTATCTCTAATATACACATCAATATTTTCGATTTACGTCATCCTACATGAAATTGAGCTGCCAGTTTATTTATATCTCATGAGATGTAGATAAAATTAAAATCAATTTTAACAAGTACTATAATCAGACAACTTTTTATATGTTATAGATCAGTGTTATTTGTTAATGATTTATTATCATAATGTATGTTACGAGTCCAGCATTCTCCAATCCGTTTGACCCGGATGAAGGGTAGAGATGACCCTTAAACTGCGGGCGAGAACGCAAGGGTTACACCCTTGTGGAGATTTAAGCGCCAAAACCCTTCTACCATTTCCTCTGCGCAGAGTTCTCTCTCATTCTTGGTGGAAATCAAGGCGGATCTTCTCGCCAGGCTAAGGGAAAATGGCAGCGAACAAGGGGAAGAAGGCCAAAGTGGTGGAGAATGATCATGTTGATGGGGACTTCGTACTTGTCATCGAGAAGCTTCAGGAGGTTCAGGATGAACTAGAAAAGGTGCGGGCTTCTGACCCTTTTCATGATTTCGTTTTTTTTTTGTCTTCCTTGCCGCTTCGTGAAGGAATTGGGTATCGAATTCTGTTTATCTGGTTACGGGTTTTTGTGTTCCTCTACGGTGATCATGTTCTTGCGGAAATTGATGTTCTTGGGGAATTTCGTTCATTTTGAACGATGACCTTTTAAATCCAAGTGATGTTGCGGAAATTGATGGATCAGAATCTAGCGTTTATTCCTTTCCTTCAAATTTAAAGAATAAGGTTTCGACTTGGGATTATTCTTCTGTCTCTTCTTACATTTTGACTCTGTGAATGATCAACTCTGAGCAGATTAACGAGGAGGCTAGTGACAAGGTTTTGGAAGTTGAACAAAAGTATAATGAGATTCGCAGACCCATCTATGACAGAAGGAACGAAGTCGTTCAGGGAATCCCAGACTTTTGGTTAACCGCGGTTTGTATCGTATACTCTTTGTGGTTATTTGTTTTTTTTCCTCTTTTTTTTGTTTTCTTTATTACCTGATTACTCTAGCTGGGTCGTGCAGTTCTTAAGCCATCCTGCTCTTGGGGATCTTCTCAGTGATGATGATCATAAGGTTTGTAGATTCAAGTTTAATGATAAATCTAGCCCAATTCCTCCTTATCTCTCTCTCTCTCGATGTGCTCCTCTCTTTCTATATACCTCGATGTCTATCTACGCACATATGTATAAATCTCTCTACTTGCATATCTTTATCTCTATCCCTCTCCATGTGTAAATTTATTTCTCTATCTATCTCTATATATCTTTTTTACTTTAAGAAATATCTTTATATATCTCTCTCTCTATATATATATATATCTTTCTATTCGTTTATATAAATATAGCACTCTCTAAATCTCTCTCTCTAATCTAATCTAATTCTCTCCCTCGCTATATATATCTTTGTCACTGTCTATGTCCCTATATTTAAATACCTCTAGCTCTATCGTTCTGTAATTATATCTCTCTATGCATCCAATACCCTGTATCCAAGTCTATCTTTATATCTATTTTCTATCAGTGTCCATATCTCTTTTCATATATATTTCCATCTCTCTCTCTTTTCTCTCTTTATGTATATAGATATTTCTCTCCATCTAAATATATGTTTAACTATATGTATCTTTTACTCGATCTCTGTCTCTCCATTCCCATCTATCTTTATCCTTCTCCCTATGTAGTGATCTCTATACATATGCATATGTATCTCATTCAACGATTCCTTTTTCTATTCTTATGCAGATTTTTAAGTATTTGACGTCTCTGGATGTTGAAGACTTCAAAGATGTGAAATCGGGATATTCCATTTCCTTTGTAAGTCGACCGTGTATGTATATTTTTCAAAGTTTACCCTTTCAAGCTTCCTGCGTAGAACTTGGTTCTTAAATTTCTGCCTTGGTGTTAAAATTATCTACATTATCTATTACTCACAATTTTAACATTATCTCAAAGAAAATTATTTTTTTTTGTGTGAATGGACTTATTAGGCTCCGTTTCGTTCCTTTGGTTCAGACTTTTTCGGCTAATCCGTATTTTGAGGACACTAAGCTCACCAAGACATTCAACTTTTCCGATGAAGGAACAACAAACATTACTGGCTCAAAAATAAGATGGAAAGTGGGCATGGTAAATTCTCACCCTTAATTATGTTAACCTCATTTTTTTTTAAAAGAAAGGTTTATCTTAATTTGTTTTTGAAGAAAGTTTTATCTTAAATTTTTTGACAAATGACAACTACCCTGGATTTCTCTGAAATTCATTGAAATCTATCAGGATATTGCAAATGGAAATCACATTACTTCTAAAGATGGAAAGCGGGATTTTCAAGAAGAAAGGTATATTGTTATCGTATGAAACTGTGGAAATATTTCAGATCGAGATTTTTCCCATTTTGGTGATCTAAATTGCATCATCTCAACAATGTTTTTTCTTTGAGATTGGCAGTTTCTTTTCCTGGTTTGGGGAAGCACCGCAGAAGACCATGTCTGATGGGTTCCAGGACGAGGCAAGTTTCCCAAGTGATCCTTTCACATTGATAGATCACGATAATAATGTTTCACCTAAGTTTTCAGATATCTAAAATTCCTGATTTAAAGTTTTATACCCGTCATTTAAAAACTTCATGATCTAACATTTTAAAAGATGATCAATGTTTGTCAGTATGAATAATTCTGCTGCTTTGTACTGGCCCAGGTGGCAGAGATAATTAAGGAGGACCTTTGGCCTAATCCCTTGAAATACTTTAATAATGACGCCGACGAGGAAGATTTTGCTGGGGATGACGACGAGGATGAAGAGGATGACGGAGAAGACGAAGAAGAAGACGAAGAGGATGGCTGAAGCTGCCTCTTGCAAACAAAGCTTTTATCTTATTTTGTTAGCTTTTTTTTCCAATTTGCGGCAGGGGAAATGGGCATCACCTTATATGAACTATTCAGCAATATGGGCAGAGTAAGATCGTTTTTTATTTACATCTTGATGTGTAAGTAGATATAGAAAGAGTTACGTTGGCAAAGAAAGTAGTTTGATTATTCCGGCCAGGCTGTTTCTTCTGGCCCCTAGCCGAATGTTTTTTCATTCAAACGAAGAAAAACATGAAATCTATGTTACACTGAGTTATGTATATACACAGAATAATATGGTTTTACAGTAGACACAAATAAGTTGAATTTAGCGAAGTGAGTCATAACATTTTCATTCGAAGGATTAAAATTGAAATTTATGGAACGCAGAGTTAAACATATACGTAGAGTTAAATGGCTAGTGATTTATAGCTTGTTGTGACAGCAGGCACAGAGATTAGTTTTTTTTTTGCAGCCTAGCTGGTTTCATCTGGGTCATGTGGAATTCGATGATGTGGGTCAACATTTTCTAATTCAAAATTTATGGAATACCGGGTTTTATGAAACTGGAGCAGAGGCTTGCTGCAAAACTGTGGGTGGGACGAAACTTAGGCCCTTTAGCGTTTGCTCAAAGATATGACCCACTTTGAACAGCCTCCCCTGTCAATGTTAAAAACATAATCAGCAACACATAATTATCAGCAATAAAACATTAATCGAGAATAAATGCCCAAAAGGGAAATGATTAACATTATAATTCATGGGTGATTAGTAATAAAACATATAAACCTCGTCAAATGCAGCGCCGATCATTTGAAGGCCTACTGGAAGAGGTGAATTCCCTCCAACGAAGCCACAGGGGACGACAAGAGCAGGCAGTCCGGCCAAGTTGACGTTGACCTGCCCAGTCAAAATTACATCAGCAAACCCGTTGACTTTTAAGAAGAGCCAAACGGTCACAGGGTTATTACCGTCATTATGTCGCCGGCGTACATAGCCAAAGGGTCGTTGACTTTTTCGCCTGATAGGGTTATAATAAGTGAAAAAAGGAAGAAATTTCTACCCATTTTTATAAACTGAAAAAGAAAAGTGAAGCTGCCCATGAAAAGTGAAAATTGTGGGTATGCACCTATCAGATATGCAGCTGTCGGTGCAGCAGGAGAGATGAGAATATCATTCTCGGCCAAGGCATCTTTGAAGCTCTTTTGGACGATTGTCCTCACCTAGAAATGGTCAAAATAAAATAAATATTAGTCTTAAGGTCGATTTTTCTCGAAAAAGATGTAAGTAGGAAAACTGTTTTTTTTTTTAAACAAATAAGTAGGAAAATTGTTAACCTGCTGAGCCCGCTTGTAGTAGGCGTCGTAGTAGCCAGCAGATAATGCGTAGGTTCCCATCAAAATTCTCATTTTTACCTGGCAAGATCAAAAAGTCCCAATATATTATTTTACAATTTGGGTGCGTTCACTCTTTTCCCAAAAAAATATCAACTCGCGAGCTTCAACTACTCACAATTCCAAAAAGAAAGTTCACAGCTTCTAACTGCTTGATATAATTTTTTCATCTAAAATCCAACATTTTTCAAATAAATTTTAAAGATCCACAATTAAAATATCTATAATTAAAATAAAAAATAAAAAATTCACACCCTTTAACCTCTTGAAATAAATTCTTTTTTCATCTAAAATCCAACATTTTTCAAATAAACTTTAAAAAGCAACAATTCAAGTATCCATAATTAAAATAAAAAATTCACACCCTTTAACTGCTTGAAATAAATTATTTTTTCATCTAAAATCCAATGTTTTCCAAATAAAATTTAAAAAAATTTACCCAGTTTATATTAAATTTAACTTTCTTCATATCAAAATTCAAACCTGTGGGCGCTTTTCTAGTCATTAGGAAACGAAATTCAAATTTTTATATGAAATTGGGATTTTTCAGCCACTTAAAATAAAACCCGGAATCCATTCTTTAGGATGATAATGAACCCTGGAATAGAAAAGTTACCTCGGAGCCAAATCCATTAGCTCGTGAACTTCCATAAAGAGATGCGAGCTCATCCTCTGGAACCTGTTTCCCATACCTGTACAGTTCATACGACCACTCTCAAGGCTTGGACTATACAGTCATCGTCATTCTTTTTGTTCAGCATGGATGATAAAACATTGACCATTCATCAACGAAATGATTCTACAACGGAATCAGCATGCCTTAGTGGGCTAATTGTCCAGTGGGCCTAATAGGCCACACCACCTATTTCCTAACAGACAGTTTTTTTTTTTTGAACTATATTGTTTGACAGTTTGTTGATGATGCCATGAACATAAATAGGCGTCAATGTGTTGAAAGGTGATACAGAGGACTGAGAGAGAGAAAGGAGGGAGAAGGAAGAGCTCCTGCACTGGGCGGCGCCTTAGACAGTTGGAAAAAAAACCAACTCAGCCGGCTAGGGTTTTTGGAGGCCTTTAAAGGCTCCATTACAACTTCACACGTGGGAACCACTTAAGAAGGCTCCCACGTGTGACATAGCATTAAAATGAATGTCCCACGTGTGACCACTTACAGAAGGTCACACATGGGATATAGTTAAGAGAGAGAGAGAGGAAAATAAGAGAGAGAGAGAAGTCCTCCAAGGTGCCCAATAGAGTTCAGTACACGGTTCAACACAATGTCATCGTCACCGTCAACTGTCCATACTTTAGGAGAATTTCACGCAACATCATCCTCAATAAGCTCATTGACAATGACGGTGATGGAGATGTCGATTTTTTAACTGGAATTCTACTAAGTTGACCGCTGATGTTGACGGATTGTATCAACTAATTGTGATACCCTGTCGTCTTAAACAGCAACCATCAATGGTAACCTCGCCATCGTCATCGTTAACCACCCGAAAATCCGTCAACATCAATGAGGGTCGATGACATTGACGAGCATTGAGCCCTAATGCTTGCTGCAGTTACCTTACACCGTCGTAGCGGGATAGGTTGGAGGAAGACTCTGATGAGGCCAAGATGTAGTATGCCGGTAACCCTAGGTCAAAGGATGGCAACGATACCTACATTTTAGGAGGGCATTAATTTTGTTGTATGAGAAAAATGTAAAATTGATTTGTCAGAAGAGTTCTTTTGTCATGAACCTCAGAAATTATGGCACCAAGCTCTTCTAAATGAGTTGCAGCTGCCCGGATGGAAGATATTATCTCTGAATCGACACCTTCTCCGAGAGTCTCGCGAATCATCCCAATCCTTGTTCCTTTCAAAGGCTTGGAGCTCATCGCATCCACGGAGATCAGCCCAGAGACATAGTCAGGGACATCCTGGCAAGAACAAGACGTGGCATTTAGCAAACTTGGCAGAAATTTGGGATTAAACAGAGGAATTGAGCGTGTTTCCAAGGAAATAAACCATGAAGATAAATTAACAGAGGAAAAAGAGAAAAGGAAACATGCGGAAATTATTTCTCATTCACAAATCTGTTGCTCCTTCAGAGTTCCGGCATCTTGTAACAAATGATTCACTTACTGCTTAATAGTTAAATACTCAACTTGCATTAAGAACTGAGAAAATGGTAAAGTTAATTTAAGGGTACATGAATAAGCTTGACCTTTTTTCTCAGTTCTTAACGGCACATGAATTAATTTTAATTTAATTTGATTTTGAAACCAATAATCCTCATGCATGCAAAAAGCCCATGCATTAGAGGGCAACAAAAACCATGCACAAAGAAAGTGAATAGGATGATACAAGAAAGAAAGACGATAAGCCTGGCAGTATTTGGGGTGAATAGGATGCTACAAGTATAGTGCAGGGACGCGGACGGGACGATTTTTTTGTCCCGGGACGATTTTTAAGATACGGACGAATTTTGGGACGAAAATTTGTCCCGGGACCACCGGACGGGACGGTTTTCGTCCTGTGGGACGAAAAAATCGTCCGTCCAGAGGTCTCCGGACGACAGACGGACGAATCTGGACGGAAAACCGCCGGACTCACATCTGACGGTTGAGATGTTGCCACGTGGCCTTGCTAGGACAATTTATAATATATTATAATATATTAAAAATATAAAATGTGTTTTTCGTCCCGGACGAATATCAGGACAGGACTGGACGGGACGAAAAACCGTCCCAAGATTATTGGACGGGACGGTTTTTTTGTCGGTGGACAAAAAACCATCCCCTCCTTCGTCCCTGGGCTAACATCGGACGTAGGACAGGACAAAATTCGTCCCGTCCCGTCCTTCGTCCACGTCCAGGACGATCCGGAACTATAGCTACAAGAAAAGGAGAACGTCCATCCACAGTATTAGATAAACACTAAAACTTCCATTCACATCCAAGTAAACCAGTGCACGAAACAAAACTAATCCTGTGCAGAAAAAATAAAACAGTCCAATATCTCTAGTAGAAAAAAGGATAGAGAGCATTAATTTACACTCCCAGAAGAATTACCAAGCATTCTTATCAAGAGAAATCATTCGCCACATAACATGCTCCAAAGAGCAAAACACCAACATTTCCAAACAAAAGTAGAAGAGCAGAGTTCAATAATCCCAACTAATCGACGATGAACACATAAATCAATCACACAAATCCAACGCAGGAGGATTAAAAAAACACACAAAATCCAAAAAAATCAAGAAACTTACGCGGGTACTGCCGGTGGAATCGAGTCTATCATGGATAGAAATCAATCACACAAACACTCCTCATTTCCCACAAATCCAACGCACGAGGATAAAAAAAAACATACAAAATCCAAAGAAATCAAGAATCTTACGCGGGTATTGCTGGTGGAATCGAGTCTATCATGGCCAGAAATCAATCACACAAACACTCCTCATTTCCCACAAATCCAACGAAGCCAAGAACAACAAAATCCAAAAAAATCAAGAAGCTTACGCGGGTGCTGCTGGTGGAATCGAGCCTATCATGGCCAGAAATCACGCCAAGAACAGCCGCCGAGTCCAGGACCGAAGATCCGAAGCATCCGATGGCATCCAAGGAAGAAGCATACGCCATGAGCCCGAACCTGGAAACCCTCCCGTAGGTCGGCTTGACGCCGACGACGCCGCAGAAGGACGCGGGCTGCCTCACGCTGCCGCCGGTGTCGCTGCCGAGCGCCACCACGCACTGCCGGGCGGCGACGGCGGCGGCGGAGCCCCCCGACGAGCCGCCCGGAACCCTAGCCAAGTCCCAAGGGTTCGCCGTGGCGTGAAATCCGGAACCCTCGGTGGAGCTCCCCATCCCGAACTCGTCCAGGTTCGTCTTCCCCACCACGATCGCGCCGCTCCGGCGGAGCTTCCGCACGGCGGTGGCGTCGTACGCCGGCCGGTACCCTTCCAGAATGCGAGACCCGCCCGTGGAAGGCATGTCCGCCGTGCAGATGTTGTCCTTCACCGCCACCAGTACGCCGGCGAGCGGCGCCGGCGCGGCGCCCCGCCGAGCCGCCCGGTCGGCCTCCTCCGCCTGGTTCAGCACCCGCTCGGCTTCTTCCACGAAGAGGAAGCTCCGCACGGCGGGCTCCGCCGCCCGCAGCCGGTCCAGCCACTCCGCCGCCGTCTCCGCCGCGGTTCGAGAGCGCTGGCGCAGGGCTTCGCGGATGGAGAGCACCTCCGAGCGCGCGGCGGCGGCGACGGCGGCGGAGTAGCGGCGGGCGCGGCGGGGCCGAGGCGGCGCCGGCCGGGCCAGGCGCCACTGCGCGAGCTGGACTGCGGGAGCCATCGCCAATTCGCCGCGGATGAGGGAGTCCCCCCCGGACTGTCTGTCTATTCGACTGGCTTCGGGATGACGGTAGTTCTCGTCTTCGTCATCTTGGACGCGTCATCGGTAGAGAAGGTGGCGCGATTTTTTCGTACCGCACGCGGCATTCGCCCTGCGCGGAAATCCACACGAAACCGTACATCTCTAGTCATCCTTAGACATTGTTCTGTTCTGTTCGTTTTAAATGAACAAAAAATTCACAGAAAAGAGCTGCACGGGGCCTTGTTCTTTGTTCAGTTCTTTTTTTTTTAAACGAACAAAATACGAACATTCGCATAAAACTAGAACAAAATTTGCACAAAGCGAACAAAAGAACCTGTGCAATGTTCTGTTCGAATTTGTTTTTGTTCTGTTCGGAAAACCAAACTGAACGAACAATTCGCACAAAAAGAACAGAACGACCATCCGGTATAGTGCAGGGACACAAACGGGACGGGGTTTTCGACCCAGGACGAAAAAATTGTCCCGTCCGCGAGGTTGGACGAAAACCGGGACGGAAATTCATCCCGAGACGAACGGACGAGACGATTTTCATCCACACAGACGAAAAAACTGTCCTGTCCGCATCCCTGCACTGATTCCGGAAGTTGGACGGGATGATCTTCGTCCCGTCCATCGTCCACGTCCGGGATAGTCCAGAAAAGGGATGAGTCGTCCCCGTCATCGCATGCCATGAAGCTCAGCATGGTGGCCACCCTGAGCACAGCTCTACTCTGCATGGTGGCCAAATGATATTGTATTGGATGCCGAACCAGATACCGGAAATGGGCTATCTGATATCTGGCTTTACCGGACACCAGTTGCTATAATAACGATATGCTATGCCATTATCCATCCAGATATCGGCATCCATCTCAGTCAGAAGGGTTGGATGGTGATATCTGTGTGTCTGATGTCAGTTTTCCCAATGTCCTACCTGTAAATAGAAGTATATTTAAAATAAATTTACGATTAGCTGGGCGATATTTAAATGCTTAATTATGCCGGACGGGGTTTTATATGTATATAATATGTTAAAGCATTGATTATATTTCTTGAATTTTCATCAACATTGGGTTAATACCTCGTACTTAGTCCATCTCCACCCAAATTAAGTTCAGATGCACTAATCAGCAGGTCCCAGTGAATATTTTCCAAGACTTTGTAATTTAGGCTTGGTCTTGAAGAATTGTTTTTACTTTTCTTATTTTTCCTTTTATCCATATGGGACAGTGGACGCTTCTTTTCATCCTTCTCGTTATCCGACCATCATCAGTCTCGTTGTCCATCCCATCATCCTTCTCGTTATCTGTCCCGTCATCATTTTCATCATCCTTCTCTTTATCTGTCCCATCATCCTTCTCATTATCTGTCCCGTCATCATTTTCATCATCCTTCTCTTTATCTGTCCCATCATCATTCTCATTATCCATCCCATCATCCATCCCCGTCATCCTTCTCGTCAACCATCCTGTTATCCATTCGATTATCCTTCTCGGCAACCGTCTCGTCATCCGTCGCGTCATTCATCTAATCATCCGTCCCCTAATAAGCGATTTGCGAAGAAGACGTTTTTGGGAGAGCGAGCAGTGGAGCCAATGCAGGAGAAGGGAAGAAGAGGAAGGGATGGGGGGAAGAAGAAGAAGAGGGGAAGGGTCAGGCAAGGTAGCGGAAGAGCTTGCGGTCGGTGGCGTCGCGCTCGAGGAACTCGCGCTCGATGAGGGACTCGATGCGCTTCTTGACGAGGACGGGGTTGGGCATGAAGCGCGGTTGCAGCTGGCGGGTCACCTCGGCGACCACATTGTTGTGGTCGAGCACGCGGCGCGCCTTCATGATGCGCACAATGGCCGCCTCGATCTGCGGCTTACGGTCCTCCTCCACGCGCTGCCGCGTCTCCTGCTTCTCCGGCTCCGAGTCCTTGTGCGCCGCCACCGTGCCGATCTTCACCTTGTACAGCTTGCTCGCGAACCCCTCATTCACCGAGAACACGTCCTCGTCCCCCACTTCCTTGCTCATCGGCTCCTTGCGCAGCACGTTCTTCCCCTTGACGCATGCCAGCGACTGCAGGCACCGCCGCAGCTCCGCCGCCGGGATCTCCGTCGCCTGCTCCAGCTCGCGGTACCCCACCCGCTCTGCCGCGTTGAACAGCATCAGCACACACATCTGGTTCGTCGACACGTTCAGCTCGTGCCGCTGCCCGCGCCCAAAGCTCGCGCGCAGGTCCGCCGTGCCCATGCTGGTCAGCCAGCTCAGCCGCCGCCCTGTGTGCGTGCCCAGGTAGTACCCCCGGAAGCGCTCGCAGACCGGCAGCAGCTCCGCCGGCAGCCGGCACGGCGGCGCCGGCTGCATCGGCCAGGACCCCGTGGTCAGCACCTGCACCGCGATGGCCGGCCCGCCGTCTGCCTCCGCCGCCGCCAGGAACCCCCGCATGGTGTCCTCGGAGGTGCGGAGGTCCGTGAACATGCCCTCCAGCTTGGACGTGAACTGGTACCCGCACTCCGTCTTCAGCTTCACGATCAGGCTGCGCTCCGCGTCATCGGACACGCTCTTGCCGTAGAGCAGCCGCTTGGCGAGGTGCTGCTTGTAGTACTTCTCGAACACGTCCTTCTCCTGCAGGTAGCGGAAGAGGGTCATCACCTTGTCCAGCACTGCCTCCGCGTCCTCCTCGCCTGCGCCGCGCAGCCCCCGCCGCAGCTTCTCGTCCACGTACAGGGAGATGAACTCGGGGGCGCGCCCGTTGAGGTTGACGAAGTACTCGAAGCAGGAGGTGAGCGCATTGAGGAAGGCCTTGTCGTTGCCGAAGGCCGAGCCAATGATGCGGTCATACTTGTCCTTCTCGTCCAGCAGCCGCTGCACGAAGTCCACCGGGTCGCGAAGCCGCTCCGGGTCCGAGACCAGCTGCCGGCCCGTCTCGCGGAGGTGCGCGGTCAGGACCTCGCGGACCGCCGGCAGGCCGTCGGGCACGCGCCGGAAGAGCGCGTACATGCTGGCCAGGTCCTCGTACCGGTCGTGGACCAGCATGTCCACCAGGCCCGAGCCCTCCATGTGGAGGAGCCGCTGCATGTGCTTGGCGATCATCTCCCGCTCCACCACGCCGGTGATCTTGGCCTCGCTGCGCGGGTCCAGGTACTGAGCCACCCGCTCAGTCTCCTCGTTGAGCCAGCGCTCCGCCCGGCGCAGGTACTCGCCACAGCTGCACTGCTCGATGAGCCGCTGCGACTCGCCGCTGTAGAAGCTGGCCGAAACCTCCAGGAAGGGCCGCTCCAGGTCGTCGCTGTAGACCGCCAGGCCGAGGTCCGACAGCATCTTGGTGACGCTGCGCATGAGCCCGCGGTCGATCACCTCGCCGGATCGCTCCCGCTGGACCTGGTCCACCAGCACGTCCACCAGCCGCGTCCGGACCCCGTCCGCGTGGACCACGTGCTCACGCCACAGGCCCAGGCCCAGCTCGTGCACCGGGGTCTTGTTGTTGTTAGCGACATAGGTGCGGTCCATGTACATGAGGATGTCGCGGATCATCTGCAGCGCCTTGTTGTGCTCCCCCCACTTGCGGTTCAGCTCCTCCAGGAACAGCCCGCCTTGCGCCGCCTCGATCGTCTTGCAAATCCTCTTCAGATGCCCCGTCATCGTCGCTATCAGCTCCGAGTAGAGCTTATCCCCAAACTTGTGCAGCACCATGTTGTATGCATTCCTGCAACATGCACCATCCATCTTATATCTCTCTTTCTATCAATATCTTTATCTCTGTCTCTAATTCAATCTCTATCTCTATCTCTACCTCTCTATCTATATCTCTCTCTTTATTTTTTTGAAATACTGACCTGTGATCACATGCTGATGCTGTGGCCCAGAGCACGCTTAACTTCGGAGTTCTAATGGGATCCGGTACACTAGTGTGCTGATACTAGTGCCTGCCATCTATATCTCTCTATATTTACATGTGACACAATCAATCTGAGCCTGAGGTGAACGATTTGATTACCCATTACTTCGATATTTACTTGATCATCTACCAAGGTTTGGCCGAGTGGATGGGTCCATGTATGTAGGTGTAACTGCAGGCAAATATGGAACATGGGGGCGAATGGAAGGATTGATGGTTGGATGTTTTGCATCAGATTATAGACAAATGGACTCGATTATCATAATCACTACCGCGATTCTTGCCCTCCCATTTCATTCCTTTTTCTTCCACCATGCAAGATTTGCATTGCTAGAGTCGTAGTAAGCATCAATCAAGGACATGGGTACCTAATCTATCGAGTATAAAAACGTTCAAGACAGACTTTCATCTATCGACAATAATGATTCAACTAGACATCTGTGGTCCCTTTAAAGTAGATTCTTCCGGATAAAAACTTGAGCCCCAAAGTCAGACTTGACAACATTAGAATCATAGTCACAGCTCTTCCCGTGTCAAACAAGGGGTTTTCTTTCACCTACTTTCGACAACCTAATTTCGAGCTATAGCGCCACAGAATACCTTTTTTCTGTTATCTATTCCCCAATTCTTCTAATCGAGCGAGTGAATTTATATGCATGTAAAAATGACTGAAACACAGTATCGAACTGCGAAAATCAGGGAAGAAATCCGAAAACTCTTCGATCCAATCACCAAGTTTTAAACTTTCGGAAATTATCATACGTTCCGGTGGATGAGTTTTCGAAAGAAAATGCTCAGGGACAGCGCAAATCACCTCTGAATAAGAGAGAAGACGCAAACGAAGAACATACGAATGAACGCATAAAAATACTGTTTCTGACATTAATAAATCCAAAGATCGTCTACTCGTCAGACTAGAAACCTAGCTTCCAAAATTTTCTCCGCGACGAGGAAATTTTACAAAACCGGAATAAAAATAAAGAACGAGCTACGAATCATAGGAAAAACCCAAACCTGTATAGCTCCTCGAAGCTGAGACCACTGGCATTGTGATTGTAAATCTCGTGAATCGCGTGCTCCAGCACCTTCCACGTCTTCTCTGCATACTTGGGATCGACCTCAACCCGATGCTTGAAGGCCTCTATCTTAAAGTTTCTCTTCTTCGGCGCGTTCATCCTCCCTAATCCCCCAAATCACCCCTACAACAAGGATAAAATCGCCAAACAATCAAATCAAACCAACCAAAAAAAGATTCCGCTATCGATGACAAACGGAGAGCTGTTTAGGGTTTCGGATTCTAAAATTCCGCGACGGAGGAACAGATTACAGCGGAATGACGAAGAAATGAAAAAATTGGCTCCAAAGATAGGAGAACGCAGAGAGAACAATTCATCTACCAGGATAAGGAGAAGATTTTGAAGCAATCGCCTCGGAGATCAGCTTCGAGCTCCGTTGCCCCCTTCTAAGTTCCCTCCTTGTCGAGTTCTTGAGAAGAATCGAGTCTCGTTTAACGAGAATAGAAGACGAGACGACGGAGGTACCGCCGGACCTCGTAGTATCACAGGGGTTAAAATGTCTTTTCCTCTCCTAATCAATTTTTTAAAACTCTTATCCTTTTATAGTAGCTAGCCTGTTGGATAGATAAGTTGATATTTTGCAAGCACAGTGCAGGTACGAAAAAACCGTCCCGTCCGATGATGCCGGACGAATTTCGGGACGAAAAGTCGTCCCAGGGAGCATCTGGACGAAAATCGTCCGTCCGGAGGCTCCGGATGATGGACGGACGAATCTGGACGGAAAACTACCGGATTCACATCCGACGGTTGAGATGTTGCCACGCGGCCTTGCTATGACAATTTGGATCAAAGTCCCTGTATTTTAATCTATATTAATTTATTAAAAATATTAAATATATTTTTTTCATCCGGGACAAATTTTAAGACGAAAATTCGTCTCGGGAGGACTGGGCGGGACAAAAAACCGTCCCTAGATTATTGGACGGGACGGTCTTTTTG
The DNA here is from genome assembly GCF_029677425.1 of Wolffia australiana. Lineage (NCBI taxonomy): Eukaryota > Viridiplantae > Streptophyta > Magnoliopsida > Alismatales > Araceae > Wolffia > Wolffia australiana. Next base: position 6,264,935 of record NC_135840.1, on the reverse strand, counting down.
TTGGTGGACGAAAAACCATCCCGTCCTTCGTCCCTACGCTAACATTGGCCGTAGGACGGGACGAATTTCGTCCCGAAACGTCCACGTCCCATCCCGTCCGCGTCCCTGCAAATTGCAAGCCCCAAAGATTTGTTGACTGAAAGGTGATATTTTAAGATCGATTAATCGATTGATTTCATTCTACAACAAGTAGTTTTTGAAATTTAATTCTCTGAAAAACTAGACATTTACACATATAAAACCCCTTGGGTGGCTTCCAAGGCACGGCTGGATCGGTCTACGAGTGCAATCCTTGGTAGGCCACACTCGGCATTGTATTTTTACCAATAAGAAAAAGGTGAGCTTCCAAAATGATGCTACCAAGGCAAATATTATTGATTATTACATCTTTCTGTTGATCGTTCAAGAGGAATTTTCAAATATCATACTCAGCATTGACTACACTAGCTGTTTTCTGTGTTGAGTTTAGATCAACACCAGAACTAAAAGAGGTACTGGCTGAACACTTCATGAAGTGGGCATGATGCGACATTTTTATGAACGTAAAATCTAAAGGGAATCTTCTCTAATTTTCAAATCATCTCCACTTTCTACACATTTGAGAAAAGGTACGAAAACATCGTCAAGAAGCAAAGTTAAAAAATATAACTTGGATGTCTAGTCAGCATAACTAGGATCGCAAAGTTTTGATGAATCATATTTATGATCAGCGATACAGAGCATGGTCTTTTTCAACAATGGTCAATCATTATGAGGTTTATTGGGATGACCCCCTTTTTATTCCAAAATATGTGGTGCACAGACCTTGGATTCTTAGATCTATCAAAAAATAAAACAGGTCACCCAAAATTTGAGATTAAACGTGATAAAATAAAAATAAAATTATAAATAAAATTTGAAACTTTAAGACACACGCTGGATGCCTTAAGAAACAGATATTTGGGAACATATTCAAAATCACATCCTAGATACAGAATAGCACTACCATGTAGCCAAACTTCAAGGGGATTTTTAATCCAGTACACCAATGTATACGAACCCCTAGGTTCGAACTATAATATTTTATACTATGTTAACAAAAAGCCTTTACATAAATAAATAAATAGTGACTATAATAGGATACAAAAATATTATTTCCCCATCCCAGCATAAAAAACACAACAAAAATCCATGTCAAGCCCTGGAAGTCACTTGTGATCATAACCCCAAATTTGTACAAGTAGGCACTTAACATGTCTCAACTCTACTTAAATCCTGGCAAGTCAACTCCTAGATAAATGTTAACATTGAGGCAACCACATATCGAAGAAATTCCCACAGATTAAAATCAATCATTGTATCTAATCTCTAAAGACTTTGTTTCCTAGTTCCTAATGGGACCTAATTGCACTTTTGCATTAGCGTGTAGTATATTATCATCCAATGCATGCATGAATCCATTAAAATAATCCTTGTGTTCATTTCTGTTGTCCTATCAATCAAACTTATAACATTAATTTCCTTAAAAAATCCATCAAATTATCTACAGAATTTAGACCCCTGTGTCCTAAGATAGCATCCACTGTATATGAGAAAATTTACAGGCTTAATAATTTATCAAGATGTTGTAGTTAAAAATAACGTGAAATGCACGATGTCATTTTGATGATCCACTATTTTATCAATATATTTTCTATTCTCTAATTGGGTTTTAGGTCCTCATCATATTTGAGTCAGGTCATTTAGACTCAACCCATCATACAACACACTCTATGTCCCCAAGGGATGATGGGATGTATGTCACTCTCTCCATCTCTCTTTTGAAATAAATAATCTGAAGACTATCCCCATGTTAGTTTCAGTCCATTGCCTCCACCAATGCAGCCAACCACCACACAATAATTTCTGGTTTTTTTTACTGTAACTTCAAATTTTGACATCATTTGAGATACGAATATGCCCTGTTCTACTTAATGGAACTATCCCATCATGGGGGGGCATCATCGCCTGGTCCTGCTGCTCTTTGGAAGGAAATTTTGATCAACTAGTCTCAACAAATAAGTCAACAAAATGAGAAAAAAGATCACAATATTGTAATATTTTAAATAAAATCCCCTCTAAGATGATTTGCAAGTCTAGTTTTGATAATATATCGATCAACATTGTTTTCTTTTTCTGCTGTCTCAATCCTTGTTTTAGTTCTATGCTTCTTCATTTGGAGTTATCATCATCAGATGCTTGATGGAATAATATTATCTGAAAGTTAGTTCCAAATTTCATATCTTGTTCAGTATTGATTAATAATCATCATGCCCACAATTATTAATATGTGACGTTTGTAATGGAGTCTAATGATAAGTCAATTACGGTGATATCATAATATGGTTATTTTTTTATGTAAACACATACCCTAAACACACTTATGCGTATAATATTTGAGACACCAAAATATTCATAAAAAATTGCACTATGATGGTTGATCACAAATCCAATTGTATGGAGACTCTAAAGATAGATAATGGTGTTTTTTTAAGGAAATAGTTCACTGAAATTATTTGTATGAATACCTGAATGGTTTTATACCAAATATTCAATCAAGTTGACTCGTATAATAGTTTTCCTGATTTCTCCATAAATATAAAACACCAGTGACATCATATGGATAGACGATAATATTTAGAGTATGACCTGTGACATGGGATTCCAAAAAGTCCTGGCCCGGATGCAGAAATAAGTCCACAAAGGCGATTGTTTGGTCAAGATTTTACTGTACAACCTCGCTATAAGAGAAGAAAGAGTCGAGAAAGATACAATGAATTCCATGCCCAATATAAAGGAAAAAAAATTTCAAATTACTTCCCAATAGATAATCCCAAACTAGGATGACTGTTTTAATTTTGAGAGTAGATCATACAATAAGTTATTCTAGAATGTTCTTACATATGAGAGATTATACACACATGATGACGAATGACAAAAGGTTCCATGTAAGGGTTAATAAGCCCCTCATAACTTTTGGATAAAGGGGTGTAGCTTGGCACTCCTCGTGTTGGCAGCATAACCAATCGATTGAGCAAAACAGATCCATGAATAGTTAATACCTACATTTTATATAGTTAACTAATAAATAATTATTGGGTTCGTGGTGTTATCACTTATACTGGTACAGATGCCTAGAGAACAGTACACTTTTAATACACTCCTCATGTTGGTTAACAATTATCATCATATATATAAAGTCCCAATTGAGAAATACACATTCAAGACTCTCCTCGAGCACCCATCATTCTTTTCCCTCTTTCTCTCCTTGAGCACCCTCCCCTTCTAGTGTAATTATAACAGAAAAAATATCTTCAGCAAAGCTAAAGGCTGTGTGGATACGTCTAGAGGCTAGACATTTGTGTGGCTCATGATGACTCTTTCAAAGAACCAAATGGAAATGAATTTAATTACATCCAAAGTGATTAAATCATCCATGTGACTCATTTTTAAAAAAAGATACGTCATGCTTCATATGTGCCATTTAACAAATCCTTTTATTCAATCGACGATTGCGGCAGAACCTTATACTATTGGGGACACCAAGTATTGCTTAGTTGCCACTGCTCCCACTCCTCTCTCTTAAGCTGTTGATGGCTATTTCAAGCAAAGGTGAATCTTTTGACAACACCTTAACGTCTCTCTCTCTCTCTCTCTGTGTGTCTCCATCTGTCTGTCTCTCTCTTCTATCCATTTTGATAACTTCACATGTCTCCCCTTTTATCATCCATTGAAGGGCTCTTGGTTGGAACTTCTCATCCAAGCGGGATTTCTTGAATTGTTGGCATCCTCCTATGAAGGACCACATGATTGTGGAGCTGGGGTTGAATATATGAGGTTCATATTCATTACATATTAGCTTTTATTCAGTTAGCCATTGATAAACCCACATTCCCCCTGAAAAAGACAAAACTACTGCCCAACAGTAAAAAATTAGGACAAAAAGATTGGACCATATTTAGAATGCTAGAGTGGATGTCAAGAGAAAGAAAACTCTGCAAGAGTAAGAAATATTAACTGGTAAGACTCCCCTGGAGAAACAATTTAAAAAGGATCAAGCCATGTAACTGATGCAGGATGACGGCAGCGAGCGGCAGTGGTGACGACGAGAATGGTTGGGAGTCAAGTTGAACGTGTTAACAGTCATGGGTTGGGCAGACAGTCAACATAGTGGCCAAGAGGGAGGTGACGGAGTACGGCGGGGGCAGGAGTCATGCTTGCTACAGGCCACCAACAACAGGTAGAAGTGGGGTGAGACATTTACTATAGATGAGCAGCGTGCAAGGGAGATGGGGTGACATATTCACTACATGCGAGCACGCGGGAGATAGACACGAGTCGACTATAGTCCATCATCCCGTGGGTGGCTGTCTAGGCACGACAGCTGCAGCAGCTACAATCTGTGGCGATGTCGGCGAACCATATGTAATTTCCAGGGTGAAGATAAATATTTCCCAATTCAAAATTCACCGTTGTCTACATCAAGGGAGGGGCGATAACTGTTCTATTTCCCCATTTGTGTTCCCCATCAGTAACAATACCTATTCATATATTGCAGGGACGCAGATGGGACGGTCTTTACTTCTCAGGATGAAAAAATTGTCCCGTCTGCGAGGTTGGACGAAAATTGGGGCAGAAATTCGCCCCGAGACCTCCGAATGGGACAGTTTTCATCCACTCAGACAAAAAACCCCTCCCGTTTGGAGGTCTCGGATGAAAAAACTGTCCATTCCCTGTCCCTGCACTGATTCCGGACGTCGGGCAGGACGATATTCGTCCTGTCCTGTCCATCGTCCACATCCCAAACGATCCAGAACTATACCAGTGCAGGGACGTGGACGGGATGGCTTTTTCGTTTCAGGACAAAAAACCGTCCCGTCTTCGAGGTTGGACGAAAATCGGGACAGAAATTCATCCTGAGACCTCTAGGCGGGACGGTTTTCATCCACTCGGACGAAAAACCCGTCCCGTCCATCGTCCACGTCCCAGACGATCCAGAACTATACTAGTGCAGGGACGCGGACGGGACGGCTTTTTCGTTCCAAGACAAAAAAACCATCCCTTCTGCGAGGTTGGACGAAAATCGGGACAGAAATTCATCCCGAGACCTCTAGGCAGGACGGTTTTCATCCACTCGGATGAAAAACCGTCCTGTCTGGAGGTCTTGGATGAAAAAACCGTTGTCCGCATCCCTGCACTGATTCCGGACGTCAGACGGGACGATCTTTGTCCTGTCCCGTCCATCGTCCACGTCCCAGACGATCCATAACTATACTAGTGCAGGGACGTAGACGGGATGGTTTTTCCATCCCAGGACAAAAAAACCGTCCCGTCCACGAGGTTGGATGGAAATTGGAACGGAAATTCATCCCGAGACCTCCGGACGGACGATTTTCATCCACTCGGACGAAAAACCCGTCCCGTCCGGACGTCTCGGACGAAAAAACCGTTCAGCCCGCGTCCCTGCACTGACTCCGGCCTTCAGACTGGACGATCCTTGTCCAGTCCCAGACGATCCGGAACTATACCTATTCATGTGTAAAAAAAGTTCCTGGTTCAACTGAATACTATCATCAAAGAAGCAAAAGAAAAATATCAGATAAGTTCTAACATTTTTTCTGATGACCGGGTACTATAAATAGGAATATGAATTCCTGTCACTTCAGTTCAATCGGCGGAAGAATGGCAGGAGAGCTCTGCATGCAGCGGCCTCTCTTCGGGGGCTCCATCTCCACCAACTTTCCTCTCCGTTTCCAGGTGCAGGGCGATCTTTCAATCCCAGACGAGAAAGTATCAGTCGGGGCTCTGGAATGTGACTCTCCGTCGTTGGATTGCAGGATCTCAGCGACATCCGGGACGTCCCTGTTCACCAGGTTAGGGCTTTTTCTCTGAACTCGCGCGTAATTTCTTGATCCGAAGCTATGCTTGGAAGTGCGGTGATCACTCCGTTTTCGGTCGAAAAGGAGGTTTTCTTCGATCCGAGCCGAGACGAGAGCATCGTATTCGAGCTTCTTGAACTCAAATCGGAGGTTGGAGACGAGAGGAGCGCGGAATGGTTTCTCCGCGACCTTGCTGTTGAACAAGATGCCGAAGACAGCGTGGTGAGTGTTTTGATTCGGCCGATGGTTCTGGATACCTCGTTGGGCCTTTTTTATTTAAAAGACATGGAAATTGGTGATGTATGACGCGTTTTTAAATCCCATATTCAACCCATCTTCGTAATCTTATCATTCAGAGATCGTCTCAAGTTCATTATAGAATGTTTCGATTGATTTGCCGAACCCATTATGATAGTCTCAGATTCACTCGAAATGGATAATTTCCGATGATTATTCCCACTTCTGTCCTCCTCCTCGAAGCTCACCATTATTTTTTGTTGGTTTTCTGCTTTGGAGTTGTACTATACGTCTCAAATATCATGTCATATTTCTTATGTGTGATCAATGTTGCAATTCAAAGCTTCCATTAATTTAAGAATGGAAGCTCATTGGGATTCAATTTTAAGAATTCATTAAAAAACGGTCTCGAATTCTTTTTTTTGCCTCAAATATGTATTCCACATTTTATTCTTCATTGTATTCGTCTTAAATTATTATAAGGATAACAAGAAAAAGAGAAAATCTCGTTTGGTAGTTCAAACCAATTGGGAAACCCCGTTGATATTATATTCACCATTCCTTAAGGCTTTTATTCATCTGATTTCAGGTTCTTGAGCAAACAAGTGCGGTGGAACAATTGCCTCTGAGCTATGGTGGTTTGCCCTCAACGATTTCAACTTCTGTGGGCCGAATGGTAACAGAAAAGTCTCACAGCTTGCTTGACCTACTGAACTATCTCCTAATTTTTATCAGTCGATCCCATTTGTTTCTTGAACATGCACATGAATTCTGATGGGGGATTCTTCTAATTTATCTCGAGCAAGTGATAATTTCCTTCCTAGGACTTATCATGGTAAGAAAAGGAGACAACACAATCCATCGCGTGCGTGCTACGTCACGCATGGGGGTATAAACAACTAATGACAAGAAAACTAGAGCTATAAATAAAGTCGGATGTGACCAACATCTGGGACATTCTTTGTATCAAGAAGTTACAACTTGAGCTGGATGGGGGAAGATCCTCATGGTGTCTAGAGGAGAGGGAGAAGCTGTTCTGGCCAAATCTGCCTAGTATCGTGTCATCAACAAGTCCACTGTTCTTCCTCTCTACCTTGTTCTCTACATTTCCCTCCAATTGTGAACATTTTATTGATTATTTTGAACTCTTCTTGATTGAGAAGATAAGAACTAGTGGATATATTCTTTCTTTTAGTGCCTTATTCTATCCTTCACTTTCTTCATTTATTTTTTTTTAGGCCATCTCCAAAGGCAGGCAAGGTAGAGAGGCGGGAAATCTGGTGCGGGTGAGGGCCATTATCCTTCCTTTTTAAGTTATGCATGATCTTTATGAGAAATTTCTGGCACTTGATCTTTATCAGGTGTATCTGGCAAACTTGCGTCTTAAAGGAGTTGGAACGGATGTCTTGATCACTGTTTACGAACCAATTGTGATAAAGTGAGCATCGATCTTTAGCTTTGACGTTGAAAGCATTCATGCATCTATACATCACAATGCATATTTATTCGATCTAATTGTTCTGATTGATTAAATCCATCATTCAAAATGTCAATTGCGTAAATTTGACTGATGTGGGGGACTTTTTGGTCCTTCTCTTTACTCTTTGCCACGTGTTACATACTTTGGGTCCTTTTTGCTTGACTTTATTGCGACATCATTTTATTTATTTATTTTTAAGATCGATCAATCGATTACCAAATTTTCAATTCGATCAGTTTCACCTTTTTTGATTTGATCAGGATTGCATCGATTCCTAGCTTCTTCTAGTATTTTGTGTAAGTAACATGCATAGTTCCTCAAACATTCGTGGGATGCATAAACTGAATCAAGGCTTTCTAATTCTCTTTTGAAAATTAAAAGTTAACCCACGGATACTATCTCATATCATACTTTTGCATTTTTTCCCTTTATTTCTTTGAAAAAGAAGCCATCTTTTGATATTTTCTTTGATTTGGCATGAAAGAGGGGTTCTGTAAACAGTGATCAGGATATCTTGATTTGGAATTGGCGATCCGGTCTAATTAGCTGGATTGAGATTGGATCAACAGAATTGATCAATCAAAGGACCTTGATCGATCATCGCTTGAAAATCCAGATCTATCTTATTGATTGAGATAGGATCAAGAGAGTCAATTTATTAAACGTTCTCGAAAGACAATGAATGCAGATCCCGAACAATCTAATTGTTTGTAATTTGATCCACAGTTCAAGGGACCTTGATTGATGATCAATTGAAACCCTGATAAATCTAATCGTTTGAGATCACAATAGGCAGAGCCCATTGATCGAAAGACCTTGATTGTTGACTGATCTAATCGACCAATCAGTCACTTTGGTCTCATCAATGATTGATTGATCCCGTGTAATGATTGACCACGATAGATCAATTCTCTTTCTACAGATCTACAGATCTCATGTAATTAAATGCGCGCTTCCTCATTAAGCTTTCATTTGGTAAACAGGGATCCATTTGTATAGATTGATCTTTTAATCTGGAGTGCATTCTTTCATATGTGCATTATACTTCTCACAGTACGCATCCAACATTTTTCTGAAAGATTAAATTTCCCAACTTATATGATTTTCATGGATGGCTCTTTATCAAGTTTTATTGTGTTGCTCTATTTCCCAGCCCATTAAGCGAGAGCGTGTTGACGGTCAACGTGGGGCCTACCGCCCCTGCTAGCGCCTCTGGCCTGGTTTCTGCCACCGAGGTCTTCCGGGCTGCCGTTTCAGGCTTCAAAGTCAATGATTGGGGTCTCTTTGGCACCACTAGCTGAATATCAATACTCGGTCTTTTCCCATCGCCAGCTTTCTTCTTTTGGAAGTAAGTCTACATTTCATGTTTTCCCACTTTTTAAGAGATAAAAACAGAGGGAAAGACCAGGTTTTATTATTTAATTTTGTTAATTTTCTTCATTTATTCTTATGGATACCATCTTTTAGGGAGACAAAGTTTCAACCTTTTTCATCAATCCCCATCAAGTTTTTCGGAGGGAGAAAGTTTCAACTTTTCTGCTGTTTAGAAATATTTCTTTCCCGTTTTTATGTATTTTCCGTTTTCACCTTTTTTCTTATTCCTATTTTACTCCTCTCTCTGTAATCACCTGGTGTTTGCCTATATATTACTTCGATTTATCTTTCTATTGATCTCTCTTTCTAATCTATTCCTGGCTCTCTTTATGCATATCAACCTACCTACCTATCAATTTAGTTCAGATCCATTTCTTCCTTTCATCCAAAGCCACATCCAAAAATTATAATCCATTTCCTAAACCTTTCCATATAACATTTCCCTATCAATCCACCGCCCAAAATTCATATACGTACTTTATATCTATATATATTTACATATCTATGTTCCTTCTAATCTCATCATCATCATCAGCACTTCTTTCCATGTTCCTCATCTCTCTTTCATTCTCTCTCCCCAATATCTTTCATCTTAATCTTCTCCATTATTTTTAAATATTATAACACCTTCTCATCTCGTCATTTCCCTTTTCACTTTATGTCTTATCTTATAACTGTCCCATCTGATATCTTTAAACACCCTTAAAAGAATATTAATTTCCTAATCACCTTTCCCTATGGTGATAATTATGTTTAACTAGATACATTCCATTCAGTATATAATTCAACAAATAATATTGATTAAAATAAAATACCCAAAACCTTATTAACAACCCTAATGTTGATAATATAATCGCCACATAAAAAATCAATCTTATGTCATTTTGGCTATTTGAACAAGTCATCACAAGAAACACAATTGTACGGCCTCTAGTCATATATCACATTCCTTGATGAATGGAATTCCCTTCCCTTCAAGGAAGGATCATCTTGCCTTTTTAGTTGCACTGGAAGGGGAGGTTGCTCAAGAGAAGAGAAAGAGAGAAGAGGGATGCGTGTCCAATGAAAGATTTTCATGGATATTTCACCTTTGGAACTCTACCTCGTTTATACTTAACCACATTTTTTCTTAAAATCCCCTCTAATTTTTGTGTATCCTAGAATTTTTTTATATGTATGACATTTTACATCCATGTACTAGTCAAGTTAATAGTTCCATCATCCTAATCACTCATTATTTTATATCCTAATTCATTCACATACCTAATTGATAGGTCAAATCGCCAACACGCAGGGTCCCGTGCTAGAAATCAGTTGAAACTTTTTGTGGAGCATTTTCGGTCAACAGTTACATTTTACATGATACTTTTTCAATTGCTTAGGCTATGGTCAACTATCAAACCTTAATTAGTCATCCTAGTTATTACTAATGCACATAAAAAATAATAAAAAACTCATATTATAATATTTCCACTACTTGGCCTATGACTCCATTATCATCTTCCTTGACTTGTCTCATCTTCTACAGAGGGAGGACAATCTCTTCTAGATTACATAATCATATTTTTGGACTTTTTGTTGCACCCAAGACAAGCCCTTTTGGAATTCCTTGAATAGAAACTTGTAGGCCATATTAAAAATATAATATAATCCAAGTGATCAATTGAACGATGGATTTCCTCTTCAATATCTTCAAATATTCTTACAGATCTGGTTGACATTCTCACCATCCAAACAGACGAGGGATATAGTTTTTGAGAGGGAGATGTGGAGGGATTTGGCGGATATTGTATACCAGATATCAGATCTGATATCCGGATGTTGATTTCTGATATCCAGACATTGGAATCCCATTATCCCAAATGGAAGAAATTTCAGAACAAATATATATAAATTTGATAACGTATTTGACAAGCAAGAAACCCACTCTCTTCACAAGGGGGGGGGGTAAACTATTATTTTAATAACTACAATGTTTGATAACTATATATATTTTATAACATATTTTAGACATCATTGAAATATATTATCTACACTTTTTGTTCATTAATCTATTGGTTGTTTTATAATTTTTTACTTCAAAATTTTATATTTTCTATATTTCTAAATTCATTTATCATAAAGAAAAATTTCAGAATCTAATTTATATTGATTAATTTACATTTACTATATGGTTAACTATTAACATATATAATTCTATGTTTCATTATCTATTATTAACCTGAAATATTTAATTATTGAATGACTGGATTCAGTCCACCCTAAGCATATATTGAAAAAAACTCACTGTTAATTATAAAGTAAGTGGAATACATCTAAGTTTAATTATTTATGAAAAGAACAAAAAAATGTTAAGCATTAATTGAGGAATATAATCCTATGTTTCACTATTTATTGTTAACCTGTAATGTTTAATTATTGAGAAAATGGATTCAGTCCACTCTTAAGTATATATTGAAAACGACTCATTGTTAATTATAAAATGAGTGGAATACATATAAGTTTATTTATTTATGAGAAAGCAAAAAATGTTAAGCATTAATTGAGGATTATAATCCTATTTTTCATTATTTATTGTTAACCTGTAATGTTTAATTATTGAGAAACTGGATTCAGTCCATTCTTAAGTATATATTGAAAACACTCATTGTTAATTATAAAGCAAGTGGAATGTATCTAAGCTTAATTATTTTTTAAAAATAAAAAATATTTAAGCATCATGTGAAAGATATAATTCTATGTTTCATTATTTATTATTAACATGTAATGTTTAACTATTGAGTGAATGAGTTTAGTCCACTTTACATACATATTGAAAATGACTCAGTGTGAATTATAAAGTGAGTGGAAATTATCTAAGCTTAATTATTTAATTAAAAAAAAAAACATTAAGCATCAAGTGAAATATATACCTCTAGAACTATAAAATATATACTTCTGAAGTTTGCCAAATTTTTTTTTGCAAAAAGAAGCTTCTTTTGTTATATTTGGGCCATATATTATGCCCTCCACCGTGACATTTGTTATCTCAAAGGGTACAAGACAAGTCCATCAAAGGTTTTTACTGACTTGGTCATCACCTCCACATGATGGTTATTTAAAAGAGGCATTATACATCTCAGGATGTTAGGGATGTATACATTAACATGATGCAATGACCCCATCTTCACCATCCTCACCCTCAGAATCTAGGTTAACATTATTGTACAGTGCTTATTGTCCGTACATAGTCAACACTTCATAGTGATGAATATTTCTGTGCTTATTAGCAATAAACACTTTCCTTTGTACGCGACGATAACATACCCCACACAGAACATTTGTTCTGCAGCAGCACTCTTTGCACAAACGTACAATGATTCTCTTGTAATTGAGGCAAGTAAGGGGATGCATTTTTCTCCCATGTTGTCCACCAAGATAGTGGTGCAAAAACTCCCACATCATGCATGACTTCTTTTAGATATTTATTTTGGAATCATTTGAGGCTGACCTCACAAAAGTTGGGGCATGTTAGACTTTTTGCATAGTGCTCCATAGCCAAGAGTCCAACTCCCGTCCTTCAAAGTGATCCATTTCAATTAGACGAGCCATTACATATGTTAATAAGGCAAGTGTCAAGAGAGATTGTATATAGATAATTTTTTACTCTTTGATACTCTCACCAAGCGTGGATCATTCATGGAATGGGTCCATAAATGCCGCTGCAATAACTGCTTCATTTGCTTGCAAGAGTTCTATATATTGCGATAACTTGCACTGCATCACCTTGAAGGAGAAGAAGAAGAGGATGAAGGGGAAAAGGAAGAGGAAGGAGGAGGAAGGAGGAGGAAGGAGGAGGAAGGAGAAGAAGGAGAAGAAGGAGAAGAAGCAGAAGAAAAAGAGGATGAGGATGAGGTGGGAGAAGTAGGCAGTGGTGGAGAAGAAGCAGAAGAAAATAAGTGGAGAAGGGGAAAAGGAAGAGGAAGGAAGGGGAAGAAGACTTGCATGTTCTCACATTGTCCACAGAAACTGTCGCCGCTGCCGCCGATCCGCCGAAGCTCTCATTAGTCTACACTCTAGTCGCTTCCAATTACGTTCACATTTCACAACCTAGTTTTAACTTATATTGTATGCTCATTTTATTACATATTACCTATAAGGTTTATCATACCCCAGATATCATGTTGGATATCAAAATAAATGATATCCAACTCTGATACCCGGCATTGTCATCCGTTTCGAGAGATGGAGACAGCTGCTGGTATCAAAATGGATGATGATATTGGATATTGGTATGGTAAAAACCTATATCTTAGATCGTTATCCGGATACGTCTAGCAGGATATCAGAAATGTACTTTTGGATACCCGATTCAGCATTTGTCTTTTTATCATCATCTGATATCAGGAACCAGATGAACGAACACTACCCCGAATTGTGGCTTGCATGGGCACCTTAAATGGGTACCCTGAAATATATATATTTGGATATTTTCATAAAATTCCTTATAACATTGGGTTTATCAACCAATTGTTGGGTTATATGGAATTATTTGACTGTTATGAAATCATTGATGTAACAGAATGATGGAAATGAATTAATATTAATCTAGAAAAAATGATCTCATATATTTGTGTGGAACTAATTGCACTCGCACTTTTCTGCCTAAAAAATAGCCTTAAAGTTATTCACATGACTGGCCTTTAGGCATACCCACACAATCATTGGAATGATGGATCTCTTCTTCAACTTGTTTAGTCCTCTTTGAAGATATAGTTGATATTCTCACCATCCAATCTCATTAGACATGGGAGAAATATGAGAAGAGGATAAATTATCCCAAATCTTGCTAGCATGGGTTTCTAAAATGGGTTCCCCCTTGTTTATATATATTTGGAGATTTTCACATGTCCATATAAGCCCATGTATAGGTACAGAAATAAATTTAATTTTTGAATACCTCGACATATATATTAGTAACCACGGACGAGTTTAACTAAATTCATTAGTTCATTTCCTAATCTGTGGGATGCCAAGCTAAACTTTCTGCTCTAGAAGATATAGATTAGAAAATGAATTCTCTCAAGGAATCATTATCATTATCAGTAAACTATACATCTAGTTCATCCATGCAAGACTTATGCATGACTTAGGTTATGCTTAACCTTAAAATCCTACGCTGCCAGTTTAGTTATTATTGATGCGTAACAGATATTGAAAGGGAATATCTTCTCCAATATATTATTTAAGGTAGCTAGGGAATTTAGTTACTCTTCTTCCTTGAGACATTCTCCTCTCAAATGGAGGATAGATGATCACATTTAAACCAATTGATCTCCTTCATTTACTTCTTTCTATATCCAAAATAAGACTCATTTGAATCTCTTGATGAAGGAATTTTAAGTTGTTTAAAAGATATTATTTCATATCCATAAGATCTCTTGGACATCTCAGGTCTAAGGACAATGCAAGTGACATGAATAAACCTGGCCGGTTTTTAGGTATACTACTATTCAAGGATTTGTATATATCAATTCAATGAAGTATTTCCTTAAAGATCACTCACCATCTGTCCTTAATGTCTGAGAACATGCATTTTAGTACCTTCTATGATCACATTTACATGCTTATTTGCATGTTATCAAGCTTAAAATGATCAAATCTATTTTTAGAATGATTTTCTGAATTTTCTATATTTTTTGGGATTTTTCTAACAATAGATTCTATAAGAATATAATATTTGAGACAAAATATGATTTTTTGGGAATATTTTGACATTAAATTTGGAAAGATATGATTTTTTCGAGTCAAAATATATATTTATAAATATTTTTTTGGCATTTTATTTTATTAAATATGAAATTTTAAGTATTTTGGTTTTTTTTATGGCGTAGGGTGATGTGGCACGCTGACGCGCTGCCACTTCAGCGTCGAGAAAGAGGTTTTTCCCTTTTTTTGGTCCTTTTGTCATGTACATGTGGCACAGAATATGAGAAGCCACGAAATACGAAAAGCTACAGAATACAAAAAGCCACAGAATATGAAAAGCCACAAGATAAAAAAAGCCACAGAATATGAAAAGCCACAGAATATGAAAAGCCACAGAATACCAAGTGCTTTGACTTCTTAACAGGCACGAAACCAATGACATTGATGAGGAGAGAGATGAAAATAAAGGCTAGGATTGCTTCAACTTCAAACGGCCATAACTTTTGATCTACCACTCCGATTGAGCTGAAATTTTCAGTGTTGCTTCATCTTTCCCTCCTGTTTATATCTATACCCTCTGATCTATAAATAGAGCCTGGATCATTGTAAAAATCATCTTGAACTTGCTTCCTTTTTTTGTGGGCTGATTGAAAGATAGTGAGTTTTGAGATCCATCAAGAGTGTTCTTGGTGTCCTAGGTGTGTGGGGAGAAGCATTGGAGAAGAGGGGGAGCTTACCGGCACTCCTAAATTGCCGTGATCCTGGCAGAACGTAAGGATCCAAGGTAAGTATTCTCGCCTAACGTTGTCTCTTTCCCGACGCCATTGTTAATGTAATAAGGGTTTATCATCAAACTTGCACTCTCATTTTACTCTCATCTCTCGTCTCTCATCCTCGCCATCGTACCACTTCATATCCAACCACTATCCTCATTCATACCGTCGTTCATTGTCATATCCATCTCAATCACTCACTCTTCTCTTTAAGTTAATTTAACTTATAAATTACCTAATTTTTATCGTTATCACTAGCTAACATCCTCGAATCTTGTTTCTGTTGATCTTCTTGTCAATCATCACTAGTATAAGGAAAAAATTCCTTAATCATCGTTCCCTGTGGAGACGATCCGTACTCATGACTAATTAAGTATTTTTAAATACGGTCAAATATATTTTTATTGAATAATCTCAATCATCAAGGACAAATTTTAACCTTAAATTGAGATTATAAATTTCTCAACAGTAATGACCACATGATCAGCCATAATTATCTTATAAGAATAATTATTTATTGATTTTGTTTTAAGATAGTTTGATATCCTTTCCGAGTATCCTTAGAAGAAACACTTTTTTTCAATGAGCTTAATAATGATAATATCCATCATAAGGGTCAGTTATAAAACTATGACTTGTATCTACCTAGTAGATAGTTACTAGTGAAACCATCTAAGGATCCATACGAATCATTTGAATTATCTCTTTCCTTAGAAAAGACCAACTCTTTTGTAAGAGTCATTTGTATGAGAGCAACCTTGAATGGCTCAAGGTAATCTAATTAAAGAGTAGGAGGAAAGTTGGGGTCTACTTATCATTTTTGAAAGAGGTTTTTGTGAGGAGGTGACACCACATGTGGATCTTCTTGTTGGTTAATCCCTTGGGTGAACTTGTTATATTTTCTCCTTTTGTCCTCGCCATGTTGGGCCTCTAATGTGAAAAATGATAATCCCATTCGAGAATGTTATTTTTCTCCAATCATTGTGTGAGTTTTGTTTACTATCATCCCTATACTCTTCTTGAACTTGTTTGGATGCTTGTTATTTTTGGATATTGATAATATATTGATAATTGCATGAAGGCTTGGTTGTGGTATAATAATATTTTATACTTAGAAAACTTCAACATCACTATAGCACACACATGATAGGCCATATTTTTTGCGTGAGAGACTGATGATGGGACTAGGATACACATCATGGATAAATCATGAAAATGATGTTAATTTGTCGACATAGTAGGATGCCGCATAGATTGAGAAGAGGATATATCTAAATTAAACATATTCATGTTTCACTGGACATAGCGAAGTTGTTTTGCAATTTTGAAGATGAGCCACATATTTTATATATAGATCCTCTCTTTGGTTGATGTTGCTTACATGATTGCATTTTATGAATACCAAACTATTAAAAAATCAAAAGTCACATTTTGGCCAATCATCTCAATTTTTTATGATATCCACATAATACTCAAACCATTTTAGTGTTGGTGGATTTGACTGATCGATACTATGAACCAAGATATAAACTCTCTAAGAGAGGTTTTGGTCTATTGCTATAAAGAATCCATTTTTCCCTCCTTTGCTTGTGTATCTCTGATAAAACATAAATTAGGATTAGAAATGTTATTTAAGGCTTCTGGTTTATGCAAAAAAATTTATAATTTTCATAGAAGCATTGGGCGAGCAAGGGTCAAATCACTAGGGAGAAAGTATTGAAAGAATAAAATTTAAATTTTAAATATATTTTTTGGTAATTAAATATAATTTAATAAGATTATATTATTAAAACTTAATTCAAAAAAGTTATAAAAAAGTTCGAAAATAATTTTCCTAATAGACATAATTTATTAAAATTAGGTCTATTAGGAAATTTTTGTGGGAAATTATAATAGGAAATACCAATTAATTATAATTAAAATACATTAGCTGACACTTCTCTAGTGCTAGGGAGGCCTGTTGATGATGGACGTGAGTGAAAATGGACCAGATTAAACAAATATCACCATTGATGTCGACATAGATGGTGGTGGATACGCATTGGGAAGCGATAGAGTAGGGAGGAGGTGATGATGATTTTATCAGCACAAGTGGTGATGGAGATGGAGGCAGATACAAATCAATAAGTGGTGAAGTTTGATATGGTGTGTGGCAGTGAATAGCTGGGGTATAGACGATGCTAACCTAGGAAAAAAGATAAAGACTTGAGTCGGAAAAGACCAAGATCACACTAACCTCATCGTCACGTGCCAAACGGGATGAGTGGTGTGTTATCTTCATGAGTTTTGACTTGAACATCACTCCTGCAATCCTTCACTCTTGGAACACAAGAACTGACCCGGATGACATTTCCAATGAGCAGATCTGTCTACTAATTAGGAACAAAATCTAAGGGTGCCTTTTTGACAAGGAAGGGGGCTTGATTTATAGATATAAAAAGTGAAACTAGAGGAGGTAAAAATAGAGCTATACAGAAAATTACAGCCTGAAAATCCTTTTGGATTGTTAGATATCATTTTCTGAATTTGGAGCAATCTACACCACCTGGTTCTCTCTATCCTTTTATTTTCTCTCTCTCCTCTAATCCATTCAAATTTATATTTTCTGAATAAAAATTATGTTCTTTACGAATTCAATATCAGAAAATTCCATATAAATGCGATTAAAATAGAAGACCACTCTAAAAATATAATAAACCCCTAAAATATTTGAATAAATCTGAACACACATTTCCTGACTGGTAAACTTATTTTATTTATCAAATTAATGTAAACGTCATGTTTAAATACAATTGAAATGATCATAAATGTTTGTAATTGAAGATTAAATAAATTATTGCACTTCTATAGTGAGTTCATGAATACCTGAAATAACATGTTATTTGTGATTGTCATTCCCGTATCTTTTTCATAGAGAAGGGATGGGGAATTTTTTGTATTCTCAAGATGGAGTGGTTACCCCTTATCTACTATCTCTACCTGGTTAATTACAAAATTAGAATGTTGCAAATTTTTAGGGTATATTAGCATGTTACAAAATTAATAAACAACTTGAACTTTAAATAATTTTTGGCTACATTTTTTTGAAATATCATGTTAATCATGAAATCCAAATGTTTTGGGTATGGTTCGTCATTAGATGATATGATATATTTTGGTATTTCAAATAGTAAATATCTCATTCCTAAAGGATTGCATGTGATAGTTGAAATTTATTTAATATTTCATTAAAATATATATATTTTGATAAAAATATAGAATAATTGAGTGAAATGATGAATGATAACAACCTAAATTCGGTATTTATTTCATGCTATTAGTACAATTTCACGCATTTAAAGAGCTTAAAATTGGGTTGTTATCATCCATTTACATGAAAATACTGTTTTCAAGTTATTTCTGATTTTTCCCTAATTTTCTGTTAATTCTATGAATTTTAAAGGATTTACTGGAGCTCAAAATAACTATTTTTGAATCAAAATGGCAATTTTAATATTTAATTTTGAGATTTATCAGTATGGGGATGAATCAGTGAATTTTCTAGAATTTTGTAGAAATTTTTACGAATTTTTAGGATTTTTCTGAGATTTATTTGAAGAGGAAATGCATTTATTCTAAGAAAAAAGATATATTTATAAGAGAAAAAAGTATTGACATCATTTTCGAACTTTGAAGGGCCTTTTTGCAAAGTTTCGTTGCAAAAAGACCCTCAAAACAGCTCTCGGTCGTGATTGCAGGCGTAAAGATGTGATTTAAAATGTTCCAGGGTTTTATTGCAAATAATTTAATATTGGTCTTAATATTTTAGAAAAAAAAACCGGAGGAAAGAGAAGGCGCAAAGGGCATATACACGAATATTTTTGGGCGGCGTCCATTCGTAGTTGCGAGTTTTCAGTGGGTTTTTCAGCAAAAAAGCTACGAAGAGCTTTTCGCGCGTCGACGTGGCATCCTTGTGGCCGTCGGATAAGAATCCGATGGTGCTTGAGGAGACATCAGCGACAGGAGGTAAGTTCACCACCTGCACGGCGCGTACAACGCGCATGCACAGGCAGTGACGTGGCGCTTGCGGATTCGTCTGCGCAGCGAGAAACGTAGGTGCCACGTGCGTGCTCCATTTACGCACCTATTCGTTTCACCTTTCTCTTTCTATTTTATTTTTTTCGCCAGGGGGTACATGGCGCAATGAGGAAGCACCCCCCTGAAGAAGTTGAAACGGCGCCGCCAATGAAATGACGACACCTCAGCGTGCGGTTAGGAGAAGAAAAAAATAAATAAATGAATTAATCCAATGGCTAATATTGGTTTAAATTCATTTATTCATAACTTTTGATCGAGAAGTCTGATTGAGATGATTTTTTATAGATTTGTTCGTATTGATCCCCTCTTTCTATCTATACGATTGGATCATTGAGATCAAGCCTGTATTGATAGATATAAATTCATTACTAATTATGGGTAAAATAGTAATTTATTACATTTTACCTAGGTATAAAAGCCGAATTTCGAGAGGAGGGGGTTATTCTTGATGGTTCTCTATCACAGCTGCAAGACAGAGAGGAGCCCCAGCCTGGATCAACCTATCTGGTACCTTTTTCTTGTTTGTATTTGAACTTTTAGTGTATTTTGGATGACGTTTTAGTGAAATTTCTTCTTCATTCTTATTGATCTTGGTCTGATTTTCTAAATCGCTAGGCTTGAGCAGAAGGTACAAGCCCTTACTGAGATTGAGAGGAGAGAATGAGAGATTTACCTAGCTATTCCAAGTGCACATTAAAAAACTATAAAAAAACTTCAATTTCTAGGAGAGTAAATTTCCCTTTGTATTATCTAATTGTGTAGTTATTTCTGAATTATAAGACCTACAAAACCAACCAACTCAAATCAAAATTTCCCTCTCAACCTCTCTAATTGACCCCTTGGACCCTTTTCTTTGGATCAAAGAAGCCAATTTAGAGCTCCCTATTTCTTCTATTCATCCCATCTCTTCTAACCCCCTTTTTAAAATTTTCATCTAATTAGGGTGATTTGATCTTCATTGAAGATCAAACTAACTCTAATTAGGGTTGAATTACTAAGAAAACCATCAAATTGGATTCCTTACTAGCTTCCCTTGGACGACACTCGTACTTATCACTACACATCTTAAGTAGAGTTTTTATAAATTTTATTGTATAAGCTAAAATTGACAACGACAAGGGATAAAATTGCATAAAATTTACCCCTATTTTTGGCTTATCAATGAACACAAAAATAGTAGTTAGGCTGACCTAAAATATATCATTTAGGCTAGGTTCTCATGAGAAAATTCAGATAAGAAATATTTAATAATAGTCAGGATAACCAAATTAGAAAGAAAGAGTATGGATACATAAAATAGCACAAAATACATAAAATTACTATTAAAAATAACACATTATTTGTGATTATTAAATGCAACCCAGATATCTAATATCCATAAAAGTCAATTTTCTTATTGAATGGTCCATTAAATCAATAAAACAGGGAGAGATACCTGATAACAATTACAATACCAAAATATTTAAGCTTAAACTAAGTTAACATGTTTTAGGATGAAATTTGGATTTCTCCCATTTTTGGCACTTTTAGAAATTTTATAACACTATTATTTTGAAAGTCAGAGAGTATATATTTTGGATCTAATTAAAAGATATGTGATTATTATAAGTTTTACTGATACTACAATTTTCCAAATTTTATGGAACTTCATGCCACCAAATTTATACTAAAAAGTCTTTACTCTTCTGTGTGGTATTCATTCTCGTTCGGCTCTTGGAATCATATCCAGTTGGAACAGCTCGCAAAATCCAACCACTTCACCTATTTCATTGTCCCCAACCGTTTCCCGTACTTCTATTGAAACAGAATGGTTTCATGTTCTTTCATCGATTGGTCATTTCTCTTCGTTCGTATCTCCTCCTCCAATTTCGGTCTCGATTAGTTCACAAGATTGAATGACCATTCTTGCTCGATTCGATTGTTTTAAAAGAATGTTGAGTGGATGGGTATGCAAGTCAGCGTATAAATCGATTTATTTATAAGATCTTCTATATTTGATCTTCGTTGGTTATGCCAGGTGTCACAACTTGGTTCTTTCAGATTTTGGCCACTGATTGGAATCAACAAATCATTTGCTAAAAAGAATCATTGGCACAGCCAATGATTATTATGTGCTCTTCAAAGCATTTATTTATTAGTACATTTTAACATTAAAGAGCACAACCAATAGAAAAATAATGGAACCTTTTGCAATAAATTTTTACATGGAAAAAATGTAGCATCACACTAATTGATGAGGGAAAAAGGTGAACTCAAGGGGCCAAAATATAATTTTTTCCTCTCTCCCCCTTTTTAGTACATCTGGCATACTCTGATTGACATAAAGTATAAAACACATATATTTATGCAATAACCAACACTTTTTTCCCAGAATTGGGGAGACATATCACCACTATATTTGTTGTTTAATTCAAGTAATTAGGACATTTTATCAGTTTAAAGAGTTTAGAATCAGGTTGTTATCATATATTTACATGTTAATTACTATTCCAAGTGAATTCTGATTTTATCCTAGTTCTTTGTTAATTTATGAAATTTCTGGAATTTATTTAAGCTTAGAATAACTCTATTTAAATGGAAATGCAGGTTCAAAAGCTAAATTTAATGTCAATTAATGTGGGGATTAATTTATGAATTTTCTAGATTTTTCTAGAATTTTATTATTTTTTGGGAATTTATTTGAGAAAGAAATGAATTTTTAAAAAGAAAAGGATATAATTATAAGGAAAATAGGATTTAGGGAAATTTCTAAAGTTGGAGGGACTTTTTTCATAATTTGGTCACAAATATACCCTTAAACAGAACTCGCTCGTGTGATGCAGGAGTTAATATCCAATTAAAAGTAATTTGGGATTCTTATCAAATCTGGTTTTTCCTATAGTTTTTTCAGGGAAGTACGGAGGAGAGAGAGAGCGGAGGGGCATATTTCTAATTATTTTGGGTGACATCCATTTGTGCGCGCAAATAAAAGCAGGAAATTTTGCGCAAACTTTTCAGAGGAGTCAAGTAGCGATGCCAGGTGGCAAAATCTAGTCCGTCCGAAGGGAATCTGACAGATTAAATGCAGTTGGCAGCTGGGATTCTTGAGGGTGGTAATTACACCGCCCATGTTGTGCATACAAACATGCACGCATGGGAGATGACGTGGCAAAGTCTGAGTGGGCATGGTTGGCACAAAATGCACAGGAAATTGTTACGTGGAACGCAGAGAGAGAGAAGCCACCAAGTGCTGTACAAAGTGGCTGGCCAATCAGAAATTGACACACAAATGGCGTAAATCAAGATTTAATCAAAGAAATGAAATATTGATCCAACGGATAGGATTGCTCGATAGTCAGATTTGAGCTCAAATTTTATGGGCTTGCTCATCCCTAACTCCTCTTTATATCTATACGGTCGGATGAACCGATCAAGTCTATATCGATGAATAAAAATTAATCAAGTATTGGGTGTAAAATGATAATTTTCATCATTTAACCGAAGTATAAGAACTGAAATTTGAGTTGAGGAGGTCATTCTGGAGAAGGCTCTTTCACATCTGCAAGACAGAGAGGAGCACCAGCTTGGATCAATGATAACATGATAAATGGATGTACATTTTCATAGATTTTGGATGTTTTGGTATTTTTAATTTAGAATTTATCATGGTATCACTCTAATTAACTAAAAATTCTAATTTTTAGCACTGGCTATAAATTCTAATTTTTACACATTTTGGTTATTTTTGAGTAAACTCCTTGACTTATTTGAAGTTAAGCAATTGTAGTACTGATGAGTATTCTATAGTTTTCCATGTGCATAAATTTACCGAAATGAGAAGATGGTAACTCTTAAGGAGTTGAATTTTTATGAGCTTAGTGATTCTACAAAGGGGCTTAAAAGGATCAAGCGGAGTTGTGGACCTTCAAAAGAGATCAATGAGGAAGATGGACCACTACCAGACCTGCCCGTTGGGCTCTCAAAAGCCTTATAAAGAAATAATCTAAATATTACAAGGGGAAGCTCTCAACCAATAGAGAAAAAGAGGCAAATGGCAAGAAAAGATAATAAAAAAGCCCAAAAGGGTATTTTCTAGTTCTCCCATTGTATAAGTATACTTTTTTTCCTCATTTCCCCTCATTTTGGACGTGCTCTAGCAAGTGGCTGGCCAGCAGGACAAGGCATTTTTCAGAATCCAGGTTGTTCAGCCTGCTTTATGTAAGTTTTTTGAAATTTTCTCTTAATCTAATCTCTTGTTTGCATTGAAAAATGCCTGATCCTTGAAAAATGTAAGGACCCAGAATTGAGAGGAAGCATTGAGGGCTCAGTGAACTTGCATTGAGGTTTTAGGATCTTAGATTTCTATTTTTTCCATCATTATCTATCCATTCACCCTTAAAATCCATCATTTTCCTACTCTAAACACTCATTTTCTCTACTTTCTCTCTCTTGAATTGGTCATTTCTCTCTCTAGACCTTCATCCATATCACTAGTTCATCCCCAAAATTTTTCATAAAAAATCTCCATTTACACCTTTAAATTCCCTCTCAAACTCTCTCTACACCATCTCTTCATTTTCTCTCTCTATCTCTTCATTTTTTTTCTCTCTCTCTCTCTATCCTCTCATTTCAACATTTCCTCTCTCTAAACACGTTTGTTTCTCCCTATAAAATATCTCCCTATCTTTATATAGATCCTCAAGCATTCCCCACTTCGAATCCCAAAAAAAGCGCATTAAAATATCACTTTAATCCTTTCAAAGCTCAAATTCTCCCCCTTCTAACCGCCACCGTGCACTGCCGTGCAGTGCCTGTGCGGCAGGGACAGCCCTCTGCTAGCTGGTTCGCGCACAAGCATCACACACTACCTCAGGGCACATGATAACCCTATTGGGCTAAGCCCAATAAGGGTTTAAGCCCATTTCGCTAAGTCTTCACTTAGCCAAATTGGGCTAAACTTGTGGGCTGATCCACTAAGGCCAGCCCTATACAAGCCACACCAGGCCTGCCGGCCAATCCGTTCTGCCACCACTGCCGCCACCCCGCCCCCACCGGCGATCACCGGAGTAGGTAAATTATATCTTTTTAGTATTTAAAAATTATTACAAAATCAGTAAAAATTAGAATTTTTTTTAAAATATTTTCTGCATTTAAAAATTCCAAAAAAATTAGGAAAAATCCTAAAAATTCATATAATCAATTTACGTTCATTATAACATCGTCAAAAAATTCTTTAAAAATATCCAACTCTCGTTTCCAATATTTCTAGTGGTTTTGGTATGAATTAAATTCCAGAAAATTCTAAAAATATTTATTTTTGATTTATTTTGTTATGAAAAATTAGGAAAATTAGTGTACACATATATTTTTGTGTTTTTTTTTGTATTTTTGCTTTAAACTAAATCATAGGAAATTATATAAAATACCTAAAATCTAGAGAAATTGTATTTCTCATTTTTAAAATCAGTCTTTATCCCAAGCTTGAGAAAAAAATCTGAAATTGATTTTCTCTCTCTTTGTGGATCGACCCCTTACTTTCCCTATATTAATTACATAGTATTGAAGCGGAAAATTTCCATAAATATTTTTGGTTAAGTCTGAATCAAAATAATGACATAAAACCACTAAATTTGGACTTATCAACCAAGTGCATTTGGTATTTTTACTTCATTGTATTGAATTTTAGTGTATTTTGGATTACTTTCTAGTGAAATTTTTGGTTTTTCTTCCTGGTCTTAGCCTGAAATTCTAAATCACTTGGCTTGAGCGGCATGTACAAGCCCTTGCTTGGATCACTAGGATTGATTATTGAAGTGAGCTGACAGTTCCAACTGCACTTTAAGAACACAGAAAAGAGTTTAATTTCTAGGCAAGATTATATTAGGTTTATGAGATGGTAGTGAGCTAGTTTGGATATCAATTTCCCCCAAAAACAAATTAACACTAGATTTTTTTCTTAAACCCTTTATTTGACTACTATGATCCTTTTGATTGGATCAAAGCAGTCAATTTAGAGAATCCGTAATTCTTCTATTCTTCCCATCTCCTCTACCCTCCTTTCCAAATTCTTCATGTAATTAGGGTAATTTGATCTTCATTGAAGATCAAATGAACCCTAACTAGGGCCAGATAACTCAATTTGATCAATAATTGAATTGCCTTACTAGCCTCCTTTGGAAGACCCCTACACTCATCATTATACATCTTAAGTTTAGGGATTTACAAATTTTATTGCATCAGATAAAATTGACAACGATAAGGGATTAAAATTGGATAATTCAACCCTTATTTCTAGCTTATCAATCATACTCATTGATAAGGGGAAAAAGGTGAACTCAAGGGGCCAAAATATCATTTTTTTCTTTATCCACCTTTTTAGTACATGTGGCATACTCTGATTGACATAAAGTTTAAACCACATAAATTAATGCAATAGCCGACACCTTATTCCCATAATTGGGGAGACATATCATCACTAGATGGGATAATGTACTCAATGATGGATTTTGATGCAAAATATTCTTGGAAAACCTGAGGATTCTGTTCCTCAATGGTGATCCGTGGTGAGGCATTAGAGAAATCAAATGGTATGATTGCTCCAAATTCAAACCAAGATATCTAAGAATCCAACATGCTTTTTGGGATCAAATTTAAGGCTTTTCTAGCTTGACCTCCCCTATCCATTCGTCATAATATATAAATAAGCCCCCTTCCATTCTTTGTGAAAAACTTAATTTGGATTTAGTTCTTTATATTGATTAGGAGAGTGATTTTCTTATTCAAAATCTTGTTTGGGTTTGTTCTTTAAAATTTGAAGTAAAGGGATGAAGGAGTGGTCTTCTGATTTAGACTCATGAAGAGAAAGCATCAATTGGCACATTGGGTACATGATCAATGAGGTCAGTATTTGCATACTCACCCAGGTTAAATAGGAACATTATTTAAAATTATTTTGTGATGATAGCCTAGGTTTTTACTGTCCCGTATGCCACCAACAACTTTTCTTCTCAATAGTGTATACCCCCCTCCATCTTTGTCGCTACGAGCAATGGGAAATCCATATTAGTTGCCCGCTCTACCTTGCTAATGCCTATCCCCCCCATATTCTCTGCTGCATTTTCTGATGATAAAACCGCTCCATTCCATCAATCAATCACCATGTTTCTCTTCAACTGACATCATCAAAATGCTTATTAAATTAATTTTATTTAATTGATTACTTCCATAAATTTTTTGAATTGAGATAATAGGTTAAATAGGAAAGTCATTTTTATAATCATCTTAGAATTATTATGAACTGATTTTTAGTATTTTTTAGTTAATTAAATTTAGTTTTTGAAAATTGTATACACATCCTAAAAATAATTATTAAACATAAAGTTCACTTATTCAATGCTTGCTTCATGTGGATTCTACCCTACTTTGTTTTATGATTATATGAAAAATAATAAATATTTTAGTATAAATCTGAAGTCTTGACTTAAAAAATTAAACCCCTAGAATTAGAATGTTGTAATCAAAGGCCATGTAACATTTACCAGTATGTGGACGGACAGAGTAATATTTTTAATCTCAATGGTAGGCAGACCAATGAGACTATTTTTTCATCATAAGGAATAGGCACATCATCACCATCATTTTAATGAGTCATGTTAATAAACTTCACAGTGAAATAAGGTGCGTTAATGCATGTGAAAGGCCACTTATAAAACTTTTCAATAGTACCGTGTCAGGAAAAAAAACTGAATGGGCAGAAATCCTGGATTGATAAAGCAGGAAAATATCCGAAGTATGCCTTAATAACAGATCCAAGGTCATTGAGGGACGGAAAGCCATTGTTGTGGGGGTAGGAAGAGAGAGGAGATAAAGAACGGAGAAGAATGTAGAAGGAAAATAAGGCATCAACTTAAGATCCTGGAGAGAAGAGAAGAAGAAGGAAGAACCAGGAAGAGGGAGAAGGAAGACAAGAAAGGGTGGCGGCAGAAGAATCGTGATTTTTCCATTTTGAAAACCAAAACACTCTGACGCGAACATAAATAGGGTTTTCCCACTATGTGGGACCCACATTGATTGAGTTCACTACACTCCCCCTTCAGGATGTGATGTTAACTAACATCCAACCTGACTCAAACATAAGCACAAAATAAACAACAAAGTAATAACATCATGGATCATCAAGAAATCATAGAGCCCCATTGTTGGTAAAGATATCATGCATCTTCATTTTAGTAAACAAGGAAGTGAATGTCGGTGAGTTCACCCCTTTGTCAAGATGTCTGCAACTTGCTTAGTTGAGCCAACATGTATGAAGTGACAATCAATCTCTTTTATGCATGGTACGATCATGTTGCACGGGTTTGTTCGCAATGTTGATAGCAGCTATATTGTCACAATATAAGACAAGTGGATCAGGACTAAGTAGATCTAGTTCCAAAAAGAGTGTATGTAGCCACAACATTTCACACACACCTAGGGCCATTGATCTATATTCATCTTCAGCTGTAGATCTAGCAACAACACTTTGTTTCTTACTTCTCCATGAAACTGGATTCCGTCCGACAAACACAATGTATCCTAAAGTTAAGCGTTGATCGTCTTTTTTTCCTGCCCAATCAGCATTTGTGTAACATTCCACTTTCAAATTCTTGTCATTCGAATATAGCACTCCATGACCTGGATTACCTTTTAGATACCTTCGTATCTGCATGGCAACACCTAAGTGGCGTGATCTTGGATCGTGCATGAACTAACTAACCGCATTACCATCATAAGTAATATCAGAGTGTGTGTGTGTGACAAATAGATTAATCGTCCCACCAATCATTGATATTGTAATTTATCAACCTTCTCCCCCTCATTAAGTACCAGCTGATGATTATGTTCTATAGGGGTATCAATTGGCTTACACCCTAGCATCTCAGTCTCTATAAGGAGATCTATTGTGTATTTGCATTGAGTGAGAAAGATACCTTCTTTTTGTGTCAACATATACAATGAAGACAGTAATTTTACCCATGTGTCTTCAGAAGAAAAGGGTGTAATCAGCATTGCTTTGTTGGTATCCCATTCCTAGAACAACCTTGCAGAAGCGATCAAACCATGCCCTTGGGGATTGCTTCAAGCCATACAAAGATCTTGTTAGACGACATACTTTGCCTTTCGTTTGTGATTTATCAAATACTGGAGGGAGTCCATATACATTTATTTTTGGAGGTCACTGATAAGCCAAAAATAGGGGTGAATTTTATGCAATTTTAAACCCTTGTCGTTGTCAATTTTTGCTTATACAATAAAATTTATAAAAACTCTACTTAAGATGTGTAGTGGTAAGTACGAGTATCGTCCAAGGGAAGCTAGTAAGGAATCAAATTGATGTTCTTCTTGAATAATTTGAACCTAATTGGGGTTAATTTAATCTTCAATAGAGATCAAATTACCCTGATTAGAGGAGAAATGTTGAAAGGGGGATAGAAGAGATGAGATGAATAGAAGAGATAAGAGACTCTAATTTGAATTAATTGATCCAATTGAAGGGATCAAAGAGTTCAAATAGAGAGATTGAGAAGCAGATTTAGATTTGTTTTGGTTGATTCTGTTGATTTGATGATTCAGGAAAAACTACTCTACTGAATATTGAAATGGGAAATTCAATATCCTAGAAAGTTAACCCTTTTATGTTGTTTTTTTATAGTTTTCTTGAAATGCATTTAAATACCCAGTTAAATATCTCAATTACTACTCTCAATCCTAATCAGGGCTTGTACATGGCGCTCAAGCCAAATGATTTAGAAGTTCAGACAGAAATTAAGAAGAACGATTAAGAGGTTCAACTAATAACATCCAAAATACACCAAAAAATTTCAAATACAATGAAGGAAAAGGTACCAAACAAGTTAATCCAGGCTGGAACTCCTCTCTGTCTTGCAGCTGTGATAGAGAACCATCAAGAATGAGCATCTCCTCTCGAAATCTAGCTTTTATACTTAGGTTAGATGGATAAAAATTACCATTTTACTATCATTTAGTAATTAATTTTTATCCATCAAAGTAGGCCTGATCTGAAAGATAGAAAGAGGGATCCAGACGAGAAAATCCATTAAAAAATCATCTGAATCGGACTTCAGAATAAAAAGTTATTAATAAATGAATTTAAAGCAATTTTAGCCATTGGATTTAAATCCATTTATTAATTAATTTTGTTTTTAAACACGCAATGATGTGTCGTTATCTCATTGGCTGATGAATTTAAACTTAAAATGGTGGGTTTGATCTCGTTGCGCCACGTACCCCTGGAAAAAAAATAAAAACAAAGAAAAAATATCAGCAGCATTTAATGTATAAGTTTAAAACGCATCTAACATGCGTTTCTTAAAGCGGCGACCAATAAATCGCCTCCACGTCACCACCCGTGCTTGCGCTTTGCATGCGCATCGCGGGCGGTGACCTTACCACCCAGTGGCCGCCATCACAAAGCGCCGTCGGATTCTCATCTAACGGCTGGAATGATGCCCCGTTGGCGCCCGAAAAACTGCCCGGCTACTTTGCACAAAAACCCTTTTTAGAAGACAACATTTCAGTTGAACGCCGCCCAAAAGTATTTGCGTACATACCCTTTGCACATTCTCACTCCGATTTCTAATAAAAATCATTAAAATAATAATAATTAATTGAAATAAAACCCTGTATCTGTTTAAATAATAACTTTACGCCTGCATACACGATCGGGAGCTGTTTTTGAGGACATAATTGCAACTCAAATTTACGAAAAGCCCCTCAAAGTTTGAAAATAGCTTTAATACTCATTTTCGCCTTGTAAATATATCCTTTTCTTAATAAAAAATGCATTTCTTCCTCAAATAAATCTCAAAAAAATCCTAGAACATTCTAGAAAATTCAGAAATTCATCTCCATACTAATAAATCTCAAAATTAATTATTAAACCTGCCATTTTCATTAAAAAGTAATTATTTCAAGCTGAAAAAAAACCCTTAAAATTCATAAAATTAACAGAAATTTAGCGAAAAATCAGAAATCACTTGAAAACATTATTTTCATGTAAACATATGATAACTGATAACTTGAAAATTAACATGATTAATTAATGAATTTTACTTTATATTTATGTGTTTAAATGACTATATTTGCATGTTATCATATTAAAAATGAAGATAAATCACTTACACTTTGAATTTATTATTATTTCTGATTTATTATCATTTTTTACATGGAATTTAACCTTATTTCAGTGATGAAATATTTTTTACAGGGCCTTAAATACTTGGCTAAAGGTTGGTAAGGGCTTTCCTGATTTTTCTGGAATTGTTCCATATTGTTTTATAATTTTCTGACCATTATTTAGTCAAGAAATGATTTTGGATTAAAAGAATTGATATTTATTAATTTATTAAATATTTTTAAAAGAATTTTCTATTAAATAGGTGGCGTCCACGTCATTCGCCCAAAAATTCGGGCGAATGATTGGAGCGCCAGATTTTATCAATGATTAGCTCATTGTGGCATCGCGAATCGCGTGCTTGATTCTTTGCACGTGAATCGGTTAGCCGCGTGCATTTAACGCACGCGGCAACCGACACACGTGATTAAAGATGCATGCGGCATCGATTCGCCACGTGCATTAAATGCACGCAGAAATCGATGATGCAAGCGTCAAAATATGCAGCTGCATTTGTCTTTTTCTGCTTATTTCATAGAAAAATAATAATAAAAGGGCGACGTGGCATCTTTTGGTCCATTTAAATATAGGAATCACTTTCAAATGATTGCGGGCGGCGGATGCGGACAACAACGTGTCAGAGCACGATCCGAGAAGGCGGAAAACTTGAAAAAATATTCCGACCAATAGAAAAATGCCATTTTCCTACCTTCTTGGAGGAGAGATAAATACATCCAACGGCCTAGATTAATCCTCACTAAAACCTTGATATCTTGAGATCTAGATGTTCCAAAGTTATCTTGAGATTTCTCCCTCTATAATCCAGACTGTTGGATCTTTTAATGGAGGTTTGTAAATGGGCAAAAATGACTTTTTGAAGCTCTCTCCAATGATTTGGCCAGGAAGGACACAAGGGATGCTTTGGAAGTCAACAGTTCTTGATTCTGCACTCAAAGTTGTAAGTTTCTGATTTGTATTTCAATCTTGTTCTTGAACGATTCTAAAACGCCAAGACATGGGCGAAGTGTACATGCCCTAGAAGTTGGTTTTGAATAAAATTAGCACTGCATTTTGATTCTGATTCAAGATCTGATTTTTGATCTTTAATTCTACATCAATTTAAAACAGTTCTGCTTTATTATATTTTTAATTTAGGGTCGGGTTTCATCTTTTCCCCAAATTATTCACTTTCTATCTCTAGGTTAATTTGTCTAGTTTCTCTCTCCAGTTTTCAAGTTTTATTATTTAGGAATTTAATTTAATATATCAAAAACCTAAAAATAAAATTTGATTAAAAAATTCATCCATCCTGAAGTCCAATATAAAAAATCCCTTTCTTGATTATTTAATTCCCAATTTTGATTCATAAAAATTGTCTTAAAATTTTATAATAATTGGGAAATTGATAATCCGAATTAATCTGATCTTAAAATTGAAATATTTCTATCTTGAGCTTTCTGACCAAAATATTTAAAATCAAAATTAAGTCTTACTTGATTTTGATTAATTAAAAACATTATTAAGCATAATTAAGATTTATTAATTACAAAATTAATTCATCTTTGAATTAATTCATTGAAATTGGATAAAAATTCTTATTTGTTGCCTCCCTGTGGTTCGACCCCTTGCTTGCTCTATATTCTATATTTAGTGATTAAGGGAAATTATAAATTTTATTGTATAGGTCTAAAGGCCAAATCAACGACATATTTACATGCATTTATAGGCTTATCAATAACAACCCTTTCTAATCTCGTTAAATGCATAAAATTGTGCCAAATTTCTTGAAATAAAGACCAAAATTAGGGTGTTATCAGTCACCATGTATTATTGCTTTCTTAACATCAAACTGAGATAGATCCCGTCCTTGATTTGCCACAGATGAGATAAGAGTCCATATAGAGATCATCTTTGCAACAGGTACAAATGTTTGCTCATAATCTAGTCCATAAGTTTGAGCATATCCTTTTGCCACCAATCTTGCCTTGTATTATCCTTATGGAGTTTGCTTTATTGTGAATACCCACTTACAGCCCACCGACGTCTTCCCATCTGTTAGTTTAGTAAGTTCCCATGTTTTATTTTTTTCAAGAACATCCATTTCCACACGGATTGCTTGTTTCCACTTTGGCTCTTCCCATGCTATTTTCCAGCTTTTGGGAATACTTATAGAAGATAGAGCTTCAATAAAGCTTCAATGGGATGGTGCGAGGACTTAATAAGACACAAAATTTGCTACACCATGCTTGTATCCAATGCCATCACGAAATCTTGAAGGGAGTACTTTGAGACGTACCCCTTTGCGTAAAACGAGCGGGACATCTAAGTCTCTTGCTTGCTCATTAGGCTGCTCCTCAACATGTTCATCATTATGTGGGAGAGATTATGGAGTTAACTTTGATATTGCAGGAATCTCTTCATCAGGAGCATGGGTTTCTTGAAAAAGTTGCTCCCTTGTTTGTCACTTGAGATAGCTTAAGTGTCACGTTGGAGATTGTGATATATTGTTTGAGATTGATATTCTGATGATGGTGGTGTCTCCCAAATTATAGTGTTGTTGTCACTTGGAGAATTCCCATAAAATGGTTCATTCTCTCGAAACGTCACATCCATACTCACATACATTTTCTGCTCCGAAGGCGACCAATATTTGTATCCTTTTTGTGTGGGCGAAAATCCCACAAATATACATTTGATGGCTCGATGATAAAGCTTACTCACAGAGGGTCGACAATCCTGCACAAAACATACACAACCAAATACTTTGGGGGGTACAATAAATGAATTGGTACCTTGCAAATATTGAATGGGAGTTTCGACCCTAGCACTCGGAGAGGTATACAATTAATGGATAGGCAGCTGTGAGTACCACCTCATTCCACAAAAACTTTGGAACATTCATTGAAAACATCAAGCAACGAGCCACTTCCAACAAGTGTCTATTCTTTCATTCAGTTGTTCCATTTACGCACGACGTTTGGTGTATGATGCAAAGAGATGAAATATAGTCTTGGAATTCCTATGAAATGTATTCAGTGCCATTGTCCGAGTGGAGAATCCTGATTGTGGCTGAGTATTGTGTAGATATCATATTATAAAATGATTAGAAGCAAGTAAAGGCTTCATTTTTATGCTTCATGAGATACACCCAAGTGCAACGACTAACCCATAAACAAATGTAATAAACCATCGATGACTAGAAACAGAGGACGTTGCACATGGTCCCCATATATCAGAACGAATAATATCAAATAAGGATGAACAAGAAATGTGCATAGATTCTGGGTAGGAAATTCTCGTATGTTTTGCTAGTTCACAAGCATCACACACTAATTTTAATTTTCACTATTATCAAACAACAATGGATAAATGCCTTTTGAAACATCAAATGGTACATGCCTAAGCAGACAATGGTGAAAAATTAATTCATGTTCAGGAGAAGAAAGTACTAATAACCCATGGTTGGTGCCGTTGTGATGGTCCCCGACATCCAGATAGTAGATTCCATTACGTATTGTGTCAGTCCCAAGTGTTTGCCTGGTTTTGAGTTCCTGAATGATTCAACGATCTTCATAAAAACTTGAAACACAATAGAGATCACGGGTGAGAGCACTAATAGAGAGTAAATTTATAGGAAACTTTGGTACTTGCATAACAGACGAGAGAGTCATAGTATTAGTACACTTCACATTGCCATTTCCAAAAATAGAAGCAAATGAGCCATCTGTTAGTCATACTTTATCAAGGCCAGAACATTTAGAATACGAAATAAAGCTCTTTGAGCTTCCAATCATATGATTAGATGCATCAGAGTCAACAATCCACATAGATAAATCATTAAAATTTAGAGCAAATAGCTGACCTCCATTGTTTGAATGTGCAAAATAATTCTATGTGGTTGAGCCGGGACAATCTGCTTTTGTACTTGATGACCTTGCTTTTGAACCACAAGTGGAGGATTGCAAGCTCTCCCTAAAACGTGGGATGAGTTGGAGCTCTGATGTAGTGAGGTCTTTAGGAGTGGAAGCAGAAAAGAAATGGGCATAGTTAGGTGCTCCCCCTCTGCCACAACCCCGTGTAGATCGCCCACTATTACCAGCACATGCTTGACCTCTATCTCGGTGACTGGAAGAAAAATTGGAAGAGTCGGGACAACCATGTAAATCATAACAATATGCTCGACTATGACCAGGCTTGTGGCAATAATCACAGATCTTCAAGACGCGTCCTGAAGTAGAACCCTCAACCCAGCTCAACCCAAAAGTAATACCAGAAGAGCTTATAGGTTTGGTAGTGAGAGTGGATCGTGAGCCAGGCTGTTGAGGAGAAATAGATGCCAACGTAAGACGTGTTTCCTCAGTAATAATCTTTAAAATAGTCTCATCAAGAGTAGGCCACATTATTTAGCTGAGTATTCATGAACGACAATGCTCAAATTCACTGTTTAAACCATCTAGAAAATTGACCAACCGTAGAAGTTCAATCCATTTCCTAAATCTGATGAAATCATTAGGGTCAGTGGGAATAAAAGTAAAGTAATAATCAAAGTCATTCCACAAATGAAGAAGTTCTCCAGCATATTCGACCACTGACTTGGTGCCCTGAACAAGTGTCTGGAGTTCACGTTGCACCCTATGAGGGTGTAAATTGTTATGCACATGAGAGTACAATTTGGGTTAGTGAATATGAGAATTATAAGCCTTCCACAACTCAGATGCAATGGTGAATGAATCAAGATTATGAGCTACATGTGGGATCATCAACCCAAGCAACCACCAAGTAATATGAGAATTATAAGCCTGGCATTATTTAGAGCCTTATCATCCCCTTTAGGAGGCTCTTCATTGCTAGAGGTACAGCCCAACAAATTATGTGTAGTCAATGTAAGATGTAACTGTCTCTTCCAGCTTAGATATGTGTCTGAACCATCCAGTTTGATTAGATTAGATTCAAGTACCACAATTTTCTGCTCCTCGACACTGGAAGAGCGCTGCTCTAGCAGGCATGTCATCAACTTCTCAAGTGCCGTGATCATAGTAGAAGATTCTGTCATCTTGAGGGACAATAATGGCCAGAAATAGATGGTGAAAAGAAACAAGAAGAAATAGCGTCAATAATCAATCAATACTTTTGCATGATCAAATAAGGGCTTTGAAATACATCTACAGCTAGACCAATATAGGTAACTGACGAAGCGAAAATGGGGTGTAATTTTTGTCGTTGTTATTTTTTCCTTCAATCAAATAATTTTTTTTTATTTTTAATCTTACTCAGATATTTATAGTGTTGAGTAAGGTCGTTTCCACAGGGATTGGCTCTTAAAGATAGAATTCAACTAATGAGTAGAAGAATAAACAAACACCACTCGGTGTTTGTTGTAATGTCTAAGAGAGAAAATGAAGTATTTAATGGTGATATATAAAGGAAGTTCTCCCTAAAGATTTTATTTTCACCTCAAATTTTTTATATAGGTAGTGAAAGTCAATTAGTGATTTTAGGAATTTTTATAGAATTTTGGAGATTTTGGTAGAAGTAATCTGAGGTTGAATGCACAGATGCAAGCTGTTTGTTGAAATGCCTCAAATTTTTATGGATTTTTTATAAGGAACGAGAGATAATTTGTAAGGTATTTTATCAGAGTATGAATGTAGATTATGAAATATATCTTCCTAGATTTATTATATATTTTTATAGATTTTTAATTGGTTTAGAAATATTTAAATGATATTTAAAAGATCATTTTAGAAAAGGAACTTTAAGTGTTTGACGAAATGCTCTAAAGAGTTTTGGTTCTTTTTAATGTTTTTGCTTGAAATCGATTTCACTCGATTTCGAGGGAATGATTTTATGATTTTAGCCTTGAATTGTTGATTCTGCTAAAACTCTAAATCAATTAAACTTTTCACTAGAAAAATTGAGCCACTTACCAGATTTCTGCACCAGTTCGGGATCGCCGGCGGCCCCAGATCCTTCCCCGATCGCGTCGTCCTTCAGGTAAGTATCTCTGCTCCCTCTTCTGCTCTTATCTCTTCCTGATCTCTCTTCAGGTCATGGTGCTGTCACCGCCGTTGAGCGAGAGACTCCAGAGAATCGAGGAGAAGACGGAGGATCTTCCTTTCCGTTGTTAAATTTATCACGAAAAGTCAAGTTAAAATCGGCGGCGAAAGATGAGCATTTAGGCCATACAATGAGATTTTATGGTGTAGAACTTCTCTAAAGTTCCCCTCCGGTGATGTGGGATCAATTCTATTCACTTTTCAGCGGCGAGACAGTGGCAATTTGCCTCCTCGTTGCCGGAATTCGGTCGCCGGCGATGAAGAGGGCGACCACAGGGGGCAACAGATCATCGGTGATCCACAACCGTTGGATCTTCTATTGGAGGGTTCAACGGCTACGATATAATTGTAGCCGTGGACCCTCTTAAGATCCGATGGACCTTGCTCCATCAGCAGTGCTGCATCAGCTTCCGCTGACCGCGTGGCCGTCGTTGATTCATCTGCATCAGTGTTCCGTGATGAGATGTTGTCTGTAAGAAAAGAAAAGAAACAATAAGAAACTAAAAGACGATCTTGGCCATTCGATCTTCCGAAGGAAGATTGACGGTCAAGATTATAACATCCTCTTTAATAAAGCTTGAACTGACATGGGCTTCGGGCCGGATAGGCTCGAAGCCCGGTCGGGTTTGCTATTTCATAGGGCCGCGATCCTACTCTCATTCACACGTGGCCCGGCCCGATCTCTTAAAAAAACAATGTTATGTCAAACCCATATTTTTTAAGAAGTACAAACAATATATTGCAATTCGTATTAAAAGTGAATTGAAATAACTGCACTTACCTTGAGCGTTTGGTACCAATATCTTGGTAGGGCGCCTTTAGTGGCCTGGCCTTGGCTGCGCTGCTGCGGGTGGCGCCTGCAGCTGCTGCATTGGCTGCGGCTTTGGCTATGGCTGCGGGTGGCGCCTGCAATGCGCCTCCCTTGGCTGCCCTTGGCGGCGCCCCCTAAGAGCCCACTTTTTATTTCTTATATTTATATTTTAATATTATTTTTATTTTATTATTTTTTATCTGTTTATTTCCTTTCTATTTAATCAACTAATTTAACACTACTTTTTTATTAATGCAAAAACTTATTAAAAACATGAGATTTTACATCATGACTGAATAGTTGCATGAAAATGGAATTGAACATAAAAATGCATGTTCATTTCATTATATGACTTCATAAATCCTTAAGAAATGTTGGTTTGCAAGCATGATTAATGACTCATCAGTAACTTCACCACGACACTCTACCAACAGTCGAGCAACCCTTCAGCATACCCAAATATAGTCTTCGAGAAACATCAACAACAAAGCAAAAAAATCTGCTATTTGTATTTTTTAATAGCAGACAAACAATGAGCTGCAAACCATTTTTGTGCGGTCGACGAGATCCACTGGAAGAGAATGCATTGTTGGCTGCTGGAGTCGATCTAGCTCTGATACCATGTTGTGAGGAGAGGAAGAGAGAGGAGATAAAGAATGGAGAAGAATGTAGAAGAAGGAAAAGAAGATAGCAACTTAAGATCCTGGAGAGAAGGGAAAGAAGAAGGAACACCCAGGAAGATGAAGAAGGAAGACAAAAAAGGGTGGCGGCAGAAGAATCGTAATTTTTCCATTCTGAAAACCGAAATATTCTGACGTGAACATAAGTAGGGTTTTCCCACTATGTGAGACCCACATTGACTTAGTTCACAACAGCCATCATTGATTTTCTTTTAAAAAATGGTTGCAAATCATCTGGTTAACTCAGCCCAGGCTGAATCAACCCAGATTTTCATTACATGGACAAAGCGGTCAACAATTATGAGGCTCCATCGCAGCATGAGCTCTCAATAACTCTCAAAATCTAGGCCGTCCAACTTTGATCGGATGGCCAAATTTCTGCACATGGACGCCATGATACCCTCTCTCTCGTGTCAAGTGTGTGAAAAAACTGTCTTGTGGCACCACCCAATTAGACCCATCAATGTATTTCCCCTTACGGCCTGATGGGTTCTGTTCGGACGATCTGATTATTCATATCCCCTCTTGATCCAACTGGCAGACTCGGTCTGGTCTCATCAATTGCATCAGCCAACCCTGAGTCACGTACTCCTGGACTTCTTCTTCTTCTTCTTCTTCTGGCTATCACACAATAATAAATCACATACACCTGGACTTCGACAAAAAAGAGAAAAATATTCGTCTTTTAATCAGGACTTTGCTCCTTTCAGCAAACCTTATTCTGTCCAAAATTCCACTCTCCTTTTTACTCTGCCGCTCCCCAATGTGAACGTCTAACCAAGCACCGAATATAGATATACATGCACGTATCTATATATCCAGAGAAAGAAAGAGAGAGAGAGTGAGAGAGAGAGAGAGAAAGAGAGACAGAGAGAGAAAGAGAGAGAGAGAGAGAGAGAGAGAGAGAGAGAGAGAGAGAGAGAGAGAGAGAGAGAGAGAGAGAGAGAGAGAGAGAAAGAGAGAGAGAGACAGAGAGAGAGAGAGAGAAAGAGAGACAGAGAGAGAAAGAGAGAGAGAGACAGAGAGAGAGAGAGAGAGAAAGAGAGACAGAGAGAGAAAGAGAGAGAGACAGAGAGAGAGAGAAAGAGAGACAGAGAGAGAGAGAAAGAGAGAGAGAGAGAGAGAGAGAGAGAGAGAGAGAGAGAGAAAGAGAGAAAGAGAGAAAGAGAGAAAGAGAGAGAGAGAGAGAGAGAGAGAGAGAGAGAGAGAGAGAAAGAGAGAGAGAGAGAGAGAGAGAGAGAGAGAGAGAGAGAGAGAGAGAGAGAGAGAGAGAGAGAGAGAGAGAGAGAGAGAGAGAGAGAGAGAGAGAGAGAGAGAGAGAGAGAGAGAGAGAGAGAGAGAGAGAGAGAGAGAGAGAGAAAGAGAGAGAGGAAGAGAGAG
The DNA here is from genome assembly GCF_029677425.1 of Wolffia australiana. Classification (NCBI taxonomy): domain Eukaryota; kingdom Viridiplantae; phylum Streptophyta; class Magnoliopsida; order Alismatales; family Araceae; genus Wolffia; species Wolffia australiana. The sequence goes on along the minus strand of NC_135840.1, from coordinate 6,225,330 downwards.
AGGAAGAGAGAGAGAGAGAGAGAGAGAGAGCGAGAGAGAGAGAGAGAGAAAGAGAGAGAGAGAGAGAGAGAGAGAGAGAGAGAGAGAGAGAGAGAGAGACAGAGACAGAGACAGAGACAGAGACAGAGACAGAGACAGAGACAGAGACAGAGACAGAGACAGAGACAGAGACAGAGACAGAGAGACAGAGAGAGAGAAGACTCTTTGCATGAAAATACGACCACTCAGTATCTTAGCGTAGAGAGAGATAAGCCTTAAGGTTTGCCTCCAGAGCCGGGTCCCCCGCCACCGCCGCCGCTTCCTCCGCCGGCAGCGCCCCCAGCGGACCCTCCTCCGCCGCCAGCGCCGCGCCCACCACCGCCACTGGTGCTACCCGAGCCACTACCTTGCCCTACAACGCCTCCCGCTTTGCCCACACCAGACCCACCGCCACTATTCCCAGTCCCCACACCACCCCCTCCTCCAACTCCAACATCCACCCCTCCTTTTCCAATACTTACACCAATTCCCTGCCCTCCTCCCCCGCTCACGCTCACAGTCCCGTTCTTCGTGCTTACACTTCCGCCTCCGCCCACGCCAATACCGATATCCACCCCGCCCTTGCCTATCTCAATGCCCACGCCTGCGCCCACTCCGCCAGCGCCGCTTACGCCTCCGCGCTTGTCCGACCCTCCCCCGCCGATCCCCCCTCCGAAACCTATACTGATAGTAGACCCGTTTCTCGTCACGCCAAAGCCGAACCCTCTTCCGCCTCCAAAGGATAAAGCTTTGCTCTCGCCGATGGCAGCGTCGCGCAGCGTTCTCGCTTCGGCGGGGGGAAGAAGATGGACCGCGCTGAGAGAAGTGAATAACAGGAGGAGGAGAAAGAAGCGGGGAGTCCCCATTGCTCTTTGTTGAGGAAACTCTCGGCGCTTGTTTGGTTATAAAGAGCGGGATCTTCTCTTGGAGATGTTGGAGAAGGAGTTTGAGTTGTGGAGGAGAAATCAACGTTCTTCGCCTAACCTTTGGGTCGGCCGTCCCTAACATTTGACTCTTGAGAAGATGGGTCGGAAGTCGGAACTCGGAAGAGAGAAGAAGACAGCGATGTGAACTGCGTGAATCGTCGGTGAAGTTTGACTCTGCCGGTTCGCTACGCGTTTCACACTGTGGGTTTTTAACGTGTTGCAAAATTCTGCGTGAGTTGTATTGTCCGGGGCATCTTCATGGTTTGACATGGTTTCCGTCTCAGTTTTTTGAATTCTTTGGTTATCCGGCAATGGTGGGCCTATAAACCCAGCCGACATTTCGTTTAATTTCTCTATGTTATGATTGCATGAATAGAAATCGATGCACATGTCTTTCCTCTCTACATATTTTCTTCGTCCTCCGTTTAATTTCTCTGTATTCTCCTCTCTGCGTATATTCGTCCCCCTTCGTTTTATCTCTATTTGTTATGTATGCATGAATAGAAATCAATACGTATATCTTTCCTCTCTACATATTTTCGTCCTCCTAATTTATGTGTTTTGTTTCCTCTCTACATATATTCGTCCCCCTTCGTTTAATTTCTCTGTGTATGTTTGCATGAATAGAAATCAATAAATATGTATTTCCTCTCTACATGTTTTCTCCCATCTATTCTCTTTGAAGTGAAAGGCTGTCTTAAATATTTTCTTTTGTTGTACCCGGTTATGTGAATCCACTATCTGAGTAGAAAGCTGTGTTTGAATTTATTCCTTTGATGGACCCGCATTTGGGAATCCTCTCTGTTTAGACTTTCTGACGCGGAAAGCTAAACTGGTGCTATCACTTCTTGTCGATTTGGAGAAAATTTCTTTGTCTTGCGTACTACATGCGAAGCCGATTTCAACGCATGTTCATCCTGTGAGCACAAGTGCTAAGGAGATTAATCTTTTCATAATATTAGCTAGTGACACACAGATAACATTATTTCATACAAAGAAAGGCGGCCTTATACTTGATTAACTCAATTATGGGGTGTTAAGTAATCGTTGATATTTGAGTTAAGCAAATTTATTGAACCTTGAGTGTAGAAAAAAAAAAAAAGCTAGTTATGAGCAAGGGTTGTCTCGACAGGGAACACATAATAATAATTTGGCGCATTCTTAAATGTTAACTAGTGAACTAGAAGAAACATTTTATAAAATAAGAAATATGGTGAGATGAGAAGCTCATAAGAAAGAATAAATACATGTGATAATTAATGTATATAATTATTTATAAAAATGGAATGAGTGGGCATGGTGATTAATGATGTAGGGTCATATGAATAAAATTTTATGGATAGATGCAGATGGAAGGATGAATATAGCTGGGCGCTTGTTGAGCAAAAATAAAACAACGTCGCGTAAGGAGACTCACTGAGGATCAAGGGGATTGGTGATAGTGAGAGTGCCTCTCCACGTCTCTTTCACCTTCTAACTTAGATAAAAATATGGACACCAATAACACTTGATGATCTCAAAATCACTCTTTTCACGGCTTACAAATGTAAGAGCAATTCTAAGCTATTTTTTACATAGATACAGGGGTTTATTTAGAGATTAGAAGATACGAACAGACAGATGAGAGAAAGATGAACTTCCCTAGAGATGAGAGAGATGTACTTTAAAAAAACATTACATAGAGGACACTATGATCATTGGGAAGGTTGTCTATAGTAAAAGCTACACAATGGGAATACATATTTATACAGATAGATCTAGGAGATCGTTAGAATTTTCCCAATCCATGTGCATAAAAATCATGGCGAAAATTGTTTGGGATGGTAAATCCGAGAGAAGGTCTTATATTGATGAGACATGGAGTTGAGATTTCCAAGGAGCATTCAACAAATACTCTTATAAAGAGAGCGTGAAAATGAAAAGATCCATTTGCACCATGATGATTGGGTTCATCATCTACGCTATCATATGTACAACTCCAGATATGGACTATGCTCTAAGAGTTATAAGAACACTAGAATAAGGTCACAATTATTATAAAGTTCTGAAGGAATAATGATATAATTTTAGTTTTTGGAGAAGATTCAAAACTTAGGGCTGAACATATATGAGAATCAAAACTACGTTTTGGCTTCCTCTTTTCAATATTTGGAGGTAAAGCCCATTGGAAGAGGTTACAAGTAGACAAACTCCAAACTCAATGACATAAGCTAAGTACATTGGTACATATCCCAATTGATGATATCATTGAAGAGGACCTGCGACAACTAGTGTTGGAGTAATTTATTTGATCTTAGACCCCATCTCATTTTTTGTGACACCAATGGTACTTTTACTCAAGAGAAAGAACCATGGTCTCATGCTGAGACATTTTTTCTTGATTAGGTAGATCAATAATGGAGGAGAGATCATGATGGGAAGAGTTCCATCAACCAACTGCATAGTAGATTCATAGAGGACGCCACTATGGCCAAGACTGAGGATCCATTTTGATTAGTATTTCTTTTGCTGCACAAATCATGTTTGGATTATTGGTCATGGCCAAGAAACACAACAGGTGGAGCATTTATTTGTCAATGTTGAGAGTGGTAAGTTAATTGATCAGAGGCTCTACTTGTTGGCTGAGAAGTCCATGCTGCTCATTCACACTCATCTTGACATTATTTACAATCAATGTTTTGAGCTAGTTTGGATATGCTACTTAGAAGCCTCATCTTCGAACAACAAGAATTTTTGCATCACCCCCCAAAAGATCAAGGGACATGTCCTCTCTTTTGACGGCGCAAAATCTTTCAATTAAGAATTTTCATAGATGCATCTTAAGGGATATTGACCACCCCAGGGAAAGTGAATACTTTCTAGTGGCAGATTAAGCAGCAACCAGCATTAAGCACTTCTCCTAAGTAACTTGATAACTGGGCAGATTAATCAACAACCTGCATTAAGCATTTCTTGTTAGTAACTTGATAGCTTGGCAGATTAAGCAGCAACCCACATTAAGCACTTATTGGTGGTAACTTGATAACTTGGAAGATTAAGCAACGACCGGCATTAAGCACTTCTTGTTAGTAACTTGATAAATTTGAAGATTAGGCAATAACCAGCATTAATCACTTCTTGTTAATAACTTGATAATTTTGAAGATTAAGCAACAACCGGCATTAAGCACTTCTTGTTAGTAACTTGATAATTTTGAAGATTAAGCAACCACCAGCATCAGTCACTTCTTGTTAGTAACTTGATAATTTTGAAGATTAAGCAACAACCAGCATTATTCACTTCTTGTTAGTAACTTGATAACTTGGCAGATCAAGTGTAAAGTTAGAATTTTGGGGTTGGCCCATGGCTTAGGTTCAGGCTTAGGTTTACAAAGAAAACAGTGACTGACCCAAATCACTGCACACTAATATATTCTCATACTAAACATGTCGTTTTGGCCCCTATCAGACTATTTAATTTCTTTTGTACCCCTCTGCTTTCAACTTTTTTCCTCGCAAACCAGAGCAAAATGGCAATGGAGGGGCTGAGGTAGACGAGCGAGAGCGAAATAGAGAGGGGAAGAGATGGGATCGGGATCGTTAATCAAGCTGGTGATCACGAACTTCGACATCCTTGCTGGGTACGTGATATCTATCGAAGAAATCCGTCGGAGAAATAGTTTTGGGGTTTTATCTTGTTTCCTCTGTTTTGCTTCCGGATAGTCTATTAATATCGCTATATCTGTATGATCTCTTCGAAACTTGTCCCTCTTTGATGTTTCTCAATGTATTTGAACCAACTGTTGGTGTTTCTTCGTCGAGAACGATTGCATAGATCAATCCTCACCTGGCATAGAGCTCGCAGGTTCATGCTTCTACCATTTTTAATAAAATTTTGAGATAAACTATGCGGATTTTGATAAGAAAATGGAGCTTCATGTGGGTTTTGTTGCGGAATCCAGCTATAACCTAGTGTGAAAAATCCAGCAAAAGATGAATTTCGCTTTTGCAAACTTCATTCGTGCTGATTTTTTTTATGAATTTTGTTGTTTTTCCTAACCCTGTTCGTGTAATCCGCAGGCCAGTGATATCTTTGGTGTACCCTTTGTAAGTTGCAATCTCTTGGAACAATATTTTTAGATTCTCGGAAGAAATAATGTCCAACTTAACATTTCTCTATTGTTGTCAGATATGCTTCCGTCAGAGCAATTGAGACAAGATCTCGTGCTGATGATCAGCAGTGGCTAACTTACTGGGTTCTCTACTCCTTTATCACTCTCTTCGAGCTCACATTTTCAAAGTTCATCGAATTGTGAGTGTTTCCCCCTTCATTAAACACAGTTTTTTAATATCTCTTTAATTATCAACTGTATCAATTCCATAATGGTTTTTTATGGTGTTGAAGAACAACATCATGCTTAAAGATGAAAAGTAGCACCCTTGCTATAAGCTATAGCTTTTAGCACAATTGGTAAGCGCTTGAATCTAACATGGTATCAGAGTCAGGTTTCAGGTTCAAACCTAGAAGTCTAGTGCAGGGACGCGGGAGGGTCGATTTTTTCGTCCTGGAACAAAAAAATCGTCCCGTCCAAAGATACTGATGAATTTCAGGACGAAAATTCGTCCCGGGGACCACCAGACGGGAAGATTTTCGTCCCATGGGACGAAAAAACTGTCTGTCCGGAGGTCTCGGACGTTGGACGGACGAATCTGGACGGAAACCTCAGACGGTTGAGATGTAGCCACGTGGCCTCGCAATGACAATTTGCATCAAAGTCTCTGTTTTTTTTACATGCGGGCAAACGGATGCCGCTCAGAAATAATTGTACATATGGCCCTTCGCATTCTCTCCTCTCTGTAATTCCCTAAAAAACTTAGAAAAATCTATATTAATATATTAAAATATATGATGGGTTTTTTTGTCCGGGACAAGGGACGGAATGAAAGTTCTTCCCGGGAGGTCTGGAAGGGATGTTTTTCTAACCATCTCAAATTTTCGGACCAAAATTCGTCCCGTCCTTCGTCCCTGCACTGAATCCGGACGTCGGACGGGATGGAATTCGTCCTGTCCTGTCCATCGTCCACGTCCGGGACGATCCAGAACTATACCTAGAAGCAACACCTGCACGCTTGGGCCGTAAATAGGCCAAAGGCAGGTGGTGTGGGGGAGTGTTGAAGAACAACATTCTGCTTAAAGATGAAACATATCACACTTGCTATCAACTATAGCACAGTTGATAAGTGCCTGAATCTAACAAACGGTGTTCTCGCAGGCTTCCCTTCTGGTCTTATGCCAAATTAACCCTAAATTGCTGGCTGGTGTTGCCCTACTTCAGTGGAGCGGCATACTTCTATGAGCATTATGTGAGGCCTGTTTTAGTGACCCGGTATATAAGTTTCTTGAATCTACCTGGCGAAAGAGATTCAAGCAAGAGATCAGATGATATCATGCTCGCTGCTGAGAAGTTTATGAGAGAAAATGGGCCTGAGGCCCTGGAGAAGTTAATTAGCAAGGTTAGCCCCACTTTGCTAAAATAGTGGAAATTATGTTAATACCTCATTATCTGTTTTTAATACAGTTTTTTTTTTCAGTCTCAAACTGAGAAGAGCTCCGCCAAGTTCATCGGCCGCCGGTCTAACATTCTGGATGAGGTGCATTATGAGAGGGAGACCGGTTCGAAGAGCGGATACCATCCAATATTTGATGATGATTATAGATTTTGAGCCACTTCTCATTGGAATTTTGTGGGTTTGGACGGTTTTAGTCCCTCAACTGATTGATGATCATCATCTCTGACAACTATCTTCTCATGTACTTGTGCATAATTATATATAAATATCTTTTCCTTGGAACTGGGTCCTCTTATTTTTGCAGGATTAGTAAGAAAAGACGTTGTTTAACAATGGAAATTTTCTTGTATCCCAGATGTTTATGAAGTGGAGGTGGCTATAATATTTCCTCACCCGCTGAATCGCATCCATTTTTTAAATTATTTTTTAAAATTGAAAGAAATAAATCCATTTTAAGCTTCCTCTTAATTAGCCTTACCATCGTCTGCGAGGGATACATAAATCTCTGGGCATACGTAGCTGCACAATTATGCATCTTACAATGAACCGGTCTTTAAATATATCCTTTAATTATTTGCCATCAATCTCTCCATACTAATTATTGGATTACAATGTGAATCTCTCCTTCTGTTCCTTCACTGGTTTTGCAAGGGAGTTCATCAGTACATATTTTATCTCATTACAGTAATGTTATTGTGATTGAAAGTGGGATCCAATCCTGGGGCACATGAAAACCCCTAATAGGTTTATCCCATTACATTCATTTTATCTCATTACATGCATTTTTCAACTCCAATGTGAATCTCTACATTCTGTTCATCACCAGATCATATTTTATCTCATTACATTCATCTCATTGTGAATGTAAGTGGGATCCAATCCTGGGGGCACATGAAAACCCCTAATTGGTTACCTAAGCCAGTTTTCAATCACCAAAGATATTCAGCAATATAATTACAACAAACAGTGAGTAAAACTGTAAAAAGAATCCAAAAATAGTCAACCAGAATACCAAAGACAAAGATCTCAAAAAAGATAGCTAAATAATACTAAAACTTGATGAATCTTCAAACTAGGAGATCAAAAAGGGGTGGGAAATGGGGAAAGGTCCATCGCTCATTCCTCGTCTTCGTCGTCGTCGCCGCCGGCAGCCTTCTTGGCGGCAGCCTTGGCGTTCTTTCGCTTCACCCTGCCGGGGCGGCCGCCTCCGAAGGGGCTGGTCAGAGAGAAGTCGATGTGCTTCTGTGAGTCTACCCTCACCATAAACGAGGGGATGTTCACAACCTGCCTTCCCACCCTGCATAATTTGAGTGGAATTGATAAACAATTCAATAGTAGTTAGATAATGACCAGTTTATAATCATGTTTCAATAAACTGGGAGTAGAAGATTGTTTAAGGAAGTTTTTAGACTCCAATATTGTTGATTTCCGCAGCATGAATCTAAAAACATGTGCGATACATTGAAAAGAGAACACTGGAAATAATTGACAAAAAATGACCAACTGAGTCAAATAAAAATAGTTTGACGCAAAAGAATTTTTTTCCGTACAGTAAGTAGACCGGGAATTGAATAGTGTTGGACGAAATTTTCACTTCATAACTACTAGAAAGTAGACATGGAATCACTTCGAATGAATAAAAAGAGTCTGTATCATACTCTAAATCACGAAAGGGGGATTGGAATTGAAACCAATAGAAATTCTTTAACCTAAGAGACTGAAGAGTAAGAAACCTGTTGAGTAAATAAAAGATTTCCAAATAAATCGAAAAACTAATAGAGTAAATCAAAAATGAAAGAATGTTGAGCAAGGTTTCTTAGATCTTTATTAGGCAAATTGTAGAGAAGGAATCTTCTACACGAATATTAGAAAGATTTATGGAGCAATTTGATGGTTGGAAAAAATAAAATGGATTAAATAATTGAAATTCATCATAAAACGCACAAAGTTGATTCATAGACAAACCAAAATTCTTAAAACTCTAACGTCAGAAGAAAGTTCTGTACATTAATCCAGATCCTAAAACATTGACAATACAAAAATTGGCCAACATAAACAAAATATGAGGTGTAAATAGGAAATTGGAACGCAATGAAACACACGAAAATAGGACATTGTTGTTAGAACAGCAAGACTTAAAATAAATTTGTGCGACAATCTTTAAAAGTTTTTTAGACAATCACAAAAAAGGTATTTGGGATGAACCTGATGTGACGCTGCCTGATGAGGACACGAGCATGGTGGATAGACTTGGCCATTCCAGACTTGAACACAAGAGTCTGAAGCCTCCTCTCCAGAAAGTGCTCAGGCGTGAGAGCGAGCACGTAATCGAGCTTGTTCTGGCTCTCATCCAGAAGACCATATCGGTTCATCCGTCGAAGAAGAGCCTCGCCCTCGAAGATTCGCTTCTCATCCTTCTCGTCGAGCTTAAGCAGCTCCTTGGCAGCGTTACGGATTCGGCTCAAGGCGTACTGCACCCTCCAGAGCTCTCTCTTGCACCTGAGTCCGTACTCCCCAACGAGCTTCAATTCCTGATCCAGACGCTCCTTCTCGTATGGACGACGAGGCTTCTTGAATGTTTTTCCATCTGGAAAGAGGAAATTCTAAACATGGATAATTGAATCCCACTGGGCATTAATAGATCTTAACTCAACATTTGATGAATCATGTTTTTTTAACACTAGACTATTTTTTCCTCTCAAATTATGCATCTTTGATACCACCCATAAATCTATATTCCTTCCTACTACCATGGTCTATTTCGGGGGCGAAATCCAAACATCAGCGTTATTTGGGAAACTGAAAATTATTATAATTACATTTTAATACTTCAAGGAATCAGAACCCGATATATTCTATATGCATTCGTCTGATTTATCCCAGTAAACGCTGGACATGACTTATTGGCACGGCCAAATAAGAGCGATTAACAGAACTGCACGACGCATTGATGGCCACTGATTAGGCAATCGAGATCCTTCAAGATTAAAACGCTTAGAAGAAACTTGGGAGCAATCGGGGCAGGAGAAAGGGCTCGAGAAAGGCGAATCTTAACTACGAAACGAGAAGGAAAGAATCGAAAAAAAAAAAAACTACGGAACTATGAAGCGGAGAAAAACTTTGTAACAGGAAAGCGATGTTAAGATCGAGATGGAAGGCAGAAGTAGAGGACTTACAGTTTCTGTAGAACGAGACGTTCACCATGGTAGCCGCCTCCGAGCACTACCTCTGTCTCTCTCCCTCCCTCTCTCCTTACGCCGATTCCGAAGGCAACAGCATCGAAGATCGAAACCCTAGCGCCCTATTTATATCTAACCCGTCAGAGGCTGTTCCAAGTCCGGACCCGTTATCTCTTATCGGATCACCACTGTTTTCTAATCCTTTAATTTGATACATATTTTAGCCCCTATTGAATATTTTAGCTATTCCTTGGAATACTAATAATACTTATAGTACTATACTATAACAGCCAAGGAAAAGTGTATTTTATTCTACCTGCATCGATTAACTTGACTTTTTAAAGGTGATAGGATATGTAATTTTGATGGATGGCATCAATGGCACTTCATGTGATGGAATGATAATGCCTACATGCCAACCAAACTTCCATAAATTGTTTAATCTCATTCAATAAATTATGTTCATTATTACTCGTGTAAGATGCTTATAATGATGTCCTATAACAAATGCAATTATTAGTGAATTTTTTCAACACATATATTAAATATTTATACTCACAAATATTTGAGAAGGACATCAAAAGATCAATATAAAATATCACTATCTACTCCCACTCATGTATGATGAGTGTGGTCGATTCCATAATCATTAGTGCAGAGGCACTGAGGAGAGAGGGGGTGCTCTTTAGAATAAAGAGTTCACCATGTAGATAAACAATTGTATTTTGGCTTTGAAGTTTGAGTCCCTAGTGAGGGAACTGTAAAATACCTTTGAGTCCCTTGTACCAACAAGTCCATATAAGTTTATTGAGTAGTGAAGATGGTATAGTCTGCCTCGATATAAGAGGAAACCAAATCCACGAAGAGGAGGTAATGCAATAATTAGGCATAGTGCTGGAAATATCAAAGAAAGGGTTCTCTAGTGGTTTCCTAATGCATAAATCTTAACTACATTGAATGATTAGAGTTTGATATTTTATCATGCACTATGTTATTCCAAGAGTGTCGCATGGATTAAGGATTATGTATACATAGTAAACATGTTATAGAAAGGTTCAATGAAAAGCTAATAAACTCATTTATACCTTCTGGTAGCTTGGCACCTCGTATGATTGTAGCTCAACCCATAAATTCATAATTACTTATTATATATGTTGAATATACTTAATTTATTTGGTTCACTAAAATATGGTTATTTCGCTTATGGAGTCATTCACTAGATGAGTACACAACTCTAGAGGGTCGCACACACATTATTGATTAGATATTGGAGGATATATCCAATGAATATGGTTTCCCCTAAAGGTAATAGTTAAATATAGGTGTACAAAAACTCATTTTTAGAAACACCAGTTTAAGTTTCTCAAGGACGCCCCTCCTTTTATTTACATCTTCAGCACTCTCAATGTGTTCAATATAACAGGAAGATGAGATGATCTTGGAGGATCTGTAGCAACATTGTTTGAGAAGATGACCAGGAGATTCAATTTACCAAGGATTGTGTGGATAAGTGTAGAATTTGAAAAGCTTTGCCACTTAAAAAGTTTCACTCAAAGAATAAAAATATCTAAATACTAATTATCAATGAGTACTACATTCAACTCTATTTGAATATTCTTATACCATGGTTTGTCTTGTTTAAAAGACCCTCTGTATATGTTTTCATTTCTGTTGCACAAACTTTTAAGGGATCATATCATGGCACATAACCCAGTAATGGTTATGTCTAAATTGACACTCTATTTTGTCAAGAATGATATAAAAGTTATTATTTTGTCATTATGTAAGGAATATAATTTTTGTGTGTCATGATGACTGGTTTCAGTATCATCACTTGCCTTGACAAGAAAAAGGTCTACCACTAATGCTCGAATCATTACCAAATCTAATAACTACAAAGGTGATTGATTGATCAACATGGGATTTCCTGTCTTATTATAAGTGGATATGAACCCAAGGAAGATGATGGGATGAAGTACCTAGCCAAGGTAGTAGAAGTATTAAAGGAATCATACTCCAACAATTTCCCAATGTGCCAAACCTAAAAAGGATAGCCAGACAGGGTTTGATAGTTGACTGCACACCAAGTCTTTCTAGAAGTATCACACAGACCACTGATTATTTGTACATGGTAACCGGCGACAAAATTGTTTCATTAGTGGGTTGATGAAACACTTGTACTTTCAAGAGCACAAGATGCGGCTTTGCACCTCACATGTTGGTGAGGACCTGTGAACTGTATAAAATTTATCTGTTACCAATTAATCTACTTATTGGATATTGTTGATTTATTTGTTTAGTCAGAGAAAATGAATGAAAACAATAAATACAAAAAAGAAAGAGAAATGAGACAAAGCAAAAATAGAGTTAAAAGAAAATATAAGAAATAAAAAAAGAATAGACTAAATATAAAAAGAAGAAAAAGGGGAAAATGAAAAGAATTAAAAATAGAATGAGGAGGAGAAATTAAAAAAATTAATAGCAATGAAAAACATGACCAAAAAAGAAAACAGAGACAAAAGAAAAAATAAAAGTCGGAATGAAAAAATAAAAAATTAAAGCCCTTATCAAAGGGAATGGAGTATTTATCTGTTGATGGGTCTGCCTATTCTCACAAGCACTACGTCATCAGGTTCAACAAGAGAGAAAAGACCGAGCTTTTGACATGGGCTGAAATAATCAACCATGGCGATCTTCTTCCTGGCCATCGTCGCCGCCGCCCTCTTCTTCTTCATCGCTCTCATCGCTAAGAGGCCCTCCGGGTAATCCCCCCTCTTTAGAAATTAACTATTCTTTGCAACTTATCTAACGATACACCAATTATCGTTCAGAGTGAAGAAGAAAGAGGGGGAGATCTCCATCGTAGATTCAACAGAACTGAACGCGCATCTTACCATGCGACTCGCGTCGTTGAAGAATTCCCACCTCGCCGGAAGAACGACGGAAGAGATAGACGCAGAGCTCCGAAGCAGGTTCACTTCTTTGAAAAATTCTCAAAGAGAGAGAGAATTATTGGTAAACGAGTCTCTCGACAGGGAGCTTAAGGCCAGGTTTCTTTCCCTGAAAACCCATGATATCCCCGTTGGAATCGGCAGATCAACGGACGAGATTGAGCATGATCGATCTGACGTGAAGTCCAGGGGAAGCGATAATCTCAAGAAAATAGATTCCTGCGATAGTCGCTTTGATTCTGACGAAGCTGAGGAAGAACTGCAAAGTCAATTTACAGAGACGGAGCAGGCGTTGGAGGAGGATGGCGAGGTGGGTTTGGAGGAGGAGATGATCTTGTTGGAGTCGGAGGGATTGGAGTATGGTTGGGATAATTCAAACTGGGTGGATGAGTTGAAGAGATTGCATGAAATATGGGAAGAACACGTCTCAGAAAGTGTGATTAACAGCTCTTTGGAGACAAAGACAATCCGCAGAAGGATATCCTCTTCTGGTTTGTTCTTGTGCTAGAGTGTAGAGGGAGGAGAGGGGAAAGGGGATGCGTGGTGGGAGCCCACTGTCTATAGTTGAAGCGATTTTATTTTGGTCATTAGAGAATATTTTGATCAACGTTTTGCCCTCCGATAATTGAACACATCATCCTGCTCTCCTATGAAAATAAATCCAGAGTGAAAGCAGTTTGAGAAATTTTAGACTGGGATTTCGGTTCTAGAAGAAATACATGCCCTTTGAGGAAGTCTTTGATTTCGGCTCTTTGAATTGGGTTTTTATAAATTCTTCAAAATATTTTAGTTATCTAAATATTCTTCCAATTATATGTATATTTATAATCCACCAAACATATCTTATTGTATGCTGTATTTATTAAATTTAAAAGCATTTTTTAAAGTTGGTAATATACTCCCAGTGAAAGACTTCGCTGAATATTGAAAGTCAATACATTTGATTGATAATGCTTATCTCAATATCTTTCAACCTCAATCAGTAGAAATATATCTATAAATCTCTCTCAATTTATTTCATTATATTTTTAATATCAATACAGTTATGTGAGTACCAATCTTTATCTTGATCCAAAAGCTGTCGAATAAATATACTCACTCTTTTATCTCATCATCAAATCCTAAGGCATATCAATCAAATTGAATGTATCGACTCCAACATAATCTAGTAACTCTGTGTATTTATATAAGTCACACTTTTTTTATCAATTTCAATATCAAAAAATTATAAGCTCTTTCACAATTTCAGTTAGTCTCACTCCCTTTATAAAATATTCAAGAATTTTCAACTCCTCTGAGCTGGAATCCTTCATTTATTATCAAAGTGCATATATATGTACTGATTCCCATTTCAACTCTATATAATACTCAAATTTTGCATATACCAATGAAATTTCACATGTTTTATTTAATGATATATATTAACCTTTGAAAGAGACATACTTCTCAGACCTCTTAATTTTCATGATACAAGTTAATTAAAAAACTTTATTCATATTTGTATGTGCCATATTAAGTGAAGATGGTAACTCCCTCATTTCAGTATCTACCATTTCAGCTTTCAATGATAAATATTGTTTAAGATACATATTTTATCTTTCTGAATTTTTGGCTCTTCATCCTTTAAATACAATTATTATTCTTGAATAAGGAAATTATCCACAAAACCAAGTTACATAAGATAGTAAAGTAGTTAAAAAGGAAAAAAGTTAATATACTTAAAGTGAGTTAAAAAAAACTCATATTTATATTTTATTGGTATTACGTTAATCAGATATAACCTAAAGGTAATCCATAATTTTGAACATATTTTCTAAGAAAACACTAAATTGTGGTGTATATTTAAAAAGTGAACATCTAGACAAAAATGAGGTGATTATATATTTATTTTTGCAGTACCAATGATTATTGTTGCCTCTCCCAGATATTATCCATTGTCCCATCACCAGAAGACGGAGAACTACTCTAATAGACCTGAATGAGTTATGAATTAATGTTCTGATATGTTACCAGGTATGTTTTTCCTACCTTTTAGTCCATGGGTTAATGTTCATTGAGATTTCAGTGTGACATATTTTTGCATGAGATAGAGAAAGTCCCAACGCAGATAATTAATGTCCCAAAAATATTACTTCTTTATTATTTGATAAAAGGAAGATGTAATTTCATTGAAACTGTGAATTCTTGAAGCCCCATCAACCATCAGGTCAAATTTTGAGATTAATTTTTGTTTAAAAATATTATTCAATCCATTATTTATTTAATTTATATTTCAATATTTAACCACAATTTAACTTATGAAACTAAATGCCATCTAATTATATATATATCTATTTTTATTTTATGTGTAAAAATACTAAATCAAAATATCTGAAGTTCAAATCACCTTTTTAATTTTTAGCAAATGAAAAATTTTAATTATCCTTTCCGAACCTTAGAAACAGATAATTATCCTCAATATCTCATGTCATTTTATTCTAAAGATTTCCAAAAAATGTTATGTAAACTAAGATGATTCCCTTGAATATTATATCAAAATGTAAGCTTTCAGAACTGCTATTATACTGAAACTATTACATGTGAGCATTGAACGTGAATTTTAATGGTCAAATGAGGCACACTTTACAAGATTTCTTTTATGATATATAGCATACTGAACTTATTTCCATGAATATTTGGGGTGTTAAAATTTGGTTGACTCATTAACCATGCAATGAAAAGTAAAAAGTGTTTATTATCAGGAATATGAAAGGTATTAAAAAAAATTTTCATTGACAGCACGTTAATTATGGGCTTAATCATGGTAAAATTACAATTTTTTACACATTAAAATGAATATAAATGCGTGTTATCAACATTTAAATGATAACCTATATTTGATTGATATTCTGATTTTTGTGGACTCGTTCAGATTTTATGGTTTTTTCTGACATCGTATCCTTAAAGAACTTAATTATCTGATTCCAAATATATTTTTATGAAGTTTTTGAAGTTATATTGAGAGATATATGATTTTCTAACTTAAAGTGTAAATTTATTTTATTTTTAGGACTTAGTTTTTGGTTATAATGATTTATTAATCTATTTTTTTGGCTTGAATATGCGACTGCCATGTGTTGCTGCTCGATTCGTCACATGACAACCAGTCGTGGGTATCCGCGATGATTAGATACACTAATCATTGCAAAAAGCCACAATAATGGTGCCATGAATCGCGAGACCATAATGCATGAATCATTAGCTGACACTATCTTTACTTTTTCGCAGGGGGCGACTTGAAGCAATAAAAAAGGCACAATTTAAATCACAATAAATATAATTTGTAAACCGAGAAAAAGAAAAAATGAAGAAGGGAAGACAAAAATCAAAAGGTGTGGTGGTACACATGGTGCGTACATGTACCACCGCAAATTATTAAAAAAAGAGGTAAATGCTCATGTGGAATGCAGAAACATGTTCCACATTAAGCATTAATGAGAGAATCTTCATCTTTTTCTGATGCGCGTCATTCAAGGAAAAAGGGGAATATTGTGACATGGCGCACGATGACACACTGCAAGGTCACAAATATTAAAAACAAAGTAAGAGTTAATGTTTATCTTTTTCTCCTGCAGGTACACGTCGCATTCTTGAAGCCCATGATCTTTGAAGAAGAGGCAGTCACACAATCGTTAACTATCTAATGATTGGACTATTTACTGAAAATGGAAAAGAGGAAACATAGTTCTGATGAGGAGATAATAACTATGGATGGCTAGGATTGCTCCAAATTCAAGGCGTGATATCTAACGATCCATATATCTGATTGAGTTGACATTTTTAGGGATGCTTGATAACTTGCAAATTAACATGATTAATTAATGAATTTTACATTATATTTATGTGTTTTAATGACTATATTTGCATGTTATCATATGAAAATGAAGACAAATCAGTTACGTTTTGATTTTACTACTATTTCTGATTTTTATCATTTTTTACATCGAATTTAACCTCATTTTTGTGAACAAATAATTTTTTACAAGGCCTTAAATACTTGGCCAAATGTTGGTAAGGGCTTTCCTATTTTTTCTGAAATTCTTCCATATTTTTATATAATTTTTTGACCTTTATATAGCCAAGAAATGATTTTTATATATTTAAATAATACATATTTAATTATATATTTATCAAGTGGCATCCACGTCATTCGCCCAAAATTCGGGCGAATAAATGGATGAATTTTATTTAAATAAGAATAGAGAGAGAGAGAATGAGAATTATTGGCTCATATATGACGCCGCAACCGACAAACGTGATATTTTTGCACGTGAATCGGTTAGCCGCGTGCATTTAATGCACACGCTAACTGACACACGTGCAACACTTACTATTTATTTTTTAGGTCGTTAGCGCGTGCATTTAATGCACGCGCTAACCGACACACTGGAATAAGTGCATGCGGCATCAATTTGCCACGTGCATTAAATGCATGCGGAATCGACGAGCGTTTGGGTCAAACATTGCGGCTATTTTGTCTTTTTCTGCGTATTTTACAAAATAAAATAAAATAAAACAGGGCGACGTGGCTTGTTTCTGTCCATTCAAAAGGGTTTCAAATACCCAATGATTGCACGCTCTGCAGACGCGGAAATCAACGATGAGAACGTCAAAAATTGCAGCTGCTTTTGTTTTTTTTATATACACTAGGCGACGTGGCTTCTTTATAGCCGTTCAAAGAAGCCAATCACGTTCCAATGATTGTGGCCGTTTGAAGCGGACAATCACGTGTCAGAACGAGATCCGACAAGGGGGAAAATGAGGAAAATTTAGGCAACCAATCAGAAAGCGCCATTTCCAAGCTTCTTGGAGGAGAGATAAATTAATCCAACGGTGGAGATTAAGCGCCAGTAAAATGACGATAGCTTGAGATCTAGACATCAGATTGGGCTGAAATTTTGAGGCCACGTTTGTCTTTTCCCCCTCTACATTCCCTGTATGGTTGGATCTTTAAATAGAGGTCTGGAAAAGGGCAAAAATCACTTTTTAAAGCTCTCTCCAAGGATTTGGCCAGGAAGGACACAATAATTGCTTTGGAAGTTGACAGTTCTTGATTCTGCACTCAAAGTTGTAAGTTTCTGATTTGTATTTCAATCTTCTTCTTGAACAATTCTAAAACACCAAGGCATGGGCGAAATGTACATGCCCTAGAAGTTGGTTTTGAATGAAATTAGCACTGCATTTTGATTCTGATTCAAGATCTGATTTTTGATCTTTAATTCTACATCAATTTTGGACATTTTTGCATCATTAGATTTTTAATTTAGGGTCGGATTTCATCTTTTCCCCAAATTCTTCACTTTCTCTCTCTTGGTTAATTTGTCTAGTTTCGCTCTCTAGATTTCAATTTTATTATTTAGGAATTTAATTTAATATAGAAAAAACCTAAAAATAAATTTTGATTCGAAAATTCATCCATCTTGAAGTCCAATTTTAAAATCCCTTTCTTGATTATTTAATTCTGAATTTTAATTCATAAAAATTGTCTTAAAATTCTTTAATAATTGGGAAATTAATAATCCGAATTAATCTGATCTTAAAATTGAAATAATTCTATCTTGAGCTTTCTGACCGAAATATTTAAAATCAAAATTAAGTTTTACTTAATTAAAAACACTATTAAGCATAATTAAGATTTATTAAGTGCATAATTAATTCTTCTCTGAATTAATTCATTGAAATTCGATAAAAAATCTTACTTGCTGCCTCCCTTTGGTTCGACCCCTTGCTTTCTCTATATTCTATATTTAGTGATTAAGGGTATTTATAAATTTTATTGTATAAGTCTAAACATCAAATCAATAACATATTTACACGCATTTTCAGGCTTATCAATGCTTCATCTTCCCCTCCTCTTTCCAGCCATTCCCTCTGATATATAAATAGAGGTGTGGATCACTATCAAATAGTCCTTAAATTTACTTCCTACTCAGGAGGGATGACTGAAAGATAGTGAGTTTTCAAGATCCATCAAGTGTGTTATTAGTGCCATGGGTGTGTCAGAAGAAGCAACAGAGAAGAGGGGGAGCTTTCCTGCACTCACAAATCACTATGATCCTAGCAGAATGCAAGTATCTATAGTAAGCATCTTCGCCTTACTTTACTCTTTCTCAACATCGTCGGTAGCTTAGTTTGCTTCTACTTTCACAACTTTCCATCACACTACCTCCATACATTCTCCAAATCACATCTTAACACCTTCAAATCATCATCTTATCGTTACCTTAGGCATCAATTATCATGCTTGATTCGTCTCTACCCCATTCCCATCACGCTGCGGGTCATCGTAATTTCATTCTTGCATTCACTCAAACCTGAATTATCACTATCCACTAGCTACTCTCATCAACTTAAGATTGCTATTCACCTCATATTTTCTCATCACTTGATTTCATATTTAGTATCTGCCTCTTCTCATCTCAATAATCACCATATTAAGAATATTAAATCTTTAATCACCGTTCCCTGTGGAGATGATCCATACTCATCACTACCTAGGATTCCTAAGTGAGTAAAACTTTATATTTTTGTTGAATAATTCAAGGATACCAACGAAGAGTTAATAATTTCAACCCTAAATTTGGATGTAGTACCATACCTAGAATTGATTTGGCCAGATCTGCCTTGAATTAAGGGGTAGAATAGTCCATCAAATATTTTATGTAAAATATAGAATTTTAATTATAGTCAAAGTTATAAATGATATGGTAATCTAGATCATTGCCTTTACTGGAATGTATTTATTTCTCACAACTATGAGATGTTTAATTAGGATTTTTTACGTACGGTGGATTGGACATCAAAGTGCTACAGTTAGGCCATGACACTACAGTTTGTTCGCTTTTGTTTGTAATGAATATCAAAACAAAAGATAAAATTTCTGAATAGGGGAAAATTCAATAAGTCAAACAATTTCATAACAAGTCAAATCAGAATGATGTTTTGTATTACTTCTATTCTTATTGGGATTTCCCCAAACTGAAACAGTTGAAATTTTCCTTTAGAAGGTTTTGAAATAAATCAATTTATATCTGTATCCTATGACAACCTCTGGAGGGTAATATTTGACCAGAAAAATATCTAAGCTAAGAAGCTGTCCTCCACTTTCTCATGGATCGTTTGAAGATTTCAATAGTTATATTGCTAAGATTATCCAAGTATCCTTCAGAATAATTTTACATTTGGAATATGAAATTTTTAGGGAGAAGTTTTGAAGGATACAAATACTAGATGTTGAATAGTTTAATATATGGAACTATAATGGAGGGAGCTCGAACCTCTTGAAGGTCAGTTAAAAAAGGGAGGGTTGAAAGATAATAATGAGATGACCAGGCTGACCTACACTTTTAAAATAATCTTGAGGTAATTATATGACCTTTGAAAATTATTGAAGAGCTATCTCCATTAGTTTTAGTGGTACTAGAGCATATCATATTAGACATGTGCTATTTGTTAGAGATTTAATTTTGATTAAAAAAGGAAATTACTCATTGGGAATGTATTAGAGGTGTCAATATACCAATAAATAATTTATTTGATCATGCCAAATTTTATATTAGGTAAATATTATCCAAAAAAATTATTGGAATGTAGGAGTGAATATTGCCATGTGGATTACAGGTAAGAATAGCAGATCACAAACCAATATATAAGTGTTAAGAGACGTCGACGACTTCTCAAGGAAATGGAGAATCACATCTGTCTGATCCTGAGTTTGGGAGGGGGTTTGAGGAGGGCCCTATGATTTTTTTATTTCAACTAATTTCATTTTATATTTTAATGGAGAGGTACTTCAAGTTTCTTCAGCAATAGCAAGATGATTTAGAAGAGAACTAGAGTAGAAATTATCCTTATGCTAAATAACTTGACCAACAATGGAGTTACTTTGTTATATATAAAGTTAGGAAGTCACTAAGGTATTTTTTGGAACATTCAATTCAGAGATACAGAATATAACTATGGCCAATACAAT
Organism: Wolffia australiana; assembly: GCF_029677425.1. NCBI lineage: Eukaryota > Viridiplantae > Streptophyta > Magnoliopsida > Alismatales > Araceae > Wolffia > Wolffia australiana. The sequence goes on along the minus strand of NC_135840.1, from coordinate 6,204,696 downwards.
AAAAAATAGTCTACATCGGTACCTAACATCATGTTTAAAAATATGCTTTTATATCTTCTGGATGCATCAAATTTGTAAATTTTACCATATAAAGCATATGAAAATCATAATTACGAAGGAAATGCATGAGACAATTTAATTTAGTCAAATGAAAATGAGTGAATTAATTCACCACTGGAAACATTATGTCATTGGTGACCTAATATGTTAAGTCCCTTGTCTTCTCGACGATCGTAGATGACTAAAAGCATGTCATAACATGGAAATTATTACAAGTGTGTCATGCATATAGCAAAAAATTCTATATCAAGTTATTATAAATATATCTAATGATTTTGGATTTTTTTTGATCTGATCATGCAGGGACATGTGGAGGGAAGGATTTCATACAATGTGGCTAGATAAAGGCAGGCATTTTCATGTCAATCGAGGAATATATTTTTGGGTACGTCGATAGTATGGAAAGTAGAATGAGCTGGCAACACCTAGAGGAGGGAGAAATGGTAGAAATCGGATGGCGAGGATTCACCGATTAATAAACCTTGATATCTTGAAATATGACCATCTAATCGTCCTCTGCCCATCCATAAGGTTGGATTTCAAAATGAATCAGAGAAAAAGGGGGAAATTATCTCAAAACTTCCCCAACCCTAGTTTGCCATGAAGGACACATCAAAGTGTAGGAAGTCATTTTTCTTACATTTCTTGGGCTAATCTAGTGGTTTCTTCTTAACTTCTTGATCATGTTCATGTTTGTTTCCAAATTGCAAACATTGGTGAAATATTCAATCTCTAGGAGAGGTTATTGAAGGAGAGCATTACCTTGTTTCTAGAGTGCATATTGGAATTACAAAAAAAACTGATAGGGTTTTTCTCATTTCTAGGCTTAAATTTAAATCAAACTCTCTAATCATTTAAATATTATTGGACATTTTTGTTAGATGCCCCTTTAAGATCTTGTCCTATAAGAGAAAGGATAAAGATAAAAAAAAGGATTCTATCCTTCTTTCTATTTTCGAAGGCATTGATCATTCAAGATGGGAGTCAATCCCTATTCAAGGTTACCACTCTCATCCACCTTCTAGGTAATCTGAATCTTTAGAAGAATGTTCAGGTCATTTGAATCCATTCTTCTCTTTATATTTTCATCTCACACCTTGTCCTTGTGCTTTATTTTTCTTTCTTAAAACAAAATTACCCTTCAAATTTTATGTCTCATCCTCCTTGTGGATTGATCCCTTTCTCATTGTATACTTTCTATATTTTAAAAAGGTAAGTTACAAATATCATTGCATAGATTTAAACCCTAATGACACTGTTATGTTAATCACACACCATTTTTAGGCTTACCAGCATGGTCAACTATCACTAGAATCAATCGTCCAAGTTAGTATCGATGTCTTTGGTAATCATAAGAGAACTCTTCTTCAATATTCCACTAACTCGGCCAAGGACTTCATCACATCATCTCCTGGAGTTGTCTCCTATAATACCATGGATATATGATCACATCTTGGCCAGTTAGTCATATTAATGAACTTCTTGCGATAACCAAACAAAGATGAGTTGGAATTCCATGAATAGGAAATTATAGGTCATAGAAAAATCACCACCATCCATTCACAACATGCCTTTGTTGTAACAGGTGTAAGGACCACTTAAACAACTGTGACGTGAATCAACTTGATTGAAAGTTTGATATCATACAATTAGGGATTCATGCAAAAAATTAGTGAACTCTTTCCACTAAAGATCACCTACTATCTATCCTTAGTATCTCCAAACTAAAGGCTACAAGATTGGCCATACTCATCATTAGTGAGATTAGATAGTGTTATTCTACAAGGATATTTTGATGCACTTCTCGATTATACTTTAAATATGAATATTTAAACACGTCTAAGGACTAGTGATATCAGAATTATGATCTCATCATAATTCACTTAGTTGAAACGTGTATTCATTGACTTCTCTATAAGCATCACACACCTGCACTATAATGAATAAATTGTATTAATGAACAGATTGTGTGATTAGCTTGCCAAACACATAAATTTCCATCAATGGAACCTATGAACTAGATGTCATAACTTCCACCTCTCCATTAATTTTCAATCAACTCACTAACTTATATTTCACTACATATTAAACTCAATCAAATCATATTGAATTTTTCGAAGTTAAATTTATTATGTAACTAATATTTTTTATATGATTTAATTTCCAATGAGAAATATGATTGATTCAATGATTCAAAGCATTATCATCTCAAGTAACATCCAAACTAAATTGTATAGCTGAAGTAAAATAAAAAAATCATTTTTATCTAATTATATAATTTTAACATTTGCTGAATCTCCGTGCGTCAAGTCAACTAATTTGTAAAGACCATAGGTAAAAGTAAAAGAATGTAATAAAATAATGCACCTAGTAAATGCATGTTGTGGAGCATCAAAAACTCAAATTCACTGACCATGGGTTCAGGGTAGCAGCATTCAAATTGCATCACGTTTATAAAAAATGTTCTATTTAAATGATAACATTTTCTACTTCATATGCCAGATGTTTACAAATCAGCATCCTATTTTGTTAGGTTCAGAAAAGACCCAATAAGGGTTACTACATGATTTATCTTATAACTAAGGATCAAAATTATTTGGAAGATTTTTAGGAATGCTTTATTTTTTATACATGTTTGGAGCTAGTCTATTTGTCATTTCCTCATCGAATACTATAAATCAGCATTTATCATTTGGTCCCTAATCAAGAATCTACGCTCCCTTGGAAAAAATCCAAGGGATAGGAAATCTAAATAAAGGACGAAAATAAAATAGACCCCTGGAATTGTTCATTGACCTTTGGCCTGATATCTTTTCACCAGTCAAATATAAGTCAAATCCTCCTGGTTTTCCTCAACGCCTCACATTAAAATTCCCAACATCTGTTCAATATGTTTGGGAAACAAAATATATAATAATAATAATTTATTCTACAAATCAAGATCAGTCCTACTCAAATATCATTCATATTGACCAATTAAATTGTTCATTGACCTTTTCCCTGAAATCTTTTCACCAGTCAAATGTAAGTCAAATCCTCTTGATTTTCCCTCAATGCCTCACATTAAAATTCCCAACATCTGTTCAATATGTTTGGGAAACAAAATATATAATAAAAAACATCTATTCTACACATCAAGATCAGTCTTACTCAAATATCATTCATATTGACCAATTGAAATCCAATTCCGTGTGAATTTTCACTTATCCTTAAATTTAATCCCCAGTATATAAATTAAATATACAATAAACTTATTTAAAAAGATGATAAAAATGTCGGTTGTTATATATCCTTTTCTATGAAATATATTAATAATCATAACTTGTATGAAAAATGATGCGCCTCTTTAAATAGAAAATAATGAAATGGAGACTTAATTTTTCAGAATAGATTCGTTTATCCTATTTCATTCTCTGATTTTATTTTTGTATTTTTAAATTTTCTTACATGAGTAAATAGATATGATTTCACACTTTTCAATCATTCCAATAAACACTAAATCAAATGATCTCAAATATCTGAAAATATCAGATGTTTCTATCTTCATTCTTTTCTTCCTTTATTTCTATCATCTTTAACTGACATTTAGTTTTTTTCTCATTTCCTATGGCTCTATTTTTATTTCACAGATATCCCATTTATATGTTTCATTAAACTGTTTGACAAGACTTTAAAATATCCTATCTCATAATTGAATTGAACGCACCAAATAATAATTTGATACATGTATGATAAAAAAATTATTGGGAAGATGAAGCTATAAGAAACACAATGGTCCAGTGATAAAAAATGACTAAATAGGTTTATCCGTCATGATTTTATTTTTTCTGATAAATTTATTTATTCCATTTTCATACAAATAAACAATACGAATTTAAAATTACAAGTACATGTGAAGCAATTTGAAATATCCACTCATGATTTTCATCAAGGATTTACCTTCAGAGTCATATTCTTACGTGTGTCTTTCATATCATATTTCCTCATGAGAGAGCTAAGTATTTTGAGAGAGGTCTAATTACATACATTCTAGATAATTTTATACAAAGGGAGTAAACATACTATTATCTTGTTTTTTACAAACTTAATCCAAATATAGTTGGGGTTCTTCTTGATGACCACAAATGTGTATACAATTGATTGTTCCATTCCAGATCAGAAATCATTTTGGACTATTAAATAACATGCTATTTTAGAAAGCATATTTAAGAATGGAAAACTCCCCCCTACCATTTAGCTTAATATTATTTTTTCCACGAGCCATTTTTTTAATTTATGATGGACCTATGTGGCTTTAAATGAATTAGACTTCCATATTATTTCAATTTATTAAAGGAAATCTTACCCTTTGGTATTTAAATGTGATATATATAAATGAAGTCTAAAATATGTGAATTGATGAATGAAATATAATTAAATCATTCATCTTTTTACATGTATCATTAACATTCCTATTTGAACAATATTCAAAAAGCATATGATATATTAAAATGGAGTTGTATTATCTTCTGCTGATCATATGAGGAGGATGTTGGGTTTGACAGGACTTAATTTAGATGAACATAAGGATTCTATGCAGCAGGAGACATATAACAGATTCATAGCGGCGTCAACAAAACCATAAAACGAATAACATGTGCACGGCTCACATCCATGATTTCTTGGATTCGTGAGCAAGACAAGTCGAGCAAGACAGTCATTAACTAGACTGATCCACGTGATCCTTGACATGTTGAATCTCCTTATTCACCTTGGCAAGCTTTGTTGAACCTCTGTTGCCATTGTTACATCGTCTCGTCATCCCGATTGCATCGAGAATGGAGTGGAGCCATGGGGAGAAGGGAGATGAAGGGGAAGACCACTGAACAATCCTAGCCATGGTGAACTTCGTTCAAGGCATTCCCCTAAGTGCTATTTTTCACAATCCCCCAAAATTTAAGTATATCTTCTATTGTCCAAAAGACCATTTGCGTGTGACCCTCTAGGCCCATGTATCAAGTCTAGTTAACAACTCCAATGGCCCAATATAATGGCCTTATGATTAATTAACTATATCATCATATAGATTAATTAATGTCAGATCAATTGAACCCAGTCAATAAGTCGAGTATCCAGCCCGTTGGGTGCTAAGCTACACCTCGTGCTCTAGAATATCCAAAGGAGTTGTATTGACTCACTCATAGAACCCATTGATAGGGTTTTTGTGTAATATAGTCCCTCATCTACTTGATGCTTTGAGATGACTTAGGGTATGGTTAATTGTCAAACCCTAATTGGTTATCCAAGTTAGAATTGGTGCATTTGTAAATCATCGAGGAACCCTTCTGTAATATTTCACTACCTTGGCCAAGGAGTTCATGGCATCACTTTCCTTGAGATGTCTCCTCTTATACCAAGGGTGGATGATCCCATCTTGACCACTCAATCATCTTCGTGAACTTCTTGATGTACCCGAACTAAGACTGTTTAAAATGCCATGATTAGATACTTGTAGGTCATAATCAAAGCACAATTGTCCATGCAAAAGACATCTTTGGTGTCTCAGGTCTAAGAACTACTTACACAATCATGATGTGAATCAACCTGATTCACAGTTTGATAAAATACCATTCAGGGATTCGTACGAATCCATTTAGGGAGTTCTTTCCACTAAAGAGCACCCACTATATATCCTTAGTGTCTCTACACTAATGGTTAGGGGACCAAAAATGTTTGGGAATTTTTAGCCCCGATCAACATGATTCAAACTCAATTATGCAATGGAACATAGAAAAACCAAAAAATCACCTTTGCACACAGATCAAATCCGTAATTTCTTGGACCTCGAGTGAGCATCCTCAAGTTGTTCAGATTTCTGGTCGTAAGAAGAATCCACAATCTTTAGAGTGGTCGGCATCCTCAGTGTTCTGCAAACTACAAAGCCAAAAATCTGATTTCCTCTCTGATAAACTCAAAAGTAGAGTTTTTAGTCGTCATTAGTATTTTTGAGATAATTCAATAAAAATATATACCCTTAGTCACTTAGTAATCTTAGCTTGTGATGAGAATGGATCATCTCTCAAGGAATGATGGTTAAGGATTTAATATTTTTTATAAAGTGATTATTGAGATGAGATGAGATACATACTATTGACCAAATCTAGTGACGAGAAAATGCGAGGTGAGATAGTGATATTAAATTTAGGAGTGTAGTTCGTAGTTCATGATAATTAAGATTTAAGGAGATCGAGTGAATGGGAAGACAAAAAGATGATAACGCTTAGAATGACGAGAGCGAGGAAAAAGTTATACATGGTAAATCACAAGTTAAAAACTAGACCTTGATGTATATGGAAGTGACATGATGGTGGGATGTGATGATGAAATTTATCTATGCTAATGATGATATCAAGAATAATTAACCTAAGGCAAGGATCGTTAGCATAGATGCGTACTTCCCATCAAGATCATTGCAATTTGAGAGTGCAGGTCACCGCACTACATGTAGCAATATTCCCTTTTCACTGACTTCTAGTGAAGAGCATGCTGCTGTGTATCATTCATGTCAGAAAAAGAGAAAAAACTTCTTAATCATTGTTTGATGTGGCATGCATTTCTGTGTGCCATGTCGGCCCTTTTTCTTCTTTATAATCATTTGGGAGGGTACACGTATGCCGCTGTAATAGTTGACTTTTATATTTCTTTTTTCTTATCCTTTTCTCTTTGGGTTATTACATCCCAGTTATTACAATTTAAATTGTGCCTTTTTCCTATTGTTCCATGTCACCCCTCATAATAAAATATAGAGAGAGTGTCATAATTGCACCTTTTCAAAATGATTAACGCACGTAATCATTGCCGATACTTTTGATTGGTCGCCGTTCGATGAATGGAATGATGACACATGGCGGGCACATCAAAGTGAAAAATAAGTTAAAAAAATATAATAAATATATTTTTGACTTAGAAAATTCATATTTATGTGAATATATAGTAAAAAAATCATAAAAAATATATTACGAATCATAAAATTAAGTTCTGTAGGAGTATGATGTCGGAAAAATCCTTAAAAATACTGATAAAGCCAAAAAATCAGGATATCAGTCTAAACATAGTTTTAATCATTTAAAGGTTGATAACACATATTTATTATTATTTTAATACATAAGATTGTAAATGTTCCTGAAATAACCCTATGTGTTATAAATATCATTTAAGTCTTCATTAAAATCATTACAAAGGGCAAAGGAAGAGAAGAAAGAGAGGAACACTCAGACTAATCTGCATGGTTATGAAATCATGGTGCCCTGTACAACTTTTTATGAGGGGCACTCGAAATGACTCATGTAGGTACCAAATGAAGGTGTCTTCTTCTATTTATAAGAAGGGACACTCAAATTGAATTGAATTGGTATGAGATGAGGGTGACACCTTCTATTTAGAAGAGAGGTGCACTCAAACTGAATCCCGTTGGTAATAATGAGGATGTCCACTCCATTTGTACTATCCAAGAAAAATTTTCATTAATGTACTTAGGAAACTTTTACAAAAACCCCATCTCTAGGAACATTTATCAAAAGTTCCTACACTTAAGTGTACCAATCGGCGTCGAAAAATCTTGTGCATGTGAGCTGATAAGCTAAAACATTAGGTTTTAATTGATCATTGGTATTTTTGAGATTAATCAATAAAAACATAAACCTGTACTCAAGTAAATTTAGTTTGTGATGAGTATGGACCGTCTCCATAGAAAACGGTGATTAATGATTTAAAATTCTTAAAATAATGATTAATGTGATGTGATTAGTTACATATAATAAATGGAGAATGACAAAAATGTTAGGCACGACACTGATTATTAATACTATGATTAAGATGATTATAATAGGTATTATATAGTAGATAATGAAAATTTGGATTTTATAAGATAGAGCGAGAGCAAGTATGAAATGATGATAACGAGAGGAATGCAAATAAGGCATTGGTGCACATATATTGCCGAGATGGCTGCGGCGCGTGGCACCCCCGCTGGTAGTGACTGGCACGCAGCGCCCAGCTTGAGACGCGGAGCATGGTGGCGCCCGGATGGAGCGTGCACGATATGTGTCAACATGGGTGCCGAGGGTGTGCAGAGCGCCAAGGCTGGGATAGGGCGGCAGTTGGCCGAGCACCATGCCCACGGGCGCGCGGGGCCCGGCCTTTCGCACGTGTGTAGCAGTATGGTAGGCGGGCGTGCGGCGCCCGGCCTGGGGGCACGAGTGTAGCAGTTTGTTAGGGGCGCGCGTGCGTAGGAGTGATGGCGTCAAAGGGCGGAAGTGACATCACCAAGGCGTGCGGAGCTTCGTTTCATTACTTCAATATCTTCCCTCATCTTCCCCTGTGTAATGTCCATGCAATCTTAAGCTACTGCGAAGACTTCCACTGCAACAAAGTAAGGACGCTAAGTGTTCTGATCCAATCAGTGGGGCCAGCACACGTCGGATTCGAGCATTGTTCCTAGCTTGGGATTTGACCGCGTGACACTTATATATAGAAAAAAATATGAGTCAGGAGGGTCTGATTTTCTATTCCTGAAACAAGATTAATGGTGTATGCCAATTCCACTTTATGCATTCCCACGAGGAGACCGCAGTGAGTACTCTTTCATCAGTTTGACTTGTTGATACAATAATCATTTTTGTGATCCTTGGCCTGTAGTTTCATGAAAGTAGGATTTTTTTCTCAATACAGCATTATATATGTTCATCACAAACATAAGAAGACGTACTATTATCTTTTGGATGTATTTCTGAAACATTAGATCTACCTATAGCCTTTAATGGCCCATCAAGTTGAAGGAATCATTCTAATGATGTCATATTCCTTTTTTAGTAGTTTGCTCAAAATATACGGAATGCAATAGATAATGTATGCAGACTAAACAAATGTATTCAGGCTCATTCCCAGGGAGGTGTAGCAAATCACAATCAACTTGTGTTATCTGATCAAAAGTAATCACTGACAAAATGTAAACGAACAAAGAAGATAAGATAAGCGGGTATGGTGCCGGAAAACTGGCGATTTGAAATTGCAAGTTTAATATTGAAACCAAGACACTTTGATTGGAAAATTAATCTAGAATTTTTAAAAATGAAATAAGACGTCAAATGAAAAGAGAAACCGTTCGCTGGAATGCAAGGGAGCTTGATTGTACGTCAACTTATCGTAATAACGGAGAAACTTTAAAGACAAAAAAAAAAAACAAAAGAAACTAAAAAGTAATTGGACCAATTTACTGAATGGATTAAAGAGTGATTCATGTTGCCATCCCGGAGCATGACGTGAAGAATAAGTTGCCAGAGAAAGGAATCCCACAAAATATGTCAGCAAAAGATACCGACTCATTAACTGTTCCATGTTAAATAAAATCTCTCTGTAATTTCTCTTGTTTACTGACATTTTGGACTCTTAAAGCAAAGAAAGCAGATATCATTTTTTGATTTTGCTGCTAATCGCTGGATTTCTACGAACTTTAGTCCTTCGCAGCCGACCCAATTCTTCGGCGTTTGAAAAAGAATCATGTTTTCCTACTTTTGTGAACGTAAAATCAAAGTTGGAAGTATTTTCTCGTGTTTACAGCCTTATGGATATTTTGAGGACTAGTCAAAAGCGTGATATTATTTTGCGAATTGTGAGATCCTACGCTGTGGATAAGTCAGCGTTCCCTCAAATCAACACCCACGAAAAGTAGAGAAGATATAACACGTAGGTTTCATTAAGAATAGCATTTATAAACCGCTTAGCGATTATAAGATCGAAGGATGACGAACCCCAAAACACAGAATACTTGTAGATAATGCAAGACCCATGACGTGCAAATTCAAACTGTCCTGCGGTTGAAAATCTAAATCAGTGCCCTTATTTCACAAGTCAAGATGGCCGAGTTGGTCTAAGGCGCCAGTTTCAGGTACTGGTCCGAAAGGGCATGGGTTCGAATCCCATTCTTGACAATATTCTTTTTTTCTCACCATGCAAAATTGTGTTTTAATTTTCATGAACAAGAACTGAAACGGGAACATATCATTTGTCAATGGGAATTACAAAAGTAACATCACCCTCTCTGCTTCACTTAGAGGTTCAACCCAGTACGTTTTGCTAAGAACCTCATCTCAAATGTTCATGTGGGTGCACTGATTCTTAATCAGCATGAATGCCTATCAGCCCTTTAATAAAAAGTGACTAATAAATAACATAATAACAAAGAGCATTTTGTATTTCAGACTCTTGTATTAGGGAAATTGTCTACAAATCACATCATAAATTGTGTGGAATGTCTATTTTACAACATAGCTGTAACGATTGGATGTTTTCCAATCATGATAATTTTTTATTCAATCAATACTTTGGTGTGATCCAAGCCGATATTACACAAGTAATAAGTGAAGGGTAACCATTGAAGAGCCTCTGACTCTGTAAAAAAGGATTTATTATCATCAACATTCATTACAGGAGCAAGTTCAGACCCTGTTAGGAAACTCGAGTCTATCCCATGATAAGGTGATAACTACACGATTATATTTCAACTATAGACAATCAGTGGTTGTCAGTTTAATTATTCGTTTTCAATATGTATCAAGCTTTGAGTTGGGTATGCTACTTTTTGATTAATCATTGTCGCCTCTAACATTTTTGCCTCTAATGGATTTATTCCAAGCCCCAAAAAAAGTCCTATCTTTTAAATGTTCCCATTTATTTAATAAAAAAAATGTTGGACTCGAAGCAAGCTTTGCTTTATTCCCACTTATTTCATTTTGTGCTTGGTTTTCCTCATTTCACACATGTCATTGATAAAGGATATTGAATCTTCTGGATTCAATGTCAATTCATTTTATTCAATATCCCATTACAATTTTCTTTTATTAACATTCAGTATGTGAGTTCAAGTTGGATTTTCCAAGATCAAATCTTAAAAATTTTGGCTTAATATTTCATTATTCTTTAACTATCTGACTGCTTTTAAAAATGTATAAATGAATGGCCACTTTTTTGTCAATTGAAATACAGAAGCTTTTTTAAATTTACTAGTCCTCACTTTCAGTTTCAATTTTTTCTGAAAAACTTCTATAATACATTAAAGAAAATTTAGCTCCTCACAACACCACATTACAAATGCACATATATATTTAATACTTAAGATATATTCACCAAAGTACTTTAGATTTTCAGGTCCGTGTGATACTCTATGTCAATCATTAATGTTTTCTTTAGTTTTAAAGATGAATACAAAATATAGGACAATGTGTCATGTTCTAAAGACTTTATTTATTTTAAGGTTAAAGTCATCACGACTAAACTTATTTAAAATATATATGAATCAAAATTAATGATATATTTCTCTTAAAATTTTATAATTAACTGGACATGGAATAATGAGAGACTACTCTAAGTATCATTATTAAGTATATAAATTTCTAATATACAATCATCCTCATTAGAATCCTTATAAGTCTTCATAATACATTATGTTATGGAAGTGCAATATATCTTTTCGAGGCAAGATGTGTAACACAATTTTTTGTATATCCCCCTAAAAAAATAATACATTTTATCGCCAATAAACAAGCATTATGATAATTCGAAATTGAAAATGTGCTCAATAGTCAATTAAATATTCTAAGGTGATTTTTAAAGATAAAATAACTTTCATTATAGATCTATCCTAATTCATAAAATCATAACTATAAAATTACATTTGAATGAGTTAAATAAGAAAAGTTTTCTTTTCTAAATATTTTCATCATACACACACTATTTATCATGCCTCGAATATAAATCACATATTATTATTAATATTATTTTAACCACAGTCGTAATTTTGAAAAGGTTTATTAGACATGAATGATGTATTTCTGATTCATAGGATGCTTGAAAATATTTTTAATGGTTTTTTCCTTAAAATCATCAAGTCTCCTTTTAAAGTGGAATAAAAGGAGAAAACAGGAGTTTTCAGAAACTACCTGAGCTGGATCTGGACTAAAATGGACCAAGATGCATGTTATATGACTGAAAAATTGGTAAAATATAGATTCATTACCCTAGGTGTCCCTTAAGAACAATTGTGTGCTGATCATTGAAGAAATCAAAATTAGGGCTTGTGTTTCAAATGACTTTGTGGTAAAAACTGCGGTTAAAAATTAAAATTATAATAATACTAATAGTAATAAACATATAATACTACCTTTATAATTAAAATGATAATAAATTCCACACTCAAATGTATTAATCTGAATGATATTAGATTTGGACTAGATGAATGATTCATCCTAATTTTAGGTACACGGGAATGACATTGATTCAACGTATAATTTTTCCCGTGATTTTTTATTCATTGTGCTTCTTGTACCAGTTAAATTTATTTTAGGTTAATGTTTTTTAAAAAATAAACCATAATTTTAGGTTATAATGAATTGTTTCATATTGTTAAACATATTTATCTTTTTCAAAATTTGCCGAAATTATGTGGATGAATATAAACATAGGGGGATTAAAAGGGCCTTCTCATCCAAATGAGTTTGGACAGCTTAGAATGCAGTTGTTAATGAAAAAAAGACATTTAGAACCCTGAGATGCTAAATAGGAATTTTCCGTCCGATATCAGGTATCAGACATTTGATATCCGATATCCGAAAAAAAAACGGGACGGTGTCTGATATTGGATATCAGATATCGGACGATATCTGTCTAACATGTGAAAATGGATATCGGAGACAGATATCAAATGGGTATGGACAAGACGGGTATCAAATACTGGATATTGGATTCTGATATCCGGATATCGAAACCTGTATCCGGATATCAATTTCCGATATCACCAGAAAAATCATTACTGATCATCATTTAAGATGATTTATGTTATCAGAGCCATGTATTTTCAATATTTATCCTACCACGTTTTAATATATATAGCTCAAAATTTCTGTTTTCTTCCATATAGGATAACATGATTTGGAGTTTAATATGAAACTCCAAATCCTATTGTCCCATATGGAAGAAAACATAAATCTTGAGCCGTATATATTAAACGAGGTATAATATATGTTAACCAATTTAATAATATATTAAAAACATAATTATTATATTATTACCTAGTTAAATACGTAATATATTTGACAAATGTATATCTTTAATATTACTACCTCGTTTAATATATAGAGGCCAATATTTCTGTTTTCTTCGATATAGGATAACAGTATTTGTAGTTTAATATTAAGCTCTGAATCCTGTTATCCCATGTAAAAGAAAAAAATATATTGGCCTGTATATATTAAACGAGCATAATAATAACCAGAAAAAAATCTCTGATAACCCCCTGGCCCACGTTAACCCTCTCTAAATTGTTGCACGATGTCGACTACGAGGATTAAAAAATATTTTTAACAACCGTTCTATGTTGGATATCAAAATCCGATATCGTCATCCTCCTCGAGAGACGGGGGCAGATGATGACATCGAGACGGATACCAATATCGGATATCAGTACTGTAGCAACTGATACCAGATATCGTTATCTGATATCCGGATATCGAAAAAAATGGATACTGAAAATTTGATTTTCGGTATCCAGAACAGCATCCTTCCCGATACCGTAATCCGATGTCGGTATCGGGACGGGTGATCCCTAATGCTAAGTGTTCAGTTAGACCCGCTAAATTCTTCTCCTAGAACTGGAAAAATCCTCCAGTGACATGAACTGAATATTAGGGGCTCCAGGCCTGACCTTTTTCTTCTCCAACCATTCAAGGATAATAAGTGTAACATTTAAAAAAAAAGGGAGTCTCATATCAATAAATCTCTTGACAATGATATTATATTTTAGTATTGTGTATGAAATGGGAGACCTTGGGAGGCATGTCAATTTTTGGTTTAGTGCGGAAATGTGCATGTAGTGTACTGGCCTTGTCACTGAATTGAATGATTAGTGTAATGAAATTTATTTTAGACCATATTGTCAATGTGTCAAATTTTTAAGTAAGAAATTAAATCTTTGCATAATATGAGTCTATATCGATCATTATTCTAACATTTTTTTATCAATATTTAACTAGTCAAATGGTAATAGTAATTCTCATAAGATTTTTATTTATCATTTTCAGAAAAATATTTGAAGAGTATTAATTGTTAAAAATAATGGTAATGAAAAAAATCACCGTTGGAATTTTAAATAGAGAAAAAGTTAAGAGATTACTGTGTGAATTTTTTGAATAAAATTAAAACTGAAATTTATTTTATGTACCCATATGTATAGTTGTATAAACTAAGGACAATCTCATATCACCTATTGTGTCACGTAGTCATGTTAAAAAGGCTATAGTACACATCATCATTATATTTTTTTAGACTATTTTTTAGTAAAAAAATCAAATGTGATTTTATTATATTCAATAATTTTTCAATCAAATGATAAGGATGGTTCTTGAATGCGAATAGGAGAGAGGATGGATAATGTATAATACCTTTGCCCCTAACCTACATACTAGCCATTAGGTGAAAAAGGGACTATCCATACTTTGTATAGTGAAAACTATTATAATTCTTATATAAGATAGTTAAAGGGCATTTTCATGTCCCATAAAAAATTGAACTGATGTGGCTGATGGAAATAGATGTGGTCTGTAATCCAATCAATATTATAAATCTTGTTCATGTTTATTAATAGTACATATTCATTATAATGCACATGTGGTGCTTATAATGAAGTCCATGAATGCATCATCGGACTTAGTAAATTATGATGATCTCATAATGCAGAGATCACAAGTCTGTAAGCATGTGTTCTAAATATTCCTGTTCAAAGGATACTAAGGATACTCAAGAAAGACATCGACGTATCCATGTAGAATATCAATATCCATCCATACCTATATGATGAGTATGTATGTTCCCTTACCCATTAGTGTGGAGACACTAAGTATAGATAATGGGTGCTCTTAAGTAGAGAGAGTTCGCTACAAACCCCTGAAGGGTATTTGATGGTGCACGCCATCAAAGATCGTCGACGACGTCGTCCACGCGGCCTGCCGCCGTCGTCATAGCTCGGATGAAATTGCTCACTTATTGCTTTTCATTTTCTTCGCTCTCTCTCTCTCTCTTGTGTTTTATGTTTTTCGGTCTCGTCATTGTGCTTTCATTGCATTCGCAACGCGTCCGTACGTCCTTCGTCGTCGTCACGGGACGGGTCCTCAGCCATTTTGGATCCCCTCCCTTGTGCCTTTGTCTTTGTTTTCTTTTCTTTTTATTTGTTTTAATTTCCCCTCCCTTTTATCTTGTAATGAGGGGGCCCATTATATAAGGGCCCCCTTAATGGACCCCTTTTCCCCCTTTTGGTTGACCCAATTTGGGGGCCCATTTTCTCTCCCCTGTAAAAGGGAAGAGGGGGTGCCTTATGAAGCATACCAGGAATTCACGAAGAAAGGTTTGTGTTATTATTCTTGGTCTCACCCCCTCCATCGAGAGAAACCAAAGAGGGGGAAGGAGAGGAGCACGCGAAAGCTACCAGGGAAGAGGATCTACCGGTAGGAGAGAAGGGGAAATCCCGAATCAGTTCCAGATTCTGCCAACGCCCAGTATTTCTGCTGGTCACCCTTATCATGAAATCAGCCGAATGGGAACATGTTCGACCGCAAATTCTCTAGGCCGGGAACTCGCCGTGGTTGACTACTCAGTCAGCTGGATTCGATTGGTCGGGAATTAACACGACCAGGGACCCGTTCTGGTTGTGAAGTCAAACGACCTTAACGACGGACGTGAATCCCCCCTTGACCAGGAATCCATAGTGGTCGGTCGATCGTGAACCCGCTGGTCCATCATCCGAAAATCGTCGGTCTTGAATTCATTTCACCAGGGACCGCCTTGGCCGTAAAACAACCAACTGGGGGGGCCTTGGCTGAGATCTCATCTGACTTGGACCGGTCATGGATGGAGACCTCCTGATCAAGAGCTTCCCGCTTAACCTACAGTGTTGAGGCGACGGTCCTGCTCCCACCATTTGCCGGCTCATGACGGCTTGACCCACCCCCCGGTCGTCGCCGGGACTCCCGTCCCAACTTGTGAAGGAGCATTGCCCCTCGCACCTATTACACGACTCGCTCGGGCTGACTGGCGCACATTAGCTCAGACAAGCCCAGCGGAGTTGCTCGAGTCGCGCCACTACTGTGGTCACTTCACCGTCTCCTCTCCTCCGCCCCTTTACCATGCTCCGGCAACATCACATTGCTCGTAGAGCTGCCGTCTACTCTCCGGCGCCTCTCCGGCCCATCCGCTTTGACCGTCACCGACCGTCAACAAACTCTGCACCATGAGCTATGCCGATGAGGTACGGCGTCCTCTCCCGTCGCTCGTTTAATTATCACTTGTAGTATAGTTTTCGTCTTGACTCCACCGTGCTCAGGCTAGGTAGGTGAGACAGGTTTTGAGAGAAACTATGACATATTTGAGTGTCTTACCAGTACAGACGAGACCATCGTTTACGTGCGAGCCCTACGGATTGACTTTGTTCGGCCGTAGACACCTTCGTTGCTGCGACGAGGTTCGAGAGGCCACTGTCGTCGACACCCGACGACCCCGTCCAAGCTTGGAGCTCGGTGCCTCCCTCGAGTCAGAGCCTGCATGTACGACACGTAGGACATTCAATTATTTACATCGTAGTCACATTGACCCGTTAGTGTTCACCTGTCTGACGGCGACACCGTCGACGTTCGATACCATCATCCCTTATCGGTACCAAGCCATCATACTTGGTGCCGACCAGACGACGTCCCCGACGACGTCTGACATCAGTATTATAACAAATTGTCGATCAGGTTGATTTGTGTCACGATTGTATAAGTGGTCCTTAAACCAGAGACGCCAAACAAGTCTTGTGGATGGAAAGTCATACTTTGAATATGACCTGAAAGTTCCTAATCATGGGATTTTAAACAGCCTTATTTCAGGTGCATCTAGAAGTTCACAATGATGATTGAGTGGTCAAGATGGGATTTTCCATCCTAAGTATAAGAGGAGACATCTCACGGAAGACGATGTGATGAAGTCCTTGACCAAGATAATGAGATATCATAGAGGAGTTCTCAAATTGTTTCTCAATGTAGAAATGCTAACTCCGATGGAAGATTAGGTTTTGACAATTGGCGATTACCTAAGTCTTCCTGCAAGAATTAAGTGAAGGAGGGACTATACCTTCACAGTGCTCGAGGGTCTCCTTTGTATCTTCAAGAGCACGAGGTGTATCTTGACACCCTAGAAGCTTAAGCTCGATCTAATGATTGGATTGAATTAATATAAAATTAATTAATCTTTATGATGATGTAGTTAATTAATTTTCAAGGATAGTAAAAGTTATTGGACGATTGGATTCATTAACTGGAGTGATACATGAGCCTCGCAAATGGTCTTTAGAACATCAGAAGATATAATTAAAATTTGGGAGTTTTATGAAAAATACCCACTTAGTATAAATAAGAGAAGGCCATAAATGAAATTCACCCAGGACAGAATTCTTCAAGGCTCTTTCCATCCTTCTCCCTTCTCCCCATAGCACCTCTCCATTCTCGACGCATTTGAGATGGTATAACGACGATGATAGAGTGTGCATGGAGCTCGTCATTGTGGAGGAGGAGATTTGATATGCCACAGACCATGTGGATAAGTCTAAAAGCTACACACATGAGCATCTCAATATGAATCACTCGTGGATCTAAGAAATCACAAATGTGATTCACACCCAAGTGATTTGTTTCATTGTTTTGTGGATGTCATATTATTCCGTTTCAAAACTTCTCCTAAAAATTCTTCTAATTTTCATCTAGATCAAGGCCAAATAACCCAATAGTGGCATTATCAAAAGGATTGATCCTTTTAATTAATTATATATTTATTCCCAAAATTTTAAAATAGAAGACGATTATGTTCCTAGAAAGCTTTTGTGCCACAAAATATAAGATGACTATGTTTTTAAATGTGAATGTACAAAAAATTGTTTGAAGGACGATGTTGGTCATTAAAAAATGAAGGTTAAATGTATTGGTTAAAGAAATGTATAAAGTTGTACTAATTTTCCCTTTGAAGAACCGTTTTTTGTGACTAAGTTAAAATTACTTAAAATATATTTTATAATTTTATAAGTTGAATTAAAGACTTTTGAAAGCCTTTTAATAAAATTAATAATTTAAGATAGCCACATTTTGTTACGGTACAAAGTTATTATACCATAAAGAAAATGTTTACCTCCACTAAACCAGAATCTGCGTAAAAGCAATGCATCACAAGTAAATCACATTAATAATTATGAAATATGAAATTTAATTTTTTTTTAATTATCTGAAAATACATAAATTATCAAACTATTTTTATACCAACGCTAAAAATGTAAGTAATATCAATTATTATTTTCATTTGTTTAGTGATATGTACGTCATGAAATATTTTTCAGAGTGGCTTATATGATTACGATTCTTTTTAAGGATTTAATCTATGTGTCAAAATTCAAGGTTTATTCTTGAACAGCCATTGGGAGAGCAGTGACTCTAGGAGTTGCACATAATTGTGAAAACTTTAATCATGTAATAATGAATTGTTCGCTTATGTGGCTAAGGTATGTCCTAAGAGGTGGAATGAATCAGGTTCTGAAAATTATTTTTTTAACTCTAATACATATGATATGCTTATATATGGATTATGAGAGACATTAGAAATGGTAGATTTAGAAGTAGATAGTCAAAAAATTAATTGCACAATTATAGTCAAGATAAATATCAGAAGAGCAGTGGGTGAAAATTTTCGAGTGTCTATCTGAAGAACCAACCTCAGCTGGTCACTCACTCAGAGATATTAGAAATGATATGACTTTATTGGGTTACCATATCATATTACATTTGATCAAAGCATCATAAATTGTCCTATGGCCTCTCAAGGTCCTGATCAGCTCCAAGTAGGTCATACCGATGGTTTGAAAATACTTTTACATGGCATATCAAAAATTAAATATGTAAATTATCATCATGATTGAAAATTAATATTTATTTTCTTAAAATACCTTAAAATTTACACTCCTTTCAGAATCCATCTAATGATAATAACATTTAATTTTGATTTTACTCCATCTTATGGCTTTTGAAGGACAAACAAGTCAAAAAATCCTTATGAAAGGAACATTAAAAAAACAGAGAAGTAAATAATTTGAATTTCACCTCAAATTTTCTTTTTATTATTTTATTAGTTTGTTGATGACCTATAGTTTTTACATGGACCTATCACCTTAAAATAATGTTTTAGATATAGTTTCGTTCAAATTTTCAAGTTGAATAAAAATTCTCACAACAGTAATCTCCTTTCAATATCGCTGAGTTATTGAATTAAGAAACCTTAAAGACCAATGTGATAACTTGCAAATTAAAATCATTATATTTATGTGTTTTAATGACTATATTTGCATGTTATCATATAGAAATAAAGATAGATGACTTATACTTTGATTTTATTATTATTTCTAAGTTTTTATCATTTTTTACATGGAATTTAACCTCATTTTAGTGAAGAAATGTTTTTTTTCCAGGGCTTTAAATACTTGGCTAAAGAAAAAAAATTAAATAAAAGAAGGCGACATGGCTTGTTTCTATCCATTCAAAAGTGATTCAGACGCCCAATGATTGCGCGCCGATGACGAGGACAATCACGTGTCAAAACGTGATCCGAGAAGGCAGAAAATGAGAAATAATCATGCTGAACCAATCAGAAAGCGCCATTTCCAAGCTTCTTGGAGGGGAGATAAATTAATCCAACGGTGGAGATTAAGCGCAAATAAAATGATGATATCTTGAGATCTAACCGTCCGATTGAGCTGAAATTTTGAGGGCATGTTCGTCTTTCTCCCTCTACAATCCAGACGCTTGGATTGTAAAATAGAGGTTTGAAAATGGGCAAAAATCACTTTTTGAAGCTCTCTCCAAGGATTTGGCCAGGAAGGACACAAGAGATGCTTTGGAAGTCGATAGTTCTTGATTCTGCACTCAAAGTTGTAAGTTTCTGATTTGTATTTCAATCTTCGTCTTGAACAATTCTAAAACGCCAAGGCATGGGCAAAATGTACATGCCCTAGAAGTTGGTTTTGAATGAAATTAGCACTGCATTTTGATTCTGATTCAAGATCTGGTTTTTGATCTTTAACTCTACATCAATTTGGACATTTCTGCATCATAATTCTACATCTTGATTATTTAATTCCCAATTTTAATTCATAAAAATTGTCTTAAAATTTTATAATGATTGGGAAATTAATAATCCGAATTAATCTGACCGAAATATTTAAAATCAAAATTAAGTTTTACTTGATTTTGATTAACGAAAAATATTATCAGGCATAATTAATATTTATTAATTGCAAAATTAATTCATCTTTGAATTAATTCATGGAAATTGGATAAAAATTCTTATTTGTTGCCTCCCTGTGGTTCGACCCCTTGCTTACACTATATTCTATATTTAGTGTTTAAGGGAAATTATTAATTTTGATTGTATAAGTCCAAACGCCAAATCAGCGATATATTTACATGCATTTTTAGGCTTATCACAATGTTTTACTCATCAAGTATCATGTAGTTTTTTTATAAGACTTCATCATTTTAAGAAGCTCTGAATAATAAATAATAGGATTATAAAAGAATTGAGAAGCAATACACTAATGATGGCACCAAAGATATGATTCAAATTACTTAAAAGTTAAGAATTTTTATAAATTTCAGTCCCCAAAAAAACTGCTACTAAAAAGCTTCGGATTCATTTTTGAAATAAAAAAAATCAAATGGATAAAGCCTACTTTATGCGCCATTAAGAGTTAAATGTTAGGGTAGTTTTATATCTCTGAATGGATCCATAGCGGAAACTACGCCCACAAGCCCATGATGATTTTTCTTTGAAGACCTTGGGCTGGTGGGCTCAAATTAAATATATTATTTTAAATAAACTAAAAACTTAAAGCACACTTTGATCACATATATTTTTCACACAATTCGGCAAATTTTATTTCAAACTTTTATAAAATAAGTTAGGGAAATCAACTACCAGAAAATAGATGTACCTAATATTTGGAGCCCAAGTAAAATCATTGAGAAGAATATTTATAAGTTACATAATAAATTGTGGTACTACTTAATTTAGTAGTTTCTTAGTATGATTCATAGTGCTAAATGAATGTTTTTATCACTTGCTCTCACTCCACACACACACCAGAAGTAAATGGTTTAGCAGAGAGAAAAAACAATCACATTATTGAGATGTTGATCTCTTTTTTCAGAAGTATTTATGCTAGATGATGATTTAATTGGCAGTTGCTACAGCTATGTACCTCATTAACTGCATGCCAAAAGGATTTGTGCAAGGTCCAACGTTGCAATATCAAGAACTTAAGCTGACTCATTTCACTAAATGCACCAGCAGAAATATTTTTAATTGAATCCTTGCTGCAAGAGATTCAGGTTTCCATCACTGTACTACCTATATTTTTGTGAAATACATAGATGCCACTTATTTTTTGGATAATCCTTTTTCTTTTCATGCTTGAAAACATTATGTGGAAATCAACTTCCAATTCATCCACGAATGAATTTCTGTCAAGTTCCTTCAAATTAGCCTTGTCTTTAGCAAGTATCGATTTGCAGCAAAATACCTTCTGAAAAAAACAGATTCATGTTTTTGCATGACACGTTTTGCTTTGTTCTGCAGATTAAATTCAGGGGGGAGGGATAAAGGAAGATTACGAGTTATGACTCGTGACAAATGAGTCACAGGTCAAATCTGTCATCCTCAATGACCAATGGAGGTGCAATATCAACCAATATGACCTAAGTTAAATGACAGAGCAGAAATAAATGGAACATAACCTTATATTCATCATGAGAATAGTGGATAGAATTAAACCTAGTTAGGATTGAACATAAATAATATTATATATAGAGGTTAGGATTGAATCTAGATAGGATCTGTTTCAAAAATATTATGTGTACATAAATTAAAGCCAATGTCTCTTTTAAAATTCACAGGAATAATGATCAGTAACATATATGTTTCATTACTCATAATTATTTCTCTCTTCTTGATTATTTGCATCCTTCATCTTACAGGTTTATTTTCTGATAGACGAAATCATTGTGCAGGGAAGAATAGATATAAGGAAGATGAGCTCTGTTGTGTAATGGAAACAATAAGCTTGCCATCCTTCTCAGCCTTCTCATCCATGACATACCTTGGTTCAATATGGATTATCCCTGTTTCTTCTAGGATGCTTAAGGGCTTTAAGGCCTTGATATCCTAGATCATTTTGAGGGGCTTTATGAGCATGTGGCTCTGTGGAAAATAGAATGCCTTAAAAAAGATCAGGGAATAACATAAACCAATGTAAATACAAAAGCATATTTTGTCATCACCGACGTTTGTAAATATATATACAGATTTAATAACTATTAGTATAAATATAATGATTTTTTTTCTTACCTAGGGAAAGGTCAGTACCTTACTCAATGCCTTACTAAATATTTCTTAATTTTTACGAAACAATAAAGCCCAGATCCAGTTCGACTAGTTTGGGCAAACGGACTGTCCTTCAATACTAAATCTCTTCATTAGATGATGCTATTTAATTATAACTGGAATTTGAAAAATCAAATCCAACGAAATGTGTCATTTCATCTGTTATACTGTCCTCTTTTCAAAGGGATTAGACTATTCACAAATATTTTTCTTGGTTATTTATTTTCCCAAAATGAAAAGTGCTCATAACATTATTAAATGATATTTAATATGAAATTAAAACATTTATTTCTTGGGTAACGAAAGTCAACTCTGGAGGCATATTATTGATTCGCAAGAGCCAAAAGTCAATGGGGCAGAGAAATTTATGATGGGAAGATAAAATGGACATTATTGCAACTATGTATGCAGCAGCATCGGTGAAAAGAATTACCAGAAGCTAAGGACAACAAATATATGCCATAGTTCATGAGGTTTTCTAGTGGAAAAGGATGAAAGATCTAGCATAAAGTTTACTTGGTGTTTTTAGTCAAGATAATCTCATTTTATTCAAAAATTTAACTTTTGGTGTTAGAACTGGCCATTAGCCAAACAAGCATCGAGAATCAATTTCACCGATGGAGTGATATTCTTCCATAAAAGTATCCTCTCGTTCCCTCCTATAAACAGTTTTTTATGTTTTCCTTCTTCAATTTTTCTCTCAGAATCTTATGCTCTTGGAGAGAAAATATAGGATTGTCATGATAGTGTTTATTTCATCCCAATGATTACCCCACAAAACTCAAAACTCTAAACATATATTTTTTTCATAAATTCAAAAAATTTAAATAGTAGTAAAATTTTATGAAACTATCTTTTTCCAAGAATGGAATCAAGAATATACTATGAGACGGCCAGGTAAAAAAAAAGAGACTAGTGTTTGAGCTATGATAGATGCAATAAAACTTCCGTCATAAGTCATAACTTATTTACTCATTTATTGTTTTGGATGATTTTGTCTCACACAGTTTTTACTAACTAATTCAAATTTTCAATGATTTCATCTTCATTATTCGTTCCAAAACCACTAATGAATAAAACAGGCATTCCACCTTTTTCCACTTCCCCAAAGAAAGCAAACTACAATTGAGTCACACTATGCCTGGTTGTTAGGCCCCTAACTAGGCGGCATTCCTTGCCCAGAGGTCTGTGTGCTTATTGGGAAGGTTTGTCCGTGTAATTGGCTCACGACATTTCTAAGGACTGAGTCATTATGGATAGCGATATCCAAATACCTGATCTATTAGGCCATTGCCACTGTCGGTGGTGATTCACGGTAGACTGCGCACGTGCCCGTCCACGTCCAAGGCGGGACGGATCGGGTACGGCCCGCGCGTGCTGGGCGCGCGGGCTGAACGGCACGGACGCGCGCGTGCCGACGCCAAGTGCCACGCGCGGGCGCCAATGCTACCCGCCAGCGTCGAGCGCTGCGCGCGGGAGTGGGAAGCACTACGCGCGGGTGAGGGACGCGCAGGCCGGGCGGCATGCCGCGGGCGCAGCGCGCGTAGTTGCGCAGATACCGCGTGCATTGCGTGTGCGGGGCGCGCGGCTGGGAGACATCCCCGCCAGGAGACTAAGGCATGTGGCGCACAGAGAGCGTCGAGACGGCACGATGGGTGTGTGGCGCTTTTGCGGGTAATGCTGGGCGTGCAGCGCCCGACTCGAGGGCATCGAATGCGGTGCGCCGCGCAGACTGCGCGCTAGAGCGTTGACATGGGTGCTGGCGGCATGTGCGATCGTCAAGGCAGGGGTGGCGTGTGTGATCGCCAGGCCCGCGGGCGCACGGCGCCCGGCCCGCCGCGCTTGTGTAGTGGCAGAGCGGGCGTGCGCGCGCGGAGCGGTGGCCCTAAGGCGGTGTGGCGACATTACCTCGGCGCAAGGCGCCTCGTCTCGTTCCTTGTAACACCCCTCGTCTTCCCCCATGTAATCTACGATGTATTCTTGATGATATCAATGCAATGACCCCATTCACTGACGGTGCCTAGCACCAACCACTCCTCTAACCCATTCTATGCGATCTTAAGCAATCCCAAGAGCTTCCGCTGCAAGAGATCAAAGCTGCTCAGTGTTCTGCCCAAGCATTGAGGCTGGCACACGTCAATTCCGAGCAAAGAGTCCTAGCTCGAGATTTGACCGTGTGACACTGGTTGTTAGGCCCCTAACTAGGCGGCATTCCCTGCCCAGAGGCCTGCGTGCTTATTGGGAGGGCGTGTTCGTGTAATTCGGCTCACGACATTAAAGGACTGAGTCATTATGGGTAGCTATGCCCAAATACCTGATCTTTCAGGCCATTGCCATTGTCAGTGGTGATTCACGGTAGACTGTGCACGTGCCCGTCCATGCCCAAGGTGGGGTGGATCAGGTACAGTCCGCGTGTCCTGGGCGCGCGGGCTGATCGGTGTGTGCGCGCGCGTGCCAAGCGCCGCGCACCAACGCCAAGCACTACACTCCAGCGTCGTGCGCTTCTCGCGGGAGCGGGAAGCGCTGCGCGCGGGTGCGGGAAGCGCTGCGCGCGGGTGCGGGATGCGCTGGCCGAGCAGAGTGCCGCGGTTGCAGCGCGTAGCGTTGTGCGGGATGCCGCGCAGTGGCCAGGCGGGCAGCGCGCGCATTACGTGTGCGGGGCGCGGGGCCAGGAGACATCTCGCCAGGAGACTAAGGCATGTGGCGCACTGAGAGCGACGTGGACGACACAGCGGGCGCGTAGCGCTCCTGCGGGTAGTGCTGGGCGCGTAGTGCCTAGCTTGGGGGCGTCGAATGCGGCGGCATCGCGCAGACTGTGCGCTAGAGTGTTGACACGGGTGCCGGTGGTGTGCGTGATCGTCAAGGCTGGGGTGGCGTGTGTGATCTCCAGGCCCGCGGGCGCGTGGCGCCCGGCCTGGTGCATTTGTATAGCAGCAGAGTGGGCGCGCGCGCGCGGAGGGGCGACCCTGAGGCGGTGTGGCGATACTACCTCGGCGGAAAGCGCCTCGTCTCATTCCTTGTATCACCCCTCGTCTTCCCCCATGTAATGATGATGTACTTTTGATGATATTAATGCAACGACCCTATTCCCTGACGGTGCTGAGCACCAGCATCTCCTCTAACCCCTTCTATGCGATCTTAAGCAATCTGCAAAGCTTCCGCTGCAAGAGATCAAGGCTGCTCAGTGTTTTGCCCTGCACATTGAGGCCGGCACACGTCAGATTCGAGCAAGAGACCCAGCTCAGGATTTGACCGTGTGACACTGGTACTCTGCCTTGTTGTCTATGGAATAAATTGAGGACAAATACGAAGACAGTCTGAGACGAAGGACCCTTGTATGATGCTTACAAATATGATTGCACTTTCCCTCCAACTACTCCACCGACTCGTCAATGTTCGAAAGTCAGTGCCATTACTCCTCTCTTTGTAAAAATAATTCAGGAAACGCGGAGAAAGTCGGTAGTTGATTGACTTCCCAAGACATATTCAGATCTGGAGAATATCTTATGGTATGTGGACAGCGTTTAGGCTAAGTATCCTAAGTCAGCGTTTCTCATTCTTGCACGCATCCGGACCTGGCCCGGAGTCATTTTCACGCGTATATAATTGACCGAGTCACCGACTCCCTTCACATAGAGAAGAAACAGGGAGAGACCATACAACAATGGAAAAATATTAAACTATATTACACTTGGAAGATAAAATGTCTCTAAAAGCTTTCCTGCACGTCCTGGCAGCTTCCTCCTCGCGGGCTATTAAAATTGCCAGGATCTTCTTCTCCTCCGGCGAAATTGAGAGCTCCTCCCGTTTCTCAAACTTTCCAACAAAAAAACAAAGTGAGGATGGAGAAGTGGCTCTCTAGTTTTTCCTCCTCTCCTCTCTTCCCAGCGGACGTTAACAAGACCATAGTTTTCGTCTTCTTTTCCTCTTTCCTTACCTGGGTCTCCAGAGTCAAGAACTTCTACGCGAGGTTCCTTCACGCTGCGGGGATCTTCTCTGCCGGGTCAAAGCATGGTGTAGAGGAGAAAAAGACAGAGAAGGAAGACGATCTAAGGATCACAGCTAAGGAGATGAGACTGGTAATGAAGACGATCGGAATAAGTTGCACTGGAAGGGAAGATTTGGACATCTGTGCTGGCGATATGAGACGGATATTCGACGTGGAGCCGAGCTTAGATGAGATGCAGGAAGCATTTTCCGTATTCGACGTGAACGGAGATGGGTTCATAGACGCGGAGGAGCTGCAGATTGTGCTTTGCAGGTTGGGCTTCCGGGAAATCGCCACGGTAGAGAACTGCCGGCGGATGATAAGCGCCTGCGAGAATAAAAGTGATGGGAAACTAGACTTTTTTGAGTTCGTCCATGTTTTGGAAATCAGTTGTTCATGATGTCCACTCCTGTGTTTCTGTTTTCCTCTTCCATCTTTTGTACAGAGAGCAAGAGGTATGACTTCCTTTGTTCAACATGAAGAACAAAATACAGAGCAGGTCCGTGGATCATGCTTGTTTTAGATTCTCGCTGATTTGTGGATGTCCAGTCTTGTTGCTACTCAATTTCAGCCTCTTAAGGATCGTCACAAGATAAAAATGATTCTAACTAAGATGTCGATTAATCATGTATTGTTTTTCATCGCTTGATCTATAACAAGTTATAGATGCCATGAACGACACAGAGTTTGGCGTAAGGATCTACAGTCGTATATGATCGACACGGAATTATCTCTAACGGCTGGTGATGTCTCAGCATGAGAACACAAGTGATATAATAATGTATCTTTTGTTTTCTTATTTGTGTTCTGGTAGGTCGACTCATAAATGGTTCTAGAGAGTCATCTATAATTTAAGATCCCGCACAATTAGTCAATGTCCCAATTTGGTCTAACCAAACTGATTTTTTTTTCCCTTTACGGCAAGCACATTCATGAAAGAGTAATGGTTGGAAAATATAGACTCGGACGCGCACATCGGAAGATGTTGTTGGGCAGTTAATTCTGACTCAGTTATTTTAGGAGTCGGTAGTTTTTAATAGGGGAAATACTACGTATCATCACCAACTCTCTGTTTTGTTCAAAAAATAGCACAAACTCTGTGTTTTGTCCAAAATATAGCATGCGCCAACAAGAAGACGCCAAGTGGCGTCTTCTTTTTTGTCCAGCGATGGTCAAAATGCTGACGTGGATTCCACTGTGGTAGCCAGGTGGACTCCACGTCGGCATCCACGCCAGGTAGACTCCACGTCAGCATTTTGACCATCGCTGGCCGTTGCCGCCGCTGCCCGTCGCGGCCCGTCGCGGGCGGATTCCACCGTGGCTGCCCGTCGCTGGCCGTTGCCGCCGCGGGCGCCCGTCTCTGGCCGCCGCCGCCCGTCGCCGGCCGCTGCCGCCGCTGCCGCCGCCGCCGTCCGTCTCCGGCCGCCTCCGCCGTCGCCGGCCGCCCGTCTTTTTCTCGTTTTCTCACCCTCTTCCTCTGTCCTTCCCGTTTTCTCCTTCTCATCGTCTCTCCCTCTCTCCACTCGTTCTCTCTCTCTCGACCTCTCTCCCCCTCTCCTGCTCCTTCTCTCTCCCTCGCTCTCTCTCCTCTCCGTCTCACCCTCGCTCCCGCTAGTTCTCTCTGTCTCTCATCCCTCTCTCTCGTGCTCTCTGTCTCTCGCCCCCTCTCCCCCCTCTCTTTCTCGTTCTCTTGGTCTCTCGCCTAGTTCTCTCCCCCTAACTCTTTCTCGTTCTCTCCCCCGAACAAGTGGAAGAATGAGGCTGAAACTACGGGAGAGGGAGGGGGCGGAAAGAGAGAGAACGAGAAAGAGAGAGGGGATGAGAGACAGAGAGCAATCAAATCATTCCCAATCCTTGAACATAATTCACCTCTGAATCTAAAAACCAACATGCCGTTCACCACATATGGATGGACAAAAATATCATTACTAGAATCTCAGGAGAGTACCACTGAATTGACAAGGTTTTCACCGCTTGAAGATGATGCTGCAATCAAGAAAGTTTTTATGTGGATAAAAAAGGGTGTAAATGACAGTAGGATAGGGAGAGAGATCCTGAGATGGACAGAAGGATAGAGACACATGATGGCACATATGACGAAGAGAGGGGGCATTAATCAGGATTCTTTTGAATCATTAAGAAATGTCATATTTTATAAATATTTATATGTATTAGGATAAAAATTATATTCCTAAAAGTTTCAATCCATATTATTTCCTGATATTTATAATATTTTTAGTACCAAATGGAATTCTTGAAGTGATTAAAATAATGTAACGTGTTCTTATAATTTTACGTCAAAACTTACCTGGGAGTTCGAGTTTTTAAAGTGTGTTCCTCCATCCCTGATGATTTCTCAGGAACATCTGTAGCTACAAAGGACATAATGAGTAACTAATTTTGCAGAAGTCTTGAGGTATTTATCCTTTGTTAAACTTGTTCTACCGACTATGAGACATAATTAATGAATATGAGTATGTGTTTGTACCTTCTAAGGTGGGTAAAATGGATGCATGGAATCAATGCCACATATATATAAAATTCCCATTTCAGGATTACTAAATATACATTTTTTCTATCCTGGAGACATTTTACTCATATCAGGATCATTTTTACTGCTCAAAAGTTATTGTGCAACTTTGAAGATTTTTTTCCAGAGGAAGCTACAAAGAAGAATCTTTTTTCATGTAAATTTTATGGTGGTGATATTTTCACAATGTTTGAGGACACATGGTAATGACAATTTATTGCTGTTCTCCAGCGATGTATCCTCTCCCACAATTCAACCATCAATTTAAATTACAAGTCGACACCATAATCTAAATTATTGCCAATGACATCAAACCCGAATTTATTTTTTGAAGAAAATCACTGCCAAATTTATCAATCTAGATGAATGAGTTTCCTGCATCTGATTAGAGTAAAATAAAATGAATCATCTCGACCTTAAAAATTTGAATAAACTTACAGTAGAAACCAATAATTTCCTTATTATTACAATATTTCATTATTGGTTTAAAATGAATGACATTTATTATAGAATTCAAAAGATCATTTAATATATCTTATTTATTATTGAATATTATGAATAATTAAAACTCACCTGATGACTCTAGTTTGTGCTTGATTGTAATCAAAATAAAACTTTCATCCCATCTCTACATTCGATACCAACTTGTTCCAGTAGACTTTTTAGTTAATTTTAATGTATAAATGTCAAAAAATATTTTGTCTTAATATTAAGTTATTTTTAGGACATAAAACATGCTTTTCAGTTGGTTTGGAAGACTTGTAATGAAAATGGAATTATATGACTGATTAGATTTAAGTCATTGTGATTCTTCAAAAATCTTTTGGATCTTAGTAAAAACACTTAAAAGGAGAACATTTTGTTTAACCAGCTAATTAGGCCTATTCCCTCTCATTTCTGTATGTTTTAGAATAAGACTCTCATTTGTGTCTTTTTATAGTATTTTCTCCCAATTTATTAAATAAGAGCAACATGTTCCTGAAAAATTGTATCTGTCACTAGGTGTGTGATAAAACAATTAAGTTCAAATATGTCAACTATGGAAGAATAATATAATCTTACATACGGGCACAAATCAATGAAGGCTCAAATCCTTAGAAATAATGTGATAGTGAAATTTTAATTTATATTTATTAAATGTAATTACATTGAGAAATATATATTTATATCTTATTTAACCAAAGTTATCCAAAATTAAAAATAATTTTTGGAAATTTATGGAAATTATAGTAAGAAATACCAATTAAATTCAATTTAAATACCTTAGGTAGAGCTTCAATATTTTTGGGTTGAAGTGTGCAAGGGCCAAGCGGAATGGAGTGGATATTACCACTGCCCATTGCAATGGTAATGTCATCAGATATGTGTCGACAACTAGGGTAAGATGTATGAATCTATCACCATTGGATACAAAAAAGTGCGATGGAGTGGTGAGTTTTTTTTCACCTTCAGAACTTGATCTCACCATCTCACCTTTTGTCACTCATTGCTATAGGTACCCATCTATTCCTCATCTACTCCCAAGTTTTATTTTCTTCTTCCTCTTGTGATTTCATTCTTTCATGATATATTTTCCTTTCTATCTCCTTTGTTTTCATCTCCCTCTTCTCATCTTATTTCACCCTTCCCCTACTAGCATAGGATCAATGTTATGATGATTATATTTGATAAAAAAATTCCTTGTTTTTATAATAATATTAGGTTTTGTTCTTATTTTTGAAGCATGTATTGTCATTATTTTTATCAACCCATTTATCATCTTGTGTGTAGGTGGTACAGACCATACTGTCTACCGTATCATGAATTTTTTTATCCTAATTTTTCTTACACCCTTCTAGTGTATTCTGCTTATTCATTTATAATTGGGAGTAATCTATCTGAGTATGATATGTATATCTGGTATCCCTTAGATACATGTATCCATTTCTTTGGAGCCATCCATCATCCTCTACTTTATTTACATGTAGTTAGATAGGAGCCTCACTGCACATCCTGGAATGATACATAGTGGATACTAACTATCTTTTATTTTCAGGTAGGAGAAAAGTTAGCCAGAATTATAAATGGTAAGTAACCGCCACTAGTGAATGGTTGACATAGATACAAATAAATAAGAGAGCATCACCTGGATTATAGTATCACCCACTGTGAAGTAGGTTCAATCCTCAAGATCACCAGATTTTTTTGAGATCATAAGGGATTCTATCATGTGCACTCTAGAGTTATAAAATTAGAGGTGTAGTTGATATCTTTCACACAGCATTCTGATGCTTTTAGGTTCGTGAGGTGAATGAGTAATCAATGGGTTTTAGAGGCCATTGCAATAATTTAAGTGAGAAGGTGTCTGATAACATACATTTCTAGTAGGTCAATATGATGACATTTATATATCTATTTGTTTTTTATTTTCTTTTGGCTATTCTTTCTTTCTATGAAGCCTAAATGATTCAATGTAGTCTAAGAAAGATGTTTGATTTTATGATATAAACTCATTTTTAGACTTTTTTGATGTTACATTTTGAACCAACATGACTTTTTGAGTCAAAATATGACTTTTCCTTTAATTTTCTACATTATATTTATGAATATATGATTTTTTCTAAGTTCAAAAACATATAAATTTTATTTTGGGATCTATAATCAATTTTATATGAATTTATTAAAGACTTTTGGGCTTAATAATTTGACATGCCACGTGTTGCCATTCGATTTTCATCAAATGATGACTAATTAACATGTGGGTTAATGATTAAGAATGGCCTATCATTAAGAAAGATGACATTACGGTATCACAAATTGTGATGCCGTAATGGCCAATCATTTCCCAACCATTTTTTATGTATTGTAATAAGTAGGGATGCCATGACCCAATCACAAATGATGACATTTCATTCTCAATGAATGTGGTTGCGTGGATAGAGGGTACCATAATCAAGTAAATGCTTTTTTTTATTGTTATACGGATAAAAGTCAAAAGTCATGGAATTATCACTGCATGTTGCAACTATATATACATGTGGTTTCACATGTTGTCAGCTCATTGGGCAGGAAAAAGGAAACATTGGTGTGGCATGCACTGACACAACAATACATCGCTAATCTAAAATTAATGTTTCTTATATTTCTCTTCTTGTCTTTTTTGTGCGCAGGATACATGTCACCTCCCTAACCATCGATATGGAATGACATGTGAGAATCCACATCAAAGGATCGGGATGTTGGTGAATATTAAAGAAGAAACCCACAATGTGACATGACGGTTGCAGCACGGATGAGGAGAGAAACCTTTAAGTGAAATCAAAGGCCATGAATTGTCCAACTTGAGAGCTTGATATCCTACAATCCAAAGGGCCAATTTAAGCAAGTTTCATCTTTCTCTCCTCTATTTTTATGGTTGGACATATAATATGAGCTCCCAATCTTTGAACTTGCTTCCTCCTAAAGAGGATGATTGAAAGTGAAGTTTCTGAATATCCATTAAGGTTTCTTGGTGTCCCGAGTCTTGGAAGAATGTCAATTGTGAAGTGAGGGGGTTGATCTGCATGAGGAATTTACCTTGATCCTGACAGAACATTATATAAGGTATGTCTGTTACCTAACATATATCATTCTCCATTTCATCCTTTAGTTAAATCCATATCATCACATCCTTCCACAATCATACATTCACATCATCCCCATCAGATCAATTTAGTATCTTCTCATCCATATAAAACCCTACAAATACATTCCATCTCCTCTCCTCCATATCACTTACTGTTATCAAATATCTTTTTTCTCTGTTACTCTCTTTTATCTTCTACGTCTTTCCTCTTATTTTTCTTTATATCATTCTTTGTATCCAACTATTTTCACCATATTTATCTTATCAACCTTTCTTATCCTATATGTATCACTTCTCAATCTCTTAAAATCACAATATCAGAGTTATTTCCCTGAGATTGGTTCCTTGTGGAGAATATCCATACTCATCCAGTATATAGAATTATTACTTGAGTATGATTTTATTTTTTAGTGATTAAAATTACAATGAAGTATATAGAATTATTACATACGAAACCCTAATTTTCAGGTTTATTAGTAATAATTGTCATTAATGGGTAAATGAGCCCACCAAGTGAGCAGGGATCCCTGTCCATTGTGTACGTGGTGAAAAGTTAGGTTTCAAGTTCATTATTTGATGATGATGATGGCTTACACAAAACATTATACTAATAATGACAAATTTAGCTAGAATTTGGACACACACTTCTTATTTTTACATATGGATCCTTATGCACAAATACAAGGATACTTCTATTTTTATCCATTAAGCATAATTCACTTATGGAAGGGTTTCATGACTGGTGCTCTCATAAAAGCCTTGTTATACCATAACTATAAAAATAATATACCGTCAAATTCATCTTTCAGCCCGAGGCAGTAAATCATGAAGGAAGTACTCTCATCATTGTGACAAGTAGGGTGTATTTGTGTCATAGTATCACCTTATCCTGCATCAATGATCTCATGAGCAGAGGACATTACTTATTTTCCCACAATAGTGTCCAAAAGATGGTTGAAAATCCTTCAATTCCCACTTATCACGAAAGATCTGTTCCCGCTTCACTCTTGTAGTTAAAATGCATACCTTTTCTGAGTATTTCATGCTTCATATGAGCCAACGTAACGGTCTCCTGCATGATGTTCTGTTGTGTCATGCGCTCAAGTTAGATCATATTTCTGTCAATTAATTTATGCTTCTCACACAACTCTAGGTACTGTATGCGTTTATGGGGGATTGCATGACACTCTAGGATGCATCTACGCCCTTGTTCTTCCCTTGAAATGTGTGTTCCCTATTCCTTTCCCCATATGTCACATTGATGAAAATTTAATTGCAATGTAAACTTTAAATAAATATTTTCAATTACAGTATTAGACATAATGAAACCTCAATGATTTAGAATCTCATTTGGAGCCCTCAGTCCCTTCCCAGTTGGCATCCTCCCACTTCGATGTGTTCACCCCAACCCTGTCTCATGGGATGCCTCACCATTGC
Organism: Wolffia australiana; assembly: GCF_029677425.1. Lineage (NCBI taxonomy): Eukaryota > Viridiplantae > Streptophyta > Magnoliopsida > Alismatales > Araceae > Wolffia > Wolffia australiana. Next base: position 6,170,541 of record NC_135840.1, on the reverse strand, counting down.
ATCCCGATCGTCACCCCCACCCAGAAGAAAAAAATTAAAAAATGAAATTCCTAAAAGTTTGAAAAACACACAAAATTAAATGATAAAAATAAAATGATTATGAAAAAATATCAAATTAATAACAAAATAAAATATTTTCAATGAAATTCACTTCGCAATGGCCCCCAAGCATTTTGTGTGTGATGTTCCATCAAGTTGGGCTGTCCAGAAGGAACATTTTTCATACCCATATAATGGTGCAAAAGTCTATGATCTACAAAGGGTGTGAACCTCACTTTTTTACCTTCGTTACCACTTCTCCAGATATGCCCAATATTCTACGATAGAAAGTAAACATAAAGGAGGGAGAGGAATATAAGAGATATCTGATTCAATATTATATATATAATAACTAATGATTTCTATTTATATTTTAAGGATTATTAGCTATTGAGATGAAGCAATTAGATCGTTGTGAACATTCGGTGCAACAATCTAGAGTACACCAAGTGTCAAGTGCAAATGAACTTATTAGGTGATCTATTAATATTTGAAGTATACCTATATTGGAATCAAGTAATATTAACGAATGAAAAATTAGGGGTGACCAATCAATGGAATACATTTCAGCACAATGTTACATATGGTTCTATGAGGCAACAATTTGAATAAAAAGAAAACTATTATTCAATTGTAAAATTCATTGAGTTTTCTTGCCCCAAAATCAGATTCCCAAAGCAAAATATTCATGCCAAACTTCTTGGTATTTTCATAAATTTGACCACTAGAAATCATTTTGGATAATCTCAATAAATCTTAAACTAGAGATCTCAAGTAAAAATAAGTATTTTAGTGGCATGTAATTTATATAATTTTATTCACTTAATTTAAAATTGGAATTTAGTGTTAAGATAATTTTTCCGATTCTTTTTTATGCAAAAAATTATAAAATTTCTAGCTAAACTTATAAATGATGGTCAAATTGCAAAGCACACACATTAATTTGTTAAAAAATTAATTTCCAACTAGCTATGATCTAAAAAAAATTATATTTTTGGATTTTTACATTTTTAGGAATACATGAACAAAAATATAATAAAAATTTAAATAAAATAAATTAAATAAATAATATTTATTAATTAAATGAACTGATTTGAGACATTATGAGAAAATTTTTGGAATGTTAAGGGCAAGAAATAAATCAAAGATACCTAATAACTTCATCCCATATTTAGTATACAGTAGTTGAGGGCTATGGTGCACAAAGAGGGCAGCACTGCTAGAAGCGTAATTTGGTGGCAGCATGATACGTACAAAGTATACTATGAAATTTGATAAATGTGTATTGGGAAAATCTTATATGGTATCCAGATAAATAAAATCCAGGAAAATTAAGGAACAAATCTGAGCGGAAAAGGTGGGAGACCCCTTGAACCTCTATAGAGGTAGCCCATTTAAGAAGTTTGGTGCTTCTCCTTCAAGTATCGTTCTCCAAGCTTCATACCACTTTGACCTTCACTCTTGATGAATTAGGAATTGTACCAAATGAGATTTTGATGGGGTTTTTAACTCTCTCAATTGAAATTGGGAAAAAAATCCAAGGGTCAAACAACCAAGGAGGGAAGGATTTTAAAATTTCCGAGACTCCACCTGGTGGATGGATTTTAGAATTTAGAGCCAGGTAAATATTTAAAATATTTAACTAATGCAAAAAGATGTTTTATACATGCTTTGCTATTTTTAGATGATACATATTAGTAATGTAGCACATAATGAACTATTTAGTGTTATTAAATATTTAATTTTAATTCAGTTAATGTTATTAACCAGGTAGTCGAAGTTTTATTAAATCTTTAAATAAAGGGCATGATGAAATATTTAAGTTGAATAAGAAAGACATGAGATTAGAAAGTTATCGGGCATATCATAAAGCAAGCTCATGTAAATGTGAAATGATTTGAAGGTAAGTGGAACTTTTGTGGTGGATACAATACTAAATCAACATTTTTTTGCCTAACCAAGGGCGATGGATCATGAATTCTAGTAGATTTATTTTGATAAAAAGGAGAGCTAATGAAATTGTATTTCGATATTAATCCATCCATCTAACAAATACTAATGAAATGCATTCATAGTATATGTTTGAAAGATTTCATCATTATTTTATGCATTGAATTGTTTAGCATAATGTATGTTATTATTTATTTTAAGCTCATTTGTATTATGCATATAAATATTTTTATAGTATTGTGTTTTGAGACCTCAAATAGAACGGTATACAAATTATTTCGGTGATATTTTATGATATTTTTCAGGCCATTATTGGATCACAGTGTGAGATTAGTAGGCTAGAAGATTGGGCGGTAGATTATCTGGTCACAAGAATAATTTAGAAGTCTGGCAGGAGTAAGAAAAAAAGAACTAAAAAATGGACTTGAGAATTCCTGGATGATGTGGGTCAAAAAGGCTAAAGGATTAGGCTACAATGAGCTAAATTGACTGACTTAACTCAACTCAAACAGAGTGTTCCCAAATTTAAGTAATGTGGGATGTGTGGAAAGCTGAGATAGGGTCACACACACGATGAGCCATCACAAACACATGTAGGGTTTGACGGTCCTAGTCCGGTTCATACTTTTAGCAAGGACCTAAACTTTACCTAAGGATCGGTCCGGTTCCAGTCCCATGCCGGTCCTGGTCCAGTCATGTTGACTAGTCAAAGTCAAAGAAAAAAAGTCGAGAAAAAATGGTATGGACTTCTCGTCAAATGGAAAATTTATTGTAAAGTCACTCATAAACTCATCTTGAAAATTGAAAAGAAAAATAAAATAAAAAGAAGAAAATAATAGAAGATTGAAAGATGAATTATTGAACAATAAAGAAGTTTTAAAGAAGAAGAGAGGGAGATGAAACGGAAGAAGGTAAAGAAACATAATAAGAAATAATAAAATCAGGAGAAAGAGGACTCAGGAAAATAGTAGGAAAAAGGTTACAGAGAAGAAAAGGTAAAAGAAGACAATAAAAGGGGAAGACTCACAGAGCGGGAGACAGCGAGAAGGAGAGAGAGAGAGAGAGAGAGAGAGAGAGAGCGTGCACAAGAGAGAGAGAACGGGAGAGAGAGAGTGTGTGTGTACACAAGAGAGAGAGAAGGAACATGCGAGCATGTTGAAGACACGTGTGTCTATGAGAACATTGAGGATGCACCTCAACTGCTGTCACTGCCAGTAATGACACAACAACTAGGGAAGGTCCGTTCGTGCGAGCTAACATGCAAATGTGCAAATTTCGTACATTATACAGCACACAATATTCGCACACCGCGCCCCCATGTCCCTTCGTCTGGCCACCCTCTCCTTTGAGTCCTCTCTTGTATGAAGGATGTCCACTGTAAAGGAAGGTCTGTTTGCTTCATCCATCGTTATCAATCACCCGCCCCCTTCATAGCCTCCCTCCAAGAACCATTTTCCCCCTCACCTCAATCTCTCCAAATCCATCTTCTTCCCCCTTGTCTCTCTATCTGGAGTGCTCTCCAGTGGCAGAGGGCTCCCCCAGAATCTGATTCGCGTTCTGTATCATACGATCTAATTTCCTATTTCTGGTCCCTTTTCTTCTTCTTCCATTTGGATCGCTTTGGAGGGGCTGAGATCTATTATTTGTCGTTGAGCTTCTGATTTTGACTTGTTCTACGATCCTCTTCAGGTACCTTCTTCGAATTTAGATGTAATTTTCTGCCAATTTATCCTTCAGTTTCTGTTTAATTTTGTGTCTCTTTTTCTGTTCTTCTTCTTCTTCTTCTCTCTATTCTTCTTCTTCTTGTTTCTTCTCTTATGTCTATTAATTTTATTCTTCTTGTCTTCTTTATCTTCTTCCTCTTATTTTTTCTTACATTTTTCTTCCTTCTCTTCTTTTTTTTTTCTTCTCCCCTTCACTCTTTTTTTCTGTCCCTATCATTTTTTCTTGTATGGCTATAAATTCTTCAGTTCTTAGTTCATTTCTCTTCTTCTTCTTCTTCTACCATTTTATTTTCTTCTCTTCTTCTTTTATTTTTCCTTCTTCATTCATTTGTGTTCCCGGAAAAGGTTGAAGGTTTCTCCTCTGTATTAACAATACAAAATCATAAATCTTAAACTTCTCTAATTTTTCTTCATATCCGTCATTGATAACTCTGAAACTACCAGAAATTAAAAAACATTGATTCCAAGTTCTCTACGCCTGTCCTTCAGCATTTTTCACTGCAAGAAATTTGTCATTTGTTAAGCTTCATGAAGCATTGAACTCCAAATTTGTTGGTGCAATTATACTGAAATCGACCTACCATGTATTGAAAGATATTTTTTAAAACTAATGTTTTGAGATGCAGGCTCATTCGAGAGCTGTTAACAACTTGAGAAATCCTGTTATTTGGAGTTGTTTACATCTTACATGTCCTATTAAAGTTAAAGATGCTGTTGGAGAAGAATCAAAGGAAAGAGATGAGGCTCGCTCACCGGAAGGATGCGCCACTGCGTTCGGCTTGGGGATTAGGAGTTAAAGTCTGTATATTCACTTCTCACTGAACCATCTTACGGAACGACATATTTGGAAAAGGATGAGAAGAAATCAGGCTGACCCTTGCTTGGAGGGTTTGTCATCCATTTCATTTCCCCATGCAGTTTTTCAAAAGTTCACCTCGTAATTTTGCGTCTTGTAGTCTAAGTAAAACTAGATATCTGGCATGCTTACTTTCATTCTGCCAGAAGGTGCCGTTGTTATTCCATGTAACATTCCAATATGTCATTGGCATGGTTAAGATTTAACATAATATTTGAATGAAGGTGCAGAAAAGATCTGTTAAAACTATAACTTTGTGGAAACCTGGTTTAGGTTAAAAAGTTTGGTGAAACTTCGACAGGTGAACACTTCCTGTTGATGTTCAAATAACATTTATTACGGGCACTAATCTAGCATCTATAGATAAAGCAGCAAGTATACTCTAATGTCCATGCCCTGTGATGTTTATAAGTATTCAAGCTAATATTGAGGTCAGAAGTTTGGCAAGTCGTCATTTTTCAAGTCCTTGATGAACAAGGCACTTCTGAGCTGAAAATCCAGTTTTAATAAATCAAGATGAAGTCAAAAAGTGGTGAAATTTGTGTCTTTGCTTATGTGTTGATGATGTTGTGTAAACGACCAATATTTTGAGAGTCATATTGTACGACTTGAGACCCCAATGAAGTCCTTCCATCTTAAACTCAGATTTGCATGGCCAGCTTTTCCTTCTAATTTTGTAGCCTTTGTTTCCTGTTTTGGGATGTATGATTGAGTTAAGTGTCTCCAGGCTTGTGTTGTGGTGCTGTTGGGTATTCAAGTAAGAACACCATTTTCGAGTAAAATTCGTCCTCCCGTAGGTCTGGTGATAGCCTTCCTAATTACTTCTATTGGCATGAGCAGTTCATCAGATTAAGTTTATGGACTCTTCTATGCTTTCACAGTGCTTAAACTCAGATTTGCATGGCCAGCTTTTCCTTCTAATTTTGTAGCCTTTGTTTCCTGTTTTGGGATGTATGATTGAGTTAAGTGTCTCCAGGCTTGTGTTGTGGTGCTGTTGGGTATTCAAGTAAGAACACCATTTTCGAGTAAAATTTGTCCTCCCGTAGGTCTGGTGATAGCCTTCCTAATTACTTCTATTGGCATGAGCAGTTCATCAGATTAAGTTTATGGACTCTTCTATTGGCATGACAATTTCCTAATTTTTTATTAGGAAATTGGAAGGATAATGGCCGAAGCGTCACAACTAACTTAGAATTTAATATTGTTTATTACATTAAAAAATATTTGTAGAATTAATTAAGAATTTTCTAGACTTTTAACGACTATTTTTGCCTTAGAAATGATTAGTGACTTCTATTGATTTTTAAAATATTTTTTAAGCGTTCATTTTAAATTATTTTTGCCTTAGAAATGATTTTTAAAATTAATTAAAACTTTTCTATAATTTTGATGACTTCTATTGATTATATTATGATTTTAACGGTTTATTTTTTTTATTATGTTTTGCCTTAGGGATAATTCTTAAAATTAATTAAGACTTTTTTAGAATTTTAATGACTTCTATTGATTATATTATAAAATTAATGGTTATTGTTTTACAAATTACGATTGATTTATAAAAATACATAAGAATTTACTACCATTTTTAATGAATTTTATTGATTTTATTATGAATTTAATGGTTAATGTTATATTTTTTTAGAAATTACAAATGATTTTTAAAATTAAGTAAGAAATTACTGTAATTTTAATGAATTTTATCGATTATATTATGAATTTAACAGAAAAATTCAAATTTTTTTGCGTTATAACTGATTTCCAAGATTTTTATGAATTTCCTTGAATTCTAACGACTTCTATCGATCATCTTTTTAATTTAACTGGTAATTTTATATTGTTTATCGCATTAAAAAATATATTTTTACAATTAATTAAAAAGTTTCTAGAATTTTAACGACTTCTATCTATTATATTAAAATTTTAACAGTTAATTTAAACTATTTTTGCCTTATAAAATATTTTAAAATTTAATTAAGAATTTTCTATAATTTTAACAACTTCTATTGATCATAGTATGGTTTTACGGTTAATTTTTTATTATTTGTTACAGTAGAAATGATTTTAAAATTAATTAAGAACTTCTTAGTATTTTTATGACTTCTATCGATTATATTATGCATTCAACAGTTAATTTTATATGATTTTTTGCCTTAGAAATTGATTTTAATATTAATTAAGAATTTTTTAGTATTTTAATGAGTTCTATCGATTATCTTTTCACTTTAGCGGTTACTTTTAGATTGTTCTTTCCCATTGAAAATCATTTTCAAAATTAAATAAGAAATTCTTTAACTTTAAAGAACTACATAAATTATCTTTGGAATTTAATGGTTAACGTTTTATTATTTTCTAAGTTAAAATGAATTTATAATTAATTTTTTAAAAGAAAAAATCAACTGCAAAATGTGCAAATTTGTGCGCTGTCCTCTACGAATTTCTGCACGAAACCGCACAGCACATCGCACAGCCCCTTTGGTGCATGTGAAAATTCGCATCGCACAGCACGGGCTACTCTAACAACCATTGTCATCGCCGTCATCGACTCCATTTGGACCTCTTATTTCCTCTTATAAACTGCGGGACGTCCGTCCTTATAAATAACTTATGTAGTCGTTCATTTCATGTGTGGAAAATTACTTTTCCTTTCCAAGACTTCTCTTTCTCTTCTTCATTCTATTTCTATTTCTCAACAGAGAGAAAGAGAATGGGATAGAGAGAAGAAAGCGTGCGAGAGAGTGAGAACGGGAGGGAGATAGCGTGCTAGAGAGAATGTTGAAACTCGCTGAAGAGAACAACGACCCAAGACGCTACGGTGGAAATGTGGAATCAACTCGGACAAGATAAATTGGTGAATAGAGATAGATATAGGAACCTCTTACGTCACCGGCGTGACGTCAATGTCCAAGGCTCTCGGTGCAGGGCACTAGCTTCTCGTGTGGTGCTTCAGAGCAACTCCTTCAACTCCCAAGCCAAGGGAGTGACCACCAAGGAGTGATGAAGACAAACCAAGGGAGAGAGAGAGAGGAGAAGAGAGGAAGAGACAAGAAGAATGAACAGAAAACTCATATGCATTGCCTTTGAGAACAGGTTTGCCCTCTATATATAGAGGGCCAATTACATGTTCAGGGAATGTGAAAGGTCTGGAATATGAAAAGCCATGAGCCTTTTCATATTCCCCGAAACAAGCCCTTTCATCTTCCCCACAAAGAGACAAGAGGGAGGGTTCAGCCTTTTCTTATCCGCCTCCTCTTTTTTGGGGCTTGACTAGTCAATCCCCCCCCTCCACATTCTCGTAATGGGGGGGCTGACAAACCCCAACAGAGAAAGAATAGGAGGGAGAGTTCGAGAGAGAAGAGAGTGTGCGAAAGAGAGAATGCGAGAGAGAGAAAAGAGCATGCGAGAGAGCGAGGACGGGAGAGAGAGTGTGTGCGAGAGAGCAAGAACGAGAGAGAGAGTTTGAGAGAAGAGGGCATGCAAGAGAGAGAGAGAGAGAGAGAGAGAGAGAGAGAGAGAGAAGAGAGCGTGCAAGACAGAGAGAGAACAGGAGAGAGAGAAGAGAGCATGTGAGTCTAAGAGAGAACAGGAGAGAGAGAAGAGAGCATGCAAGAGAGAACAACGAAGAGAGAGAGAGAGAGCATGATATAGAACAACAAAGAGAGCACTGTTAAGAAACGTGAGTGCCAATATGGGATCAAGAAGAGGAAACAGAGAAGAAGAGATAAGGGCATCTCACGTTCTTCAATCAAATGCCATTCAGGCAGAATCATTGCAGAACAGAGGATAGAAGTAGAGAGTAGAAGAATGGATAGGGCGACGGGCGGAGCCGCCGCCTTGAGAGACATAATAGAGTAAGAAAAACCTCAATGAACAAATGCATGACACAGGTATTTATAGCCCTCAACATGACCGTTGAGTTTTCGACCGTTGTTCTCTTGAAATAGCAGCAGTGGACCGTTGTATCTCTCTTTAGAAATGACAATGTGTTGGAAGGAACGGTCATCCAGTTTGTGAGCAAAGTCGACCGTTGTGTCCTTAATAAGCACGAGAGAGAGCGTGAGAGAGAGAGAGAGCCGGGGAGAGAAAGTGAGAGAGGGAGAGAGAGAGAAAGTGAGGTTGCCAAAGGGAGAGTGAAGAGGGGCGACGCGGTCGGTGAGAAAGGGGAGCTGAGGATAAAATATATTATATTATTTATTTATATTTTAATCCAGTCTCGGTCCGGGTTGACAATCGGACCGGATCCGGCCCGACCAACCGGTCCACCCTAAAATGGTGGACAGGCGTCCTGGTTTGGTCTGGTCCGACTGGAATGATTTTCTACTTGTATGAAATGGCCCTTAATTTAGTTCTCACACAGTGACAGAGTGTGCTTCATTTCATATAGGCCTTGTGGAATACCTGACATGCTTCTGCAAGTGTTTATATTTCTCGGAAAACTGAGCCAGATATACTTATTTTGAATTTAATTTAAAGGGAATTGATTTTTTAAATGGCCTTGAATCAAGGGTTTTAAGGATGACGAGAATCAGGGGGAAGCTGAGATCTAGGCTTGATTCATCAATCAGTGCAGAGTTGAGATCTAACTCAGTGACCATCACTTTTGAATTTAAATGTATATTTAAAACCAATTTTAAATTATTGTAATTTTATGGTTTCTCTCATACTAACGTTTCAAGCTTTCTGACAATTAAAGGACCACAAATTTTCAATTTTTTAACTCTTCGGTTCAATCATCTCTCTATTTGAACACTTCACTCACAATCTATTCTGCCAAGAAGCATCCAAAAAAGTAATGATATGAAGCCAAACGTCTCAGCAGATGACCTTTCACTCACCAACACGTAAAATTTTGAATTTCTAGGTGATTTCAGGTTTATATGTTTTAACGTACGGTTTAATCGGCATGGTGGCATAAATCAGATTAAGGAATTGTGAATGTATGAAAAATGAGGGAAACCAGGATTGAGCCTCAAGTAGTGTGTGCCATGACAAATCTTACAAAAATATAATTAAGAACGTTATTCACAATTTGGATACATGGATGAGTCATGAAAGAACCCTACGATGATTTCTTTTAAAGGACAATTAATCATATTCGTTATTATGATAAAAGTATATGCTTTATTAAGAGTTTAATGAAAAAATTTTAATTTAAAATTCAGCTTCATACACGAAATAATTAATAAAGTTATGATATTTATTTTTACTATCATAATCACCATGTTCTCCTAGAGTTGGACTCATATTTGGACAAAACATATGTTAGAATTATATTTATCTTTATGGTTAGAAACTTGCCTTTTACGTATTTATTTAACATTTGATATTAGTATACACATATTATTATTGTTCAGACATATAATTATAAACATAGCCTACTTGAATCACCATGAAGAAATATCAAGTCTGTTCGGCAAGCAATAATGATACTACTGCTCTAAGACTCTAAAGATATGTTGAGTAATCATCTTATACCTTTCCTAAAAACATATTTTTATAATTTTTTTATTCAGGAAAGACCATGAAAGGATACTTACCTTTTATTGTTTTTCATGAATCCTCATTTCTATGTCTATCTAATAAGTGAAATGGAGAGGATGTAGAATTAGCTTCAATAGTCTTTTTAATGTGCCTAAGTTATTCTGAAATCCATTTTTTAACTTTTATACAAAATATGGCTATGTATTCACATCTGTGGTTTGACGTGATATTGCACTGAATGCATTTTTTATTTTTGATTGAGTCTAACTTGATCTTACTGCTTTTGTGTAAAGTAATTTTAGTTCAAAACAAGAAAGTTTATCATATTATTTTATAATTAATAAATTATAAAAATGTCTTGATAATTTGATATCTCTTGTTAAGCTTTAGAGGATCTTAGCTCATCAAATTCAACTTTAAGCCTGTGTTGATCAGCTTTTTAAACATCAACCCATGGAATTTAAAAATTATTATTACCAATATTGTCCATGTGAAATCAGATATTTGGAATTTTTGAATAAATTCTGGATATTGAGAAGATTCATAAAAGTGGCTTTGAAAGATTTTATCAATGGCCTTCAAATTAGCGATGATTAATCTCCACGAATAGTCCGAAGGAGGAATGAAGGTTGTTTTGGATAGATTCTCTTGTGAATATCTTCTTATATTATTTACAGGGATAGAAGAAAAAATATTATTGGGGTATAACATTATGTACTCATCAAGAGTACTATGAACACCACATAACTTATGTTTGGAGAATAACTTCTGAAGAGTCTTTAGTAGGCATTATAAAATTATACATTATTTTTAAAATTCATTTATTTAATATCACAAATTTATTTTTAGTTAACCAATAATACTTTCAACATTCATTTAAACATTAATGCAATTTCAATATTGCATCATACCATCAATAATATACTTTTACCATAGGGTAATAAAAGTAAATTAATGAAATGTTTGAGAACATATATTTTCATTATGAAACCCTAAAACTGAATCAACAACAAACAGAGTTATTAAGCAATCCACATGACTAGTTAACGAGATTCAGTTCTATATTACTAGAAGTTTTTTTGAGTAGTGGCGGTGTAAGATACATAACTCAAGAGAAACTGGGTACAATGACTTTACAAAGTTCCCGCATTGTTCATAGTAAAAAGATTGTCATCTTGATGTTACATAATCAGTAATAGACAATGTTGGTTAGATTTGATCTAATCATTTATTTATTCATCCTTTCTTCCATTGACCAAGTGTGCGGGTTAATTAATATATATCCTCAGTATATAGATATATGTGATATAAAGATTGTAATAATCTATTTAATTTATATTTCACCACAAGTCAACTATTTAAAAAAAACAAAGAAAAATATGAAATTTGCCTTTTAGATATTAAGTCTTTGTCTATTACTGATTAAACATAATACAGGTATCCAAAGTACAAAAACCCATATAAATAAATTATTATCATAAATATGCCATGAATATAGCATGGAGAGTTATAAAATCCTGAAACATAAAATTTTGTCAAATCCCACTTCAACCGACTATTAATCTGTGGGTTTTGAAAAGCTCTTATACTTTCACTTCTAACCTGTAGGTTTTGAGGATGACCTTCGATATCCTGCTATCCACAATCTTAATTGGATTCATGTCTTGCTTGTATAAGTGTGAAGTCTTGTTTGTGCATTTCATATCGATGTTCGTGGTCCAGCATGACTTATTGAGCTCGGCAACAGATATTCACACCAAGTTTGTAAAAAACTCCCCCGCTGTAAGTCTGCTAAATTTAACGAAACTTTATAGAGTAAACCTGATAGATTTGTACAGAACCGGTGCCATCACTTCGGTGCGTTTGGTTGGTTCGGTGTTGACTATTCACATTTCAAAGTTTTACGCAATTCTTTAAAGTACTTATAATTTATTATGATGATACATCCAGCCATGGTAGAAAATATCAGAACATAAATTACAAGAGGATTACCGAAATATTGTAATTGGATTGTGTTAGATTAATTTAGGCTCAAACTTTGATCTTTTTGATCTAGCATAGAAAAAATAACAATCTGTAGTTTTTAATTTGAATACTTTGGAAATTCTGGCATCACATTAAGGGCAAATAGTCACGAGTTATTTTTAAAACGCAGGATAAGGTGGAGTGAAAACGACAGGCTGCCAGCACGTCAAACCAGGAAATGAAAAAATGTACCAAACAAATGGAAAAAAAGTTTATATTGAGCTCTGAACGCACCCCAGAACGTTTCAAACGCGTTGTTTCCTGTCTGAAGAGAGAAAAGAACGCAGTATTGAGAATCTGGGATCTCTCTATTTTTATCCCGTCTTATCTTATTATCGGCTATAGCCATGCTTTGCTCAGTACAGGCTCGCCGACCACGCTTTTACTTCACCGACCAATCTTAATCCTCGCTACAATTTGGGGCATCGGAGAACGACGTGCGTGAAAAGGCAGAGAAGACGTGGAATCCAGCAGTCCGCACACCATCGCTGTTACAACCCAGTAACGTAGACTGGTGAATATTCCCAGATCTCGCAGCAATGATATTACGCGGACAACTTGCGGGCCTATTAAAGCTGCGTGTTGTCGCGATTATACGAACCATCTATGGCGTTGAAATCCACACGAACGGCTCCAGATTCGTCGATTCCTCTATAGAGATGAGACTCCTTAAAGCCGCAGCCCTCGCGCCTCCTCCGCCGTTTCTTCTGAAGAATAAGCGCCAGAGGGAGAAGAACCACCGTCTTCTTCTTCTCCTTCTTCACCTTCCGGCGGCCTTCGCGCTCAGGTACGATAAGAAAACACAGACAGAACGATACATAGACAGACAGATGTATAGAAAGAATAAAGATAGATAGATCTGAGCCTGGGTTATCTTCTTAGGTGCGGAGATGGCGGCGGCGGCCACGGCAGCGGCACCGGGGTTCTCTGTTCGTCAGCGCAAAGCCCAGGGGAGGGACTTAGCGCAATTCAGCGGCCTTAAGGCGACTGCCCACAAGGCAAAGCCGGGATCTTGCTTCAGGGGTCTCATCAGAAACGACGTTATCCTAAGGAAAGCCCTCAAGCCGGCGTCCGCCACCGCCAAATCTCCGCCAAGCTCAGCGCTCCGCCCGCGCGCCGCGGCCTTCAAAGTCGCGGTCCTCGGCGCCGGGGGCGGAATTGGGCAGCCGTTATCTCTCCTCATAAAATCGTCCCCCTTCGTCTCGCACTTGAACCTCTACGACGTCGCCAACGTGAAGGGAGTCGCCACCGACCTCAGCCACTGCAACACCCCCTGCGAAGTCGCGGGCTTCAGCGGCGCCGCCGAGCTCGGCGCCTGCCTAGCCGGCGCCGACGTGGTCGTCATCCCCGCCGGCGTCCCGCGCCGCCCGGGCATGACCCGCGACGACCTCTTCAGCATCAACGCCGGGATTGTTAAATCGCTGGTCGAAGCCGTCGCCGACCACGCCCCGCGAGCCTTCATTCATATTATCTCGAACCCCGTCAACTCCACCGTCCCCATCGCCGCGGAGGTGCTCAAGACGAAGGGCGTCTACGACGCGAGGAAGCTCTTCGGGGTGACCACGCTGGACGTGGTTAGGGCGAACACGTTTCTAGCGCAGAAGACGGGGATTAGGGTTTTCGACGTGGACGTGCCGGTCGTGGGTGGGCACGCGGGGGCGACGATTCTGCCGCTGCTGTCCAAGGCGCGGCCTTCGGTGGCGCTGACGGAGGCGGAGGCGGAAGAGCTGACTTGGAGGGTGCAGGAGGCCGGGACGGAGGTGGTGCAGGCCAAGGCCGGGGCCGGCTCGGCCACGCTGTCCATGGCGTACGCCGCGGCTCGGTTTCTTGAGTCGTGTTTGCGAGGATTAGACGGGGAAGAGGGGGTTAGCGAGTGCGCTTACGTTCAGTCGACGCTCACGGAGTTGCCGTTTTTTGCGTCGAGGGTGCGGCTCGGGAGAGAAGGGGTGGAAGGGTTCTATGAGGATGATCTTAAGGGACTTAGCCGCAGCGAGGAGAGGGCTCTGGAGGCGCTCAAGCCTGAGCTGCAGGCCAGTATCGATAAGGGGCTCGCCTTTGTTCTCAAGGAGGAGCCCGTCTTGGTCCCCGCTTGAAGATTTCTGTGACTTGCTGGCCTTTTTATCGCCATCTTGCCGAGGTCTCTCCTGCTGCTGCCACTTTTTCGGAGTGCCTGTAGTTTTCTTACCCCTTGAATTTATCAGGATTTCATCGAATAGGTTGCTTCATGGAGTCCTCTATAGCTAGAATTCCAACATTGGATAAATAGTAAGATTTGATGAAGCTGTCTTTTGTGGTCCCTTAGCATGGCGTCTATCTAGTTCAGTAAATTACAGACTGGTGTATGAAAGGTCTCCTCAGTACTTGAGTCTGTTATCTAATGTTTTCGACTTCCTTTTCCAATGAATTTTGAACCCAGCATCTATCGAATCATAGAGAGTTGACTTAGTTGGTCATATTCATATAGAAATCATTAAATATCATCTGAATCAGATCGGCAATCGTCATCCGTCACGTCACGCGTCACCGTGACGGTCACGTGACGGATGACGTGACGGTGACGAATTAGAGGGCCTGTGACGGTGACGGATCCCCCGTGACCGTGACGTGACGGTGACGAATCAGAGGGCCCGTGACGGTGACGGATCCCCCGTGACCGTGACGTGACGGTGACGGGGTGGTCCGGACGAGTGACGTCCGTCACGGATGACGTCTCTCTCTCTCTTTCGTTCTCTCTCTCTCTCTCGTTCTCTCTCTCTCTCTCTCGTTCTCTCTCTCTCTCGCTCTCGTTCTCTCCCTCTCTCGCTCTCTCTTTCTCTCTCGCTCTCTCTCTTTCGTTCTCTCCCTCTCTCGCTCTCTCTTTCTCTCTCGCTCTCTATCTTTCGTTCTCTCTATCTCTCACTCTCTCTCTCGCACTCTCTCTCCCGATCTCTCTCTCTCTCGCACTCTCTCTCCCTCTCTCTCTCTCTCGCTCTCTCTCCCGATCTCTCTCTCTCTCTCCCTCGTTCTCTCCCTCTCTCGCTCTCTCCCTCTCTCGCTCTCTCTTTCTCTCTCGCTCTCTCTTTCGTTCTCTCCCTCTCTCGCTCTCTCTTTCTCTCTCGCTCTCTATCTTTCGTTCTCTCTATCGCTCTCTCTCTCTCTCGCACTCTCTCTCCCGATCTCTCTCTCTCTCGCACTCTCTGCCGATCTCTCTCTCTCACACTCTCTCTCCCGATCTCTCTCTCTCTCTCTCTCTCCCGATCTCTCTCTCTCGCACTCGCTGCCGATCTCTCTCTCTCGCACTCTCTCTCCCGATTTCTCTCTCTCGCACTCTCTCCCGATCTCTCTCTCTCGCACTCTCTCTCCCTCTCTCTCTCTCTCTCGCACTCTCTCTCCCGCTCT
Organism: Wolffia australiana; assembly: GCF_029677425.1. Taxonomy (NCBI): domain Eukaryota; kingdom Viridiplantae; phylum Streptophyta; class Magnoliopsida; order Alismatales; family Araceae; genus Wolffia; species Wolffia australiana. The sequence goes on along the minus strand of NC_135840.1, from coordinate 6,155,091 downwards.
CTCTCTCTCTCGCACTCTCTCCCGATCTCTCTCTCTCGCACTCTCTCTCCCGATCTCTCTCTCTCTCTCTCTCTCTCTCGTACTCTCTCTCCCTTTCTCTCTCTCTCTCGCACTCTCTCCCGATCTCTCTCTCTCTCGCACTCTCTCTCCCGATCTCTCTCTCTCTTTCTCTCGCACTCTCTCCCTCTCTCTCTCTCTCTCTCTCTCTCTCTCTCTCTCTCTCTCTCTCTCTCTCTCTCTCTCTCTCTCTCCCGGACGTGCCGTTATGTCACATAACAATAACAAATGGTCCATAAGAATAAAAATACATAACCTATAAAAATGAAAAAAAATTCCGTCACGGTGACGGTGACGCCGTCACTGTGACGGTGACGTGACGGTGACGTGACGGTGACGAGGGTCTGCGGACGAGTGACAGTTCGGTGACAATTTTCCTGAAAATCCTTGGATGAGTGACGTGATGGTGACGTGACGACCAGTTCGTCACGTCACCGTCCGTCACGATTCGTCACCGTCCCGTCACGTCCCGGACGTGCCGTTCCCTACTTCTGATAATTAAGGATACTAAGGATATTTTCTCGCAAATTTCCTTCCTATTTTTTTCTTTCCTCTAGTGATAAGACCATAGCCCATTAAGTGAATAAGTTTGGGGTAATTATTTATGTGAAGAATATTAATAGTAACTCTAAAGTTAAGCACCGATGTAACCCTTCCTTTGAAGTAAAATTAGATTGGCAAATAAGAAATCGCAGTAATAATACTCCTCTCAAGATTTATAAGTTTAAAATTTTAACGGTATATAGAACAGATTTAACACCAAATATTTTGATTTATCTAATTTATAATCATATAAATTACATTCTAACTAAAACATTACTAGTTAGTTAAAGTAATTAGAGAAATGGTCTTTTCATGTTGATGTTTATCCAACTCTAAGTTTTTCCTTTAATGGGACATGACCAAAGAAATCCAACATACATGTAATGGGACATGACCAAGAATGTTGCCTTTATGCATTTGAAATCATAGTAAATGAAATGTGTCATTCATGATGTGACAAGTATGTCATAAAGAAGGATCTTAAACTTTGTTTCCTACAATTTTTATTGGAATGAAATAATGATTTATTAAATTTCTCTATACTGTTATAGATACTAGTAATTTAGAGTATTTGATACTTAGTATGGCACTCAATCAACTTACCAACCAAAGATACACAACTATATGACTACAAAATATGTCTCAGTTATACAATGTTTTTATAGGTCATTATGCACGTTTGATGTAACAAAGGAGATAAATACTTAAGATGTCCCTTTCTTAGAATTATATCTTGATCATTTACCTTATCCTTATTTTGAAATGTCTTAACTCACCAGTGTGCTCTAATAAGAGAAATTGCTTTTAATATGGTTTTGAGAATCAGTGTTACTGCTTTTTCCATCTTCCTATAATAAAAGAGCAAATAATTGCAAAAGATTTACACTCTGGGGGAAGCCCCAACCTTCATATAAATATAGCTTATGCTGTGGGAGATTTTGAAAGGCCAACATTCTTCTCATTTTCTAGGACATCCCATGACTAATCAATAAATCATGAGGCGTATGAGAAAGTGTTTGAAGCAAACCCATCACTACTCATAAAGTTCCCTCTGCATGAAGATAATCCAACAAATTGAGCTGCTCGTGACATAAGGGATATCAGTAGGTTGACTAGTATCAATACTCACGTGCAGCATGGGAAATGGAACCCATCAGTGGAGGGCTTCCTCGAGCTCAATTGTAAGCAAGAAGCCAAGGAAAACCAAAGATTGGAGAGGGCATCGAAAACAACCGCACAGGTATCATCTTATTATCATAACCACCATTTTTGTGATATTTAGACTAACAATATAAAAAAAGCTTTGGTATTACAAGATGGCCAACTCTTTTGCTAAGAGTGTAAGGTTCACATCTAATTATAAACTCGCAAGAATTTATGTAATAATGTCTGGCCTCCAAGTCAATTACACATTTCTCATATCGTTACACACTTATTCATAAAATTATATCCATCATTATACATATCCAGTGCTTATAATTAAGTCCGAGAAAAATGATAAGTAAATAATGATGGCATCATGCTAAAGTGAATACTTAGCTTTAAACACCAATCCTAAATTTTCTAATTGTGCATATGATTTTTGCTAAGGACATCAAAATATCTGGACAAAGTATCACTATCTGATCTCACTCAAATGGTAAATAAGATTAATCTTGAAACAACTAGTCTGTATATGCTAATTATAGATAGTGGGTGCTATTTATGGAAAGAGCTCTCTGAATTGATCAGTATGAATCCATGGATGGTATTATACCTAATTGTCAAATATGTCAATTCATGTCATGGGTGTAAAAATGGTCATTTTACTTGAGATTACTTTTTTACTATGATTAATTGATAATCTCAATTTTAGGGTTAAAATTCGTCGTTGGTGACTGAGATTGTTCAATAAAAATATATTTAACCTTACTTTAAAATACTTAGTTAGTGATAAGTACGGATCGTCTCCACAAGGAACGATGATCAAGGAATTAATTTCTTAAACTAGTGATGATCAATGAGAGGATCAACAAAAGCACTTAATTTATATGTTAATTTAACTTAAATAAAAGAGTAAGTGATTGTGACAGACACAATGATGGACGACAGTATGAACGAGGATAGTGGTTGGATGTGGAGTGGTACGATGGCAAGGATAGATAGACGAGAGAACGGGGACGTAAGTAAGTGAAGTGATAAATGAAACGTTGATTAAAAAAACTATAAGTATGATAACGATGATATTGGGAGAGACAACGTAAGGCGAAGACACTTACCTTAGATCCTTATGTTCCGCCAGGATCACGGCGATTTGCGAGTGCCGGTAAGCTCCCCCTCTTCTCTTATGTCTCTTCCCACACATCCAAGACACCAAGAACACTCTTGATGGATCTCAAAACTCACTATCTTTCAATCAGCCCACAAAAGTAGGAAGCAAGTTCAATATGATGTTTACAATGATCTAGGCCTCTATTTATAGATCAGAGGGTATGGATAGAAAGGGGAGGGGAAGATCAAAAGTTATGGCCATTGGAAGTTGAAACAATCCTAGCCTTTGATTTCTTCTCTCTCCTCATTAATGTCATCGGTTTCGTGCCTGTTAAGAAGTCAAAGCACTTGGTATTCTGTGGCTTTTGGTATTCTGTGACTTTTCGTATTATATGGCTTTTCGTGTTCCGTGGCTTTTCAAATTCCGTGGCTTTTCATAATCCGTGGCTTTTCAAATTCCGTGGCTTTTCATAATCCGTGGCTTTTCACATTCCATGGCTTTTCGTATTCCGTGGATTTTCGCATTCCATGCCACATGTACATGACAAAAGGACAAAAACAAAGAAAAAAAACTCTTTCTCGACGCTGACGTGGCGGCGCAGCGGCGCGCCACGTCACCCTATGCCATAAAAAACCAAAATACTTAAAATTGCATATTAAATAAAATAAATGCTAAAAATACGTATAAATGTATATTTTGACTAAAAAAAAATCATATATTTCCAATTTTAATGTCAAACTATTCCAGAAAAATCATATTTTGCCTCAAATATTATATTCTTATAGGATCCAATTGTTGAAAAAATCCCAAAAAATGTAGAAAATTCAGAAAATCATTCTAAAAATAGATTTAATCATTTTAAGCTTGATAACATGCAAATATAAGTGATTTAATTCAAATAAACATGTAAATGTGATCATAAAAGGTACTAAAAATGCATGTTATTATTAATGAGTTGCGACTAACAGGATTCAAAATGCACCAAAAAGACCAAAAGTAGGATTCCTTATTTCAATATGTGATCATTTACCTTCAATATAAGAAGAGACAGACTCTATGAAGGTAATGGAATGAAATACTTGACTGTGGTAGTTGAAATATTAAATAAGTTATTTGAAGATTTTTCGAAGTATCATTATTAAGTAGAATGACTAATTAAGGTTTGATAGTTTAAAATGTCCGAAACTACTCTAGAAGTGTCACATGCGTGAGGGATTATACATACAGTGTAACTGATGGTTGAAAGGTTTCAAGAATTATTTTATTACTCAATTATTTTTTATGGAGCACATGATATAGCTGAACACCTCACGTGTTGCAAACTCCAAAAGACACCATTAACCATAATAGAAGAGCTAGCCCTTGCATTGAGTCGATACTTCATGGTATTCTCATTAGACCTTAAATCTATCTAATTGTGTGGATTTAGGAACTGCACTGAGGAGAATTAGAAAAGAATGTAGAGTTAGAAATAAAGAAATGTACAGATATCATTTGGGTTAATAGATGCAAGATTAATTAATCTATTTGTTGGATTTAATTAATTAATGAGGTAGGGGAAGAGGGATTTTGTTGATCCATGTTTATTGTATTTTTTTGTTGGGCTTTTTCTTTTGTGTGTGTGGGAACCTTTGCTATTCTCATTATCTCGTAGGTTGGGTTAGGAAAAATATCATTGTCGTGAAAAATACTCCTTAAGGTATGGGTACCCTTGTCGTGAAAAATGTGTAGGAGTTTCTTCATTAAGTGTCTATGTTGTCATTATTTATGATAGGGTTTGCTTTGTCTTCCTCAAAAGCCTCTAAAAATGTTATTTTGATCTATATAATTCACAAATCTAGACCTAGTGTCTGGTCTTGTCCCAATATTTCCAAGGTTTACAACTGGTTGAGACAAAATTTTTCAGTAAACTCGATCATCTTTATTTTTCTATATTCATATTTATGTTCATAACTGGCGGCATGAAAATTCTTAGTTCTCTTTTTTATCTCATACCATGATTTTAAGTCACCATCTCCTTCATTTTCTCCCTGTCTGAGCAAACCTACCTTAAATCATGTCAATTAGAGCTGGATGATGCAGGATGATAGTAATAGAATAGGAAACTTGATGTTATGGAAAAAGTTTCAACTTATGATAATGTCTATAAAGAGGAAGATGTTATCATGAGACAAAGTATAGCATAACTTTTTCATGTTACCCTATCACACTCAAAAATAGGTGAGGAGAAGGAAATCCAAATGATAAATTAGTGTCATGGTAACGATTAGACTAGATGAACCTTCCTTTTTATTTGGGTCCATTATAAGTAAATGATGCAGACCTAGAATATCTAGGATTTTTATTTCCATTACTAGGCCACTCTCCTCTCTGTAGTAAGAATGGGAGTATTGGACATACGACATAATATTATAGTCTGTCACAGGATCAAACTTTCGAGTCACTCCTGATAGATATGATGTCTAGAACTTATGTCTTTGGTTTAGCTATTTAATTTGGTGTAAAGATAATTTTGAATAAGCTGTCTTCATGTTCATCCCTCCTTTCTTGCTCAGTTGTGAGGCTCTCCCTCAATGTGATAGATTTATTCTGTAGAAACTATTCTCCAAGATTGTTTTGATTATAATGAAGTGAATCTACTAGCCGCGTCCAAGAGGTATCTATCATTGTCACCCAAACCCTCATAGAATATTTGGACCAACTCATGATCAGGCACTATCAGATGTAGCCCATAATTTTTCAAGCTTCATAGGTTTCACTAACTCCATGGGTGAACTAACAAAAAACTTCTTTTAAAATAATTCATATTTCGCAATTAGTATTCTTAATTATTACACTTTTATTTATTTGAAACTGTTAAATTCAAGAGCCAGTTTTATGGGTCGCATCCGCAACTCATTAGCCTGCTATGCACCTAAGGCCTAGAAGTCTGCTATATGCCAACCTACCAGTAGCCTGCTGGCCCATTTCTGCTGGCATATACTGATTTAATAAGCCTAATGTTCCAAAAATAAATAAAAATGTTTAATGTATATATAAAAATGAAAAAATAAATGTTTATTTATGAAATAATCACATAAATTTTATAAAATAAGAAAATGTTATTAAAAAACATGGTATCATACAGAAAATTCTATAAGACATCTTATTCTCACTTAATTATCTTCAAACCATATAAATTAAGGATTATTAAGTTTATCAAAAGCCATATAAATGATGACAACATAATTTCATAAATTCAAATGCATGAACATGATTATATTGTACTCTCTCTCCAAATAGATAGTCACATGTTAGGATGGATCATAGCGGAGATTTAATATTTGTTAAGAATAACAACCATATTTCAATTGATGAATATATATACACAAAAGTACAACTGGTGTAAATATTATATAAGATGATATGGAAATTTTTTTCACCTTTCTAATATCTATATAATACAAAAATTCTTATTCTAGAATTTATCTCTAACAAGAGTAAATAGATATACATGGTGCTTTTGGGTGGAAATATGGTATAAATTTAAATTTGACCATATCAATGAATAATTGTGTACCTTTATGAAAGTTGTAAATATATTATTTCATTAAATATTATTTCTTGATTTATAAATATTTTATCAGCTATTTAGGTAATAAATTAATTATTTTTACTCTCAATATTTTGATATTTTTTTAATCAATTAAAGTGTAGCATAATGCTTTTTACTCAGAATAATTTGAGAAATAAAAAAAATTCTTTCGAAATAAATGTTAGATAAATGGAAGTTTAACATTGTATTCACGAGTAGAGAGTGGAGCTCCACTTAAAGGTATAATTGAACCTATACCACATGATGCAGCCTTAGAATTGGAATGATGTATAAATATGACTTGAATCCACAACCCTTGCTCTATTTGAAATAGACAAGTCCTGAATTCACCATTAAACTAGCCTACTCAATAATTTAGCCTAAAAGAGGGTTGTACTTGACTCCTCAAGAATTTGAGCGCTCTCTAAAAAGGAAAACATTTAAAGTGAAGAAACATATTTCTCATAAAAATATAATATCTCAATAATGATCCTTCAAGGTTATACTGGGGCCTTATATAGGCTACTAAAGGATCAGGCCCATTCATATTGAAAGTACCCTTGGAAAGACAACTTTAGATATTAGGAAAAATACCATTATGATGCAGGATGATGGGACTGACTCGGGTAGGATGACTAACTTGGCTAGGGTGGATAAATCAGACCACAGAACACAATCGAATTCGAGAATTAAATCCGGTGTAAATACTGATGGTGCAGCCCCTTTCCTCGCTCGAGCGTGGGAGTAGTATCTTACAACCACCGCGGTGAAAACAAAGCAACATGATCAATAAATTCGAATGGATGATCACTAGAAGATTCAAAGAACTATTCAATCTAATTGCTTGAAGATTCAAAATCCAAAACTAATCCGATGGCGGTGGATAAACACTCGAAGAATACTGGATGAAGAACACGATCACCAAGGAGTGCAGAGAGTACTTCGGCACTAGAGTAGTGTGTCATGGCGATAAGAGAGATTCTTGATGCGTCGTTGGCAGGAGCGATTGACGTATGTTTTGACAACGTGTCGTGGATCCAACTGCACGATCAGTTGGCGGGGGATCAAGTGGGGAGTCGCCCCCTTGCGGGGTTCAGGGCAACGCCTTGAAACCTAAACGGTGTGCGTGGCGGCAAGTGGCTGCGAGGGCGATGTGAAGTAGGTGGTCGAGCACGCAGCGGGCGCAGGCGGCCAAGCACGCGGCAGGTGCAGGCGGTTGAGTGCGCGGAGGGCGCAGGCGGTCGAGCGCGCGGCGGGCGCGGCCAGCCGAGCACACAGTGGGCGCGAGCGGCGGCCTTGCGCACCGCGGGTGTTGACGGGTGGACGTATGCGCGGCCGGCACAGGAGGGAAAGTGATCTTCTTGACGGCGATGGCAGCGGCGGTGACTCCGCAAGGAAGACGACTATGGCAAGCTTCATTTTAGAAGAAGAAACTCCAATTCCAAAATAAATTCACCAAGTATTTCATACAACTTTGGCCTAAGTATAGGCTTTGTAGGAAAGAGAAAGTAAGATAAAATAGACGATGTGTTGACGTGTCACGTCGAAGGGCAGTTCTGGAGTTGTCGTTGACGACGTGTCACAATACAGGACGTCTCGTGTGAAGGTGGAGGCACGTCTGGTTCCAATGTGTAGACGTGGCCGCCACCACATTAATTGTGTAAATCCGAAGGTCAGAAGCCAAAGAAACCTGAGCAGAGATGTCTTATAGATTTTGGGACTTGTAGAATCCATTGAAAAATATTTTGCGGCTCAAGATTATTTATGTTGGATAAATCAAAATATATTGATGCAGGACAACTAGATGAATGGATGCAGACGACTAAAGGAGACAGGGTGGATGACAGGGATACGGGTGCAAGAAGTGGTTGAGGATAGGAGGGATAAAACAGACCACAAATCCACACGATCAATTTCGAAAACTTAAATTCGATGAAATAATGGTGGTGCAGCCCCTTTCCTCGTCGAGGGCAGGAGTACTGTCTTCAACCACCGCGACGATGCTTAAGCACCAAATCCAATACTTTGAATTCGCATTCGAGGGAAAACTCAAGAGAGACCTAATTGACTAATCGTTGAGAATTCCAAGAAATTCAAAGAAAATCCGACGGCGGTGGACGAATTATCGAGGAATACTGAACGGAGAACACACGACACCAAAGAGTTCAGGCGTACCTCAGCACCAGAGTGCGTGATGAGGTTGCAGGAAATTCTGGTCGTGACGTGGCCCGACGATCCGAGCGTGGTATGACCCCGCTTGGATGATATAGCTTGATGATCCAGGCGTTGAGCGGCCCTGGCAATGGGACGGCTGGACTAAGCCTGGTCGCTCGATGGCCGGAGTGCTTGGGCGTGGGGTGTCGTTGGCAGGACGATTTACGAGCGCTTCGATTCACGTTCGGCGTGGCAGCCTGCGCTAGCGTTGGCGGGGGCGGCCCTAGGTGGGCAGCCTGCGTTGGCGTCTGGCACAGGAGACCTGCGCTGGGCATTGGCGCGGGCAGCCCTGGGCGGGCGGCCAGCGTCGGGGTCTTGCACAAGCGGCCTTGGGCGGGCGGCCTGCGCTGGGCGTTGGCACGGGCGGCCCTAGGCGGGCAGCTGGCGTTGGCGTCTGGCGCGGGTGGCCTTAGGGGCGGCCTGCGCTGGGCATTGGCATGGGCGGCCCTGGGCAGATGGTCGGCGCTAGCGTCTGGCGTGGCAGCCTTGGGCGGACGACCTACGCTAGGCGTTGGCGCGGGCGGCCCTGGGCGAGCGGCCGGTGCCGGGCGTCTAGCGTGGGCGGCCCCAGGCAGGGCGAAGAGGAAGAAGGGAAGAGGGAGAGTATGGGTGAGAGAGAGAGAGGTGGTAGCCGGCGACGGTGACGATGGTGGCGACGGCGACGATGGTGGCGACGGCGACGATGGCGGCGACGGCGGTGGCAACCTGAGGGAGAGGGGGAGGCTAGGGCAAGTCCTCCAAGAAGAGTTAAAGAAACTCAATTCCTGAATTATGACGTGCCTAACTGTTTCTTGGAACATTGGCCTATACATATAGGCCTTGGAGGAAAGAGAAAATACAGTTAATAAAAATAAAAATAAAGATGAACGACGTGGTTTCGTGTCACGTCAGGGGGAGTTCTGGATCTGCCTTTGGCAACGTGTCAGGAAGCATGAAGGGCCATGCGTGGGTGGAGACGTGCCTGATGCTGGCGTGTGGACTTGGTCCGGTGACCATGGCGGCGTGTCCTTAGCAATGGCGTTGACTTTGGATGACGGTGGCGGTGCTTCTGGTGTCGATGCGTTGACGCTATCGCCACCATATATGCTCCTTTAACGGTATAGTAGAGATATTTTACAGATGTTAGAGGATTGTGGCAGAGGACGAATTCTCATCTTAGGCCACCTCTTGTTAATGGTTCTCAAGAAATAGGCTTTTAGGCTACATCAGTAGTAATGTTATTCTTTAGATTAACTTCAAAAAGGAAGCCGTTACTTTCATTTCATTCAAAAAAAATGGTGAACAAGGACCTTGATTGTCAATATGTTCGATATGTTTGATACACAAGAAAGTTCATCATTCTTGTTTAGCATGATACTATGATGTGTTCATAGACAACTATTGAATTATTATAATGAATGTAAATTGAACAAATATTGCATTATTTAGGAGATTTAAAGTGCAGAGAAATTAAACCTATACAATTAGACATTGATCTAGAAATGAAGATTCATAAATCTAATTTGAAAATAATAGATCAAAATTTGTATCCATCAAAATAGTAAATAAAATTCTACTATCATTTTAAATACTTTAGTAAATTTAGGAGTTCAACGACTTTTGAACACAATAACGAAAACTGTAATGAAGTACACCCCCCCCCCCCCCCTCAAGATGATTATGGTGTCAAGAAGATAATGTTGTCAGGAAGATTATGAAGAAGTGTTGGAGCTGTTGGGTTATAGAGATAATCCAACAGCACGAAATAGACAAATGAAAAAGAGCCAGGAATAATTTAGAATGGTGGGAACTGAACCCTGGCAATCTCACAACGATTGAAGGGCACCGCCGGGCAGTCAATGAAGTCAGCAGCTTTGTTGTCAAGGCAGACGTAGACCTGGTAAAGTTGAGTGTTTCCTGCTTCGTCCTCGTTGCACACAATCCCTACATAGTGGCCTAACCCCCTCCGAATAGTCTCGCTTATATTGCTCAAACTGTAGAACCCACCGTCAGGAACGATACCTGCGTGACTGACGAAGTATAAGGCGTTCTGGATTGAACTGTGATGAAACAAAGATGGCATTAAGGCTCGTGGACGGACGAAACGGGACTGAACGGGCTTCCATTCCTGCGTTACAGGGCCGGTTGTTTGGTTCCGTTCCCGTTTGGTTCGTCATCCATCCGCGAGCCTTGGCTGGTAGCCACTAACTCACCGGCGTCTCTGAGTGCCCCGAGAAGGTTGGCCTTTCTCTTGAAGTTGAGGGTTGCTTGGAAGTAATGGTGCTGGTCAGAAATATCTGAACAAGTGCCGTGTTTTAGCCACTCGTGCTCCCAGAATTTATGGCCGTTGCTGCTTGGACACGCCAGCGAGGGCCACTCTGACGCCATCTGCTCCTGCAGGTCGCTGATCTACAAGAAGTGAAGGACAGAAATAGCGTAAGAAAGAAAGAAGGAAGACAGCACCAACGAAAGAAAGAAAGAGAATGAAATTCAGGGAGAGAGATAGAGACGGAGAAAGAGAGAAAGAAAGAACGAGAGAAAGAGAGAAAGAAACACAAGAGAAAAAGTAAGCAAGAGAGAGAGAGAAAGACCGACGGAGAGAATGAGTGAGAAAGGATGGAGATAGCGCCAGACGGAGAGAGAACAAAAGAAAGAAGAGAAAGAAATAAAGTCGCACTTTACTATACATGGAGAAGTGAAAACGAAAACTGATGGATGGACAGTAAAGATAGACAATTAGGTAGATATGATGATTACCTTGACGATCTCAAATGGCTCGCCAGGATTGCAGAACGAAGGGTACGAGCCATCCACGTTGCTAGGCCAGAGCCCATGTATAGAAAACTCAGCACCTGGTTTTCCCGATGTAGGATAGCAACAGCTCTCCCTGGTGTTGCAAAGAGACCCCGGCCACTGTCAACATCCTCAACCTCAAGAGCTCCGCCGAAAGTTAAAAAAATAACTCATGCAGGTTTTAGCCTACCTGCTGAACGAAGTACAGAAAATCGTAGCAATGTCCCGGTGCGATAAGTAGAAGGGCTATCAGTTGCGAGATCGCCGAAGGCAGACGGATGTGACGGGGGGCGACTCCAGAGTGAGAGGCACTTCCCATTGCGAAACTCCAGAACTTACCCACAAATAATAGAGCGAGAAAACAGAAGGCAATCTGAGAAATCGACGGGCCAACCTAAGAGTGAATGCCGAGGATGTCTTTACTTCACTGTTGCTTTGGCGTTTGAAATGGTTCAACTTAAAGATAAGAGTTTTGGATCCGGGAGGAACGCGTCTTTCTTGGGGAGGAGTCTGACGGGAGGAAGTGCGCCGAATGGTTTATCTGCGGGATGAAGTATTCTTTAGGAAGATACAAGATGACGGTCCACACTAGCGAGAAGCCCGAGTCGCCAATAGTGGCTGTATTAACTCATTGCCGACGGTTATTTTTGAAATTAAACAGCTGTGATTCAGCCTCTGTAAGTATACAGAAATCGTAAGGGAATTTCATCCTTTTTCATATCACATTCTCTACAAATCTCTTCACTCACTGCTTTAACACAGACTAGATGGCTGATGAGGAGCCCAAGACTGGGACCGTGGCCTCCCTCTCTCTCTGTAAATTATATATATGTCTTCCTCTTTCAGTCTCTCTCTCTCTCTCTCTCTCTCTCTCTCTCTCTCTCTCTCTCTCTCTCTCTCTCTCCCCCCCTCTCCCTCTCTCTCTCCCTCCCCTCTCCCTCTCTCTCTCTCCCCTCTCTCTCTCTCTCCCCTCTTCCACTCCCTCTCTCTCTCCCTCCCCTCTCCCTCTCTCTCTCTCCCCCCTCTCTCTCTCCCTCTCTCCCCTCTCTCTCTCTCTCCCCTCCTCCCCTCCCTCTCTCTCTCCCTCCCCTCTCCCTCTCTCTCTCTCCCCCCTCTCTCTCTCCCACTCCCTCTCTCTCCCCTCTCTCTCCCTCCCTCTCCCTCTCTCTCCCTCTCTCTCTCCCTCTTCCTCTCTCTCTCCCTCTCTCTCCCTCTTTCTTCCTCTCTCTCTCCCTCTCTCTCCTTCCTCTCCCTCTCCTTCTCCCTCTCTCTCTCCCTCTCTATGTCCTTCTCCTCTCTCTCCTTCCTCTCCTCTCCTTCTCTCTCTCTCTCCCTCTCTCTGTCCTTCTCCCTCTCTCTCCTTCCTCTCCCTCTCCTTCTCCCTCTCTCTCCTTCCTCTCCCTCTCCTTCTCCCTCTCTCTCTCTCCTTCTCCCTCTCCCTCTCCCTCTCTCTCCCTCTCTCTCTCCCTCTTCCTCTCTCTGTCTCTCTCTCTATCTCTCTCTCTATCTATATCTACCTCTTTCTGTTTCTCATCTCACTGTCTTTCTCTAACTCTTTCTTCCCCTCTCTATTTATGTCTCACTTTTTCTCTCTAATTTAAACCCATCTCTCCTCTCTCTCTCTTCATTTATCTCTTTCCATCAGTCCTGATATCTAGGTGTTCCTACACCTTGTAATTTTTCATGGGAGATGTAGCATCAAACCTGCTCGCCATTGTAAATCTTACATGAACATTGAATAATATGAGAAGTTGGAGGTTATGATAACATGTTACTAATTTCATGCATTCATATATTTATTTGTATTAAAGTGATAATATGCACATTCTATCATGACCAAGAGTATTAAATTCACCTTTTGGGTATTATTCTGATTCTTCTTGATTTTATGGTGTTAATGCAAAAACATTCTAATGTCCGCTTCATAGAGAAAATAATTTTACTAGTCAGAATATATTTCTAAGATTTATTCTAAGCCTTTTATGGATTTAAATTTCTTTAATGGGATTTAATGTCATCTCATCATGTTTGTGGTTTCAGCCACTTTGCCATATGGTTTGCGGCTCCAATAATTGGAAAAGCATCATAATGGCGTCGCAATTCGCGGTATCATAATGAGCCAAACACGAGAGAGATCATATTATTTTAATTTTCACAGATATAGATACCTATACAGCAAATTTTCATTTACAAATTCACATGGCTTACCCAAAACATCCCTTATTTTTCAAAAAATAATGTATGATGATTCACACATGTATGTCCATGTCGTAACTATGTTCATGGAAAGAGTCAAAATAATCTAAGTGACACATTGCAATTCGCCAAACCACATTAAGCATTTAATAATTAAGTAAAAAATTCACTTATTTTATTTATATTACAGGGACATATGTTGGGTTGAGATTAAGAAATAGAAAATGGCAAGACATTCCACACCCATCATTAGCTGGGTAGATACTTCAAGGACATGATACCAGAAAAAGCAGACTGGCGGTGGCATGGCGGAGAGAGAAGAAAAGATTGACGGCCACAAATTGCCAAATCAAATCATGATATATAAATTTCCAGACACCAGATTGATAAAATTTGGAGGGCAGCTCAGTCTTTTCTCCTCTTTCGATCCATGTGAGAAACCCTATCAGGGGAGTATAGGAAAAACTCAGAAAAAACGTTTTGTGCTCACCTCTAGTAGTGGTTATCAGGCAACTGAGCAAGTGATAAATTCCAAATTATAATTTCATATCGATGAATATTACATCACATATATGTGTTTTATTGGCCATATTTGCATGTTATCATACATAAATGGACATAAATGACTTGCACGCTGATTTTATGATTTTTTTAAAATTTTTTAGTATTTTTTACATGGTATTTAACCTCAGTATATTGAGGAATATTTCGTACAGGCCAAAAATTACTTGGCTAGAGGTCGTTGAGGGTTTTGGTAATTTTTCTGGAATTTTCCATATTTATTTATAATTTTCTGACCATTAAATAGCCAAGAAATGAATTTTTGAGAATTAAAAGAATATGTTTTATGAATTATTTCAAATTTTAAAATGATTTTTATTTGTAGATCACGTGGCATCCACGTCATTTGCCCGAAATTCAGGCGAATGACTGGATGCGTTAAATGAAGTGCTTTATTGGCTCATTATGGCATCGCAATGCGCGATGCCATAATGAGCAAATCATTGCTTTGAAAGGAACTACATTGCGCGGTCGACGAGGAAAAAAGTACACCTTGTCCTTTATTGTATTTGCTTTTTCATGCAATAAATGCACGCAGAGAATCGATCTCACGTGCATTTATGAAACAGGAATATTATTGTGTTTAACACACGTGGATCAATTTGCCAAGTACATTGATTGCACGCCGCCATCGATTCCGTGTGCATTTAATTAATCGGTAAGCTTACCTCTCTTTTTCTTTTTAAAAAATTGTATTCAAACGTCAATATATGCGATGATGTGGCGCTTTCTTAGCTGTTCAAATGCAGCATCATTTCGCTATGATTGCGCCTTTGGAAGCGCACAACGACGTGTCAGAACGCGATCCGAGGGCGGAGATATCAAGCAAGCAAATCAGAAAATGCCATTTTACTGCTGCACGCAATAAAAATTGCCATTTTGTATTGCATGCACATCAGCTACAGAGCAATAGCTATAGTGCTAAAACATGTAGTGCACACTACCATAGTGCTGCAGCAGTCCCAATGCCACACCACTTACTACCACAATACCAATGTGCATTGTGACTACCATTGATGCCGCCAACCAAATGTCCAGCTTGGCAAGCTGCTGACAACTAAGGAACACTTCAATACAAGCCTTTGATAACATGATAGCTGGCAACCGACAGAGAGTTGATTTCCAATATTTTTTGAACTTAAAAATTAAATTAAAATACTATAATATTTAAATAAACATACTTAATCAAATTCTTGCCTTTTCTGCACGCAATAAATATATAAAATGATTTCAATGATATAATTATTTATTTAGAGGGGTTTCTGCATTTTCTAGATTAAAATAAATTCTAGAAAAAATCTGTAAAAAACTACAAAACCCTAAAATTGAGAAATAATGCATTTATCTACATCAGCCCGTTTCAGATATCTCAATATTTATTTAAGGTTTAAATTATTTTCTGATTCCTTGCGGATCTACACCTTTCTTATGTTTTACTACTTACCAAGTAGAACGTGGAAAACTGAAATTCCACATTTTATTGCATGTATAAACCCAAGAACAAAATATTTTATTATGATTTTTGGACTTTTCAGTAAGTGCATCCTCTAAATACATGAATTCCTATATATCATTAATAAGTGTTAAATTTTTCTTGAGTTTATAAATATATGCTGGTCAGCATCATGAAAAAATCATCATAAGAAAAATTATAAGCCAATGAGAGAATTTGAATTTGAATATTTATTGGAATTTCTTATGTGTAAACATATATCTTGATGTAAGGAAGCGTTTTATTCCGTAATGATGTTGATGGGATATCAAAATATTGGAAGAACTTTTAGGTGAAGGGTCATAGTCTTAAAATTTGTTTATGTACTTTGTCATTCATAGAAGACATAAAATTTCATACATCAAATCTTAATGAGTAGGTGATCCCTAGGGGAAGCTAACTTTCATTCCCATCCCCTTTTCCTTTTTAATTAAAATATTTATTAACATAAAAATTCATTATATGTAATAATGGAAATAGAGAGAATTTTTCAGGTAAAATTTTCAGTTCACAAAAGAAAGACAAGAATAAGGAAGCCAAACCCAAAATCCTTAAAGGATATAAATTTTTGATTTGCCTAAATCTGATATCTAGTTCTGTGAATTCTCAAATAAATATGAACCTACTATAACGGGTTGGTATATTAGCCAATTCTACTCACAAGTCAGATATATTTCATTTCAAATGTTTCTAATTTATGAAGACAAGAGTGCATCCTTTGTAACTTGTATCTAAAAATCCAAGTGCATACATATTCATTTGAATGACGAGTTATCTTACCAAAGAAATTGTTATATAATGATTAGTTTGGTGAAAACTGTGAGAACTAAGAGTATATCTGGTGTTTTAATTAATATGTCATTTTACGTAATAGATACTTTATGGATTACTTTTTCAACTGAAAATGAAATAACTGTCCAACTACATTGTTCCTCTTCTCTCTCACACCCTCCTCCTTGTCTCTTTCCTTCATCATATTCTTCTATCTCATTCCTCTTATTTTCTTTCTCTACTCATTATCCTTCTTGTTCCTCTTCTTTCTCATTTTCTCATTCCTCATTCTTCTCCGCCTTCCTCTTCGTGTTCTACTTCTCATTCTCCTTTTTCTTCCTCTTTTTCTTCTTTCTATTATTAACTAGTGTACTTTTATAGTTTCTATTTACAAATTGTGTGCTAAAGGACTGCACGAACTGATCAGACCGTGATCAGATGTTTGACCATTTATCAGAATATGATAATAATTTGATTGGATCTTGAACATTAATTAGAATTAAGCCAATCAAATGATGATTTGCCTACTTCTGGTCAATATACAAAACTTGGTCAAATTTCGGACCCCTGATCAAACTATGATCATATTCTGGAAATATCCTAATCATTTATCAGAAGCATGCTGATCATATTCTCATCTGAGAACTTCTGATTGGCTATATGAATCTGATTATGATCCCATCCCAATCAAAGATGCACACTTTGCAAACAAGCTTATGGTCCCCGCATGCCTGAAAAGTGTTAGCCATTGATGCACACTGTCGCTACATGCTGAATCAGTGTTTAAAATTCACAATCTTCCATTGGTTTGGCACCCCCACTTAGCTCCCATTCAGTAGGTCCACAAAGTCCCCAGTCAGTCTACATTATTGGCCAACCTTTCTCCAAGTCCAAAACACTTTTCAACTTTCTATTCCACAAGGGTGAATGACATTCCCTATTTTCAATCATTTGATTTTAATGATTTAGCCAATATTAAAATGATTTAAGTTAATATATTACGTAATTAATGTTATCATATATATTTTTCTGATATTGGATAACAAACCTGAAAAAAAAACAAAGATTGATATGATATCATTAATTTACTGTTATTCAACATCATAATCCAATTGCAAATATCAGATAGCGGTAACAGAATGATCAATGTCTTGCAAATCTTACCATAGTAATTATCTGATACCTCTTCCGTTATTGTTATCAGAATGGTAGCACCCTAATAAGGACTGTTGCGGACAAATCCCTTCTAAAAATCTCCCACATAACATTTAAAATTAGATATTTGAAGAAAATAAACCAAAAAGGTTGAGTTTCTTTCAACAAACTTGCATCTCAGCTAATTAGCAATGCAAGGATCATCAAATTATCATCTTAATTGATCCCATGATCTTTAACTGGTCCACATTGTAGATAATACATCCAAAGTCATTTCAAAGCATAATTTGACCTACACAAATGTATTTTAAACCATAAATATTGTGGAAAAGAAGACTATTATGTGGAGGAAGAACCTCACTGAGCTCATGGTAAATATACTTTCAAAGAGGAGAAAAGGTATTGTAATTCCATGCAAACTTGTGATTGTATTTGATCTCCGTTCAATCCAAAAATAGTCATATGATTTCATTTCTGCTCCAGCGGATCATTATAATGTCACCTTCTAAATGACGATATTATAGATAGATTTATTTATAAATTATATAACATAATGATGTAATAAGATAATAATGTTATTATACATAAAGTGAGAGTACATAAGAAAGAAATAATAAGAAAGTAAAATATTGGACGAGATGGTTAATAATATAATAATGAGGGCGAATATTTATAAAAATATATAAACAAAAGAAAAAACAAAATATGTAGACTAAGATTACAGTATTGAGACTTAACAGATTTAATAATTAAGAAATTAATAAGAGGTTGAGTAGATACGAATAAGATAATAATTAGATGATAATAACAAAAAATTTCAAAAGAAATAATTAGATGACAGTAAAATGATGATGAAGATGATAGTGTAATAAAAAGCTGATAAAAAGGGAGTATGAAGTTCAATAATTTGTCTGTAAATTTTATTATTTTCTTTTGTAAGCTTCTCATAAAGTTTCTTAATTACAAGAGCCCTACGCTTCCAAGGTGAGCATGCTTGTGTAACCTTGCATTGTAGTGTTGAGGAGCCTCCGTATTTCTTGGAGCATTTACAGTTGCGTGAACTCCAGTAGCATAGTCTGTTGTGAGAGACATCAGCCGTTGGAGGAAGGGCTTGAGCACATCAACCATAACATGATGCTGCCGAATGCCAGGAGAAGTCTTGCTCTGAGCGATGGCTGCTCAAATCAAGAAGTTGAGGCATAATAACATGAAGGAGGTTTTTGTCAAAATGTGCATTTCTCATGGTACAATAGATGCCAGCTTCGTCTATGGAAAGGTTCCTAAAAATGATCAGCTGCAATGCAAGCTCCAATCTTCTACCCCAATTCAAGATCTGATACCTGTAGCTCATCATTTGATGATAGTCTTGTCTATGATTGATCTCCAAAATGGAGCACAAGAGGTCATTCCAGTGCTCATCAAACTTCTGGGACATTGAATATCAGAAAAGATGGAATATTACAACGACAAAGGGTTGAAGTTGATCTCATCCCTTATTGCTCTGCTGCACCAGTCTGCAGCAGCAAGAATCTGTAAGGAAAATGGGTGGGACATGTCCCCAGCAGTGAAGACATGGGTGCTACCCGGGAGCTCAATCCAGCTGAACCCGGCTTGTTTCTTGATGCCTTGTTGTTCCATAGCCTCCCTCACGTCTGCTGCCTCCTCCCATTGCCCTACTCTGGCATGCATATTGCAGAGGAGCACATACGGCGCTGAGCCCACTGGATCAGCTGCTGCCAGCCCTTCCATGGCTAAAAGTGCGAGCTCGTCATTCTGGTGCACTCTACAAGCCCCCAGCAAAGCCCCACACACTGCCCGGCCTGGCGGAAGCGGCATTCTAATGACAATGTCCAATGCCTCTTCTAAGCACCCATGCCTGCAAAAAAGGTCCACAAGTGCAGCATAGTGCTCCATCTGAGGAGAAATCCCATGCTGATGCACCATGGCATCGAATATCCATCTCCCCTGATCCACCAGCCCAGCATGGCAGCAAGCATGGAGAACAGATACAAAGGTGATATGGGTTGGCAACACTTCTGCACCCATTAGTGAGAAGAGCTGCAATGCTTCGTCTGCTTGCCCATGCTGCGCATAGCTGCTGATGATAGCATTCCATGAAACAACATCCCTTCTCGTCGTAATTGTATCAAATATCAGTCGAGCATCTGTCAAGCTCCCACAGCGGGCGTACATGGTGATAAGGGCATTGCTGATCGGGGTGTCCGGTGCAACACGCTTAGTGAGGACGTGATGGACCGGTGCAAAGGCTTGCAAGGCCGGCACAGGCGCTGAGCGCAGCCAAGAGGGTGTGCCCATCAGGAGCCTCCTCTCCAGAGCTCATCATCTTGGAGAACAAGCTCAATGCCTCACAATGCTCGCCCGCCTGATCATAGCCGGCGATCAGTGTATTCCATGATATGGTATTCCTGCAAGGCATAGTGTTAAACAAGCGTCGGGCTCCATTCAAATCGCCACTTCGAGCCAGTCCAGAGATCATCAGATTCCATGTTCTCACCTCCGGGTATGGCATCTTGTGCAAGAGCGCCATTGCCTCATCCATTCCCCCTGACTGCACATACCCGGCAATCATGGTGTTCCATGAAAAACTATCCCTTTCAACCATTTCATCGAACAAATCTCTGGCAGATTGGACCATGCCCACCTTCGTGTAACTCATGATCATAGAATTCCAGGATATGACATTCCTCTGGAATCTCCTCTTCCCTTCAGCATGGGCACAGGGAACCCTCTCAAACAGCCGACGGGCAGCGTCGACCCGGCCAGCACGGCCAAAGGCTGCAATTAAGGTGTTATAAGCATCAACATCACCCTCACCAGCATCAAGCAAGGCCGTCTCAGCAGCATCCAACATCCCATTACGAGCAAGACCAGAAATCCAAGCGCACAGCGTGGCCGAGTCGCGCACCGGCATCTTCCTCCACATCCGAATGGCCTGTTCAACATCGCCGCAAGCGAGAAGCCCAGTCACCACAGCATTCCAAGACACAGAATTTCTCACAGGCATTTCATCGAACAGGCAGACTGTATCAAAAATCCTCCCGCAACGCACATACCCACTGATCATGGAGTTCCAAGACACAGCATCACGTTCAGGCATTTCATCGAACAGGTTCTGAGCATCGTCAATCTGCCCAGCGATGGCTTACCCGGAGAGCATAGTATTCGAGGAGATCACGTCCTTGGCGGGTATCTCGTCAAAAACTGCTCTAGCACGGAGAATTTCTCGATGCCGCACGCAGGCGCCGAGAATGGTGTTCCAGGTGACTACATTCCGACGGCGAAGCTCGCGGAAATGGCGAAACCCTAATTGGAGGCCTTGCAGGCGGAGAATCTTCGCAAGGGCGCTGTTCTGTCGTCGGAAGAAGCCATCGTCGATGCTTCCGCCGCTGAAGGTCGCAAGGAAGAGGACGATAGCGCCGAGCTCGTTGCAGGAACTCTTGCGGAGAAGGAGAGATCTGCTCGATAACAGTACCATCGTCTTGCTGCCTCTGCATGGAAATTGTTAATATAGTACCCGATTTAACGTCATCCATCCACGTCGAAAGTGAAGATTTGTTGACGGATATTGGCGTCAACCGTTAACGTCATCGAGCCTTGTTTACGGTTATGCTACTTCATTTTATCGTTGACGCCGTCGTCGTCATCCAAGAGTGTTTAACCCTAATGATAGGGTTAAGTTTATGGCCAGATGACGAATAAAACTGGATCGAATCTCTTAACGAATCATCACTTAGTTAGAGAACTTTCTAGATGTGACACTGTCCAAACCTTACAGAAGTATTTTATAGAACATTTCTGGGTTCCTTGTAGATACTCATTTTGCCCAGAAATATTACTTGAGAAGAGGCACTAATACATCTTGTGATGTATCCTTTTCCCCACCCTTTTGGCCTGGTGGACTCCGGTGAACTATCATTTTTCAAAATTTGTTGGCCTGGCGGCCTCCAGTGATTTGACCACATCAACCTTGATTTTTCAGCAAGCCAAGCAGATGTACTGGTCAAATTTACTTTAGTTATTGCACTTGACTTCTATGAGCCGTTGACATCAACGAAGATAATGTTGACAAGAATATTATCGTGTATTGAAGAAGATAGATGTTGACAAAAACTCAAAAAACTTAGCCATGACTCACAAGACAGGGATCGTCAACCTGTTGATTTTGACCTCCCCAGATGTTTTGATGTGTGATGATACCTAATTTTGGGCATATGGACGGTTGACGTTGACGTCAAAGCATGTTAATGTTGATGCCACCATTGTTGCATCATCAACGTCAACAAAAGGGGTCAAATCCTTCTGGGCTATCATGAGCAGTGTGTGGTCTTAGGAGGGAGATTAATTCATCTCATGACAAGGCATCTTAAGACTTGGATGATAGACATTTGAGACAAAGGAAGGAGCCAGACCATCGGTCAGCCTTTTTAGGGCTGAGTGAACGTTTGGTCTGGTTCTGGTTTGTATGTCGTACCAATACAAAGACAAGCAAGCAAGCAAACCCTAACCCTGCCTTGTGAAAAGCAAGCAAGCAAATTCTAACCCTGCCATGTGAAACACAACAAGGACGATAGGCCGAGGGCACCCTGTCTTTTCCTTTCTTTTAAATAATTTTTTTTTTTATTTTTCTGGATTTGATAACTTAAAGACTTGAATCTTACAGCAATAGTCAAGGCCGTCTGAGGGCATCTGTTTGTTTTTTATTTCAAGAATCGAGCAAAGGTGGAGAAGGCATAAGGAGATAATGGAAAAGCCAGAAATACAACTTCTCTGGACTTGAAGGATAGGTTATTCCAAATAGGAATGCAATATTTTAGTTTCTCTTTACTTCGAGTAGTTTTTGTTTGGGGTTAATTTATTGATTCAAAATGTTGTATTCCTTTCAAGAGGGATTTAGGGGGGCTGCGTTCATTGTGCTAAGAAAATGAGTTTTCTTTTCCCATTTTAGGAATTGATTTTTCCATAAATATGGGTTAAGGAAACTAATATAAAAGCGGCTTTTTCTAGGATTAAGGATCCTTTCCAGGATTTAGGAATGTCCCCTTCGTTAGAGGGCTTTCTAATTTGTTTTTCCTTAGAAAAACCATTCAATAGATTCATTCCTTATAATCTCCACATTTCCTTGGAAAGTTGGAGTAGAGGAAGTAAAAGATGAAAATAATTTATATGACTCCACTAAGGTTTGCAATACAGCACAGGCTAGGGGCTGAACTCTCTCTGGTTCTTCTCCTGGGTAGGTATGGAGTCTTATATTAATATATTATGGTGGGAGAGGAATGGGTCAGCCAATTTCCACAAGGCACATCAGTCCTCTCCCCCTCGCTGATCCATTCCCACTGTCGATGCGACCACTGCTGCCAATGACGTCACTGATGCCACCAACTATCTCTGCAGCCATTTCAACTAGGAAAGACCTCACGCCACAACCTTCCTCTTTTTCTCCCTCTCTGCTTCTTTCCCTCTCGCAGTCTCTCTTTTTGATGAGCCCGACCATCAGTCTCCCTACAATACATTGTTTTAGGATTCTGATGTATACAATAATATTTCCAATTTTTCTTATGAGCACATGGTGAGTAAGGGTCGAATCCACAAAGAGCGAGTATTGAATAAGTGAATTTTAACTTTAATTCCTAATTTTGGTTTTTTTAATATTTATTTTATAAAATTAGCCTAAATTAATAAAATCAAACTAGTGAAAATAAATTCAAAAAAAACCTAAAATGATTAGAAAAATAATTTTTGTATTAACCCAATTTATTTATAATTTATAAAATAATTTATAGAGTTTTAATATAATTTTATAGTAGAAAATGCTAAGTAATTCTAAATAAATACCTTTGCTGAGACTTTTACAGTGTGAGTGGAGTGGAGCAGATGAAAGAGATACCATTGCTGATTGAGACACAGAGATGGTGGCGGATGCACACCGACGAGCAGCGTAGTGAGAGGGAATGATGGCGATTTTATCATTGTTGGAGAGAAAGAGATGGAGCTGAATACACGCTGATGAGCGGGCGGAGTTGGATGTGGCATATGTGATAGTGGAAACCTAGGCTATCGGTGATGACAATCAAGGAAATGATGAAGCCATGAGATAGAAAAAGATGAAGATAACACTAACCTCTTCATCAAGTACCAACGAGCCGAGTGGCACTTTTTCATCACATAACTTGATCTGAATTTCGGTCCTTCAACCATTCACTCTTAAAGTACAAAAATGGACCCAAACAATATTTTGAATGAGAAAATCACTCTTCTAATCGCAAGAATGACTAGAATCCAAGGGTGTATTTATTACCAGGATGGGGAGTTTCTTTTTAAAGATCTAATATCATGGATGGATAGAGGAGGAAAGATGAAACTACCCTCAAAATTTCAGCCCTAAACTCCTTATGGATCGTTAGAATTCATCGTTTGAATTTGGAGCATTCTAAGACATCTAATTTCCTCTCACCTCCGATTTGTCCAGCAGATTACCAGCATGGCATGCACTCCTTAGGGAGGGATATCTAAAAAAATATTTAGATAAATTATATATTATAGTTTATGGCTTATAAAATTGTTTTATTTGTGAGTTTAATGTCAGCAAATTCCACACAACTACAAGAAAGTCTAGAAAATCAAAATATCATTTTAAAAATATTATAAATCCCTTAAAATATTTAGATAAATGTAAATAAATATTTGATGAAATTTGAAATTATCTTATTCATGAAATTAATTTCATAAAACTATTTTAAAATACCACAAAATCAAGAAAATTAGGAAATTGATACCAAAATCACATAAAATGCATAAACTATTATTAAATAACATGATATTTTTTACTATCACCCTCTCACTCAGCCTCTCTCAATCTCTCTCTCTCTCACTCACTCTTTTCCCCTCTCCCCTTTTCCCTATCTTAATCTCTCCTTATCTCTCTTGCCCTTCTCCTGCTCTCACTCCCTTCCTCTCACACTCTCTTGCTCTCTCCCCATCTCAATCTCTCCCTGTCTCTCTCACCCTCTTTCCCGCTCTCATTCCCTCCCTCTCACACTCTCCCTCTAACCCTCTCACACTCTCCCTCTCTCTCTATCTCCCTGTCATACTCTCTCAGACTCGTTGTCTCACTCTTCCTCTCTCTTTCTCTCGTTCTCCCTTCCTCTTTCAGTCCCCACCCCTGCGCACTCTCTCCCTCCCTCTAGCTCTGACTCCCTCCTATCTCCCTTTCTCCCTCTCTCCATCTTGTTCTTGCTCAGTCTCACTCTCTCACTCGTTCTCTCTATTTCTCTCACTCTCCCTTTCTCACTTCTATTTTCTCCCTCTCCATTTTTCTCACTCTCTCTCTTTCTGACTCCTATTTTCTCCCTATCTCACTCTCACTCTCCCTCTCTCACTCTCCCAATTTTCCCTCTCACTCTCATCTTCCTCACTCACTCTCTCATTCTCGAACTCTGTGTGTCCCCCTTTCACAGTCCTCTCCCTATCTCATTATTTCCATCTCACTCTCCCCCTCACCCTCCCTCACTCTTTCATTCTCTCTCCCATCTTACTATCGCTCTCTCCCTCTCTCACTCTCTCCTTCTTTTAATTCCCACTCTCTTTTCTATTTCATGCATTATTTTTTTCAATTGCGATAAATATGATTACTTCTCTTAGGTACACAATATCAAACGCAACTAGGCCATCGAGGCGACATTTGGATGAAGTCTATTTATATGCGATGAGACGACCGAGTGGAGCAAAGGTGACCTAAGTAGAAGAAAGGAAGACTACTTTTAGTGCAATATCTATAGATGGGAATATTATATTTTTCTAAGTTGGCTTAAAATATTTTCTAAAATTCACTTAAAATATTTTTAAAGATTGAGATTGACTTTCACATTGTCCAGTTAACTGGACCGAGACCAAGACCGGACCAAGACCCTACGAAACTTCAATCTATATTTAGGTTTTTACTAAAAGTGTACCAAGACCGGACCATGTCCTTCCCTATTTTGGGAGTAATTCTATTCGAATCACATGCAAAGTCAGCAATTTCAACTCAACATACCAACCAGGGAGATATGGGTGGTGATTATGTGACAAGATGGTTTATGACGAGACAAAAAATATCGGGACGAGGAGAAGGCCATCTTGAAACGTCTTGCCGTGCCATCCATGACAATCACCCACTTTTACAATAGGTTTTCTCTCTTTTTAAGAAGCGATGGACCGAGGTATGTTTTACATTCATGTGTAGTATGACTAGGGATTGGCACACGTCATCCGTCGCTTCACGCGTCATCGTGACGGTGATGGTGACAGTTTTAGGGGTCCGTGATGGTCACAGTGACAGATGATGAAGTGGTCGTGAAGAGAACGTGTCAGTTATGGGGTGCCCAGGACGCGTGTCGTGACAGAACGGCCATCTCTGATTAAGGCCGTTACAGAATTTTTGAAAAGTTAAAACGGCCAGAAAATACATATAAAAATCGTTCTTTTTAATCTTTCAAAACAGCTGAGATTTCGCCACATGACGTGGCCATTTCGATTTCCTGGCATTTTGCACAGAAGTCCCTATTTCCTGCGCACACGAACCGATGCTGCCTATAAATAATTGGAGCTATACCCCTCCATTCAAGTAGAGTTTTATTCACGTCACCTGTGACATTGATGCCGACACGGTGACGGGGATATGACCGGACGTCATATGGAGGGACGGTGACGAGAACGTGATGATTTTTTTGCATATGCTGTGACGCGTGACGGGACGGTGGCATGACAAAAGTTTCATCACGTCACCGTCTGTCACGTTTCGTCATCTGTTCCGTCACGTCCCGGACGTGGCGTTCCCTAACTGTTTGACCATCCTTGAGAAATCAGTGCAAATTTCCTAACAAGAGGGTCATGGGCCATACCATCTTAAACCCACTTGGCCCAGACCTGCAATCCACTAAACCCTAAACCCCAGTCTCTCTCTCTCTCTCTCTCTCTCTCTCTCTCTCTGCCATGGATTTCCTGGATGACGCGAACGACGCGAGGCTGAAGCCGAGGTTGCTCATGGCGATGGTGAGGGAACGTCTACCGGACGAGAAGAGGGCGCTGGGAGACGCTTACCGTCTCTCCTCCGTTCTATCTCTTGTGCGCTTGCACGGCCTCCTTTCAGAGTCTCATTCCAACGATAATCCTGGCAAAGACCACAAGAAGCTTGCCGTAGCGTGGAAGGCTGCTGTGGATGCTTGGACTGAGCGCTGTGTCTCTCTCTGCACTGATAAAATGGTATGTAGTTTATCAAGGATTGAAGAGAGTGTGTGCATTTAGAGATTGATTGGTTTTCAAAATTTTTTTTTGATATTGATTGAATTTGGAGATGGGTTTATCTGTTGAATTTCTTCTAATTCTGGATTTTTAACAGCCGGATAAGTGCTGGGTGGGAGTCTCGTTCTTGGGATTGACATGTGAGTTGTGTGCTGACTCCCGCTTTCTGGAGTCTTATCCAGCTTGGTTCCAAGCGCTCCTGAGTAATCTTCAGGTTGGCCATCCCCCTCATCTCCGAATGTTCTTCCCTTTGTGTTTTTGATTGTTTGCATTAACTTCTTAATTTTGGTGATAAGTTTGGATAGGTTGAGTATTTCTCTCTAATTTCGTGAAAATCCTAACTGGACCTCTAAAATGCGAAAATTGCAAAGCATTGAAGACTGGTGGTTAAGAACAAAGTGAAAGAGGACGACCTATGGAGAATGAAGAAAGGCTCAGACTATGAGAAGTGCTCCTCCTATACCCTCCAGTGTTTTTAACTCCTGATTGGACTATACTGAATCAACATATTTATAACATCTCTGATATAAATAGGCCCCATGTTTGAACCCGGCCTCTGGTTTCCGACGTTCAGATTTGTAAAGAATCAACATACTCTTCTACGGACTCTATTTTTCCATTCATCAATTATTCGGACATCCCCTCAGAACAAAGATGGTGATAGTGCTGATATCATTCCCTCTTGTGGAGTATGTTGTTGTATCAGATAGTGCTCTATAAAAACATAATGATTGAGTATACTGGGTATGGTTATCAGAGATAAAAATCATTCTTATCATTCCAGTATACATTCGATAAAAACCGTATCTGCTGTGATTATTGTGGGTTATTTTCGTCCTATTGTTTTTGAGTTTGGGAATACACATTTAAAGTACTTCACATCTTCTCATTTTCTTCTTGTTTCCTTGTATATTTGAATAGCCATTGGCTGATTCGGATCTTGTGAAGTCGGCATCTTGTGCATCCCTATCAGACCTCTTTAGAAGGTACGCTTATCTTTTTCATACCCTTTTTTTAGATAAGCGGGCGGAGGTTACCTGAGATTGGTGATCCTACCTATTTTTCATGCCATATTTTATCTGAAAAACTCTAATAAAATTGGCTTGAAGAAAGTCCGCTTAATCAGATGTTTGCTCTTGTACCTTAATTGGAAAGTGATACATCCAGCTTGTATCACTAAAAGGAATTTACCAGGAATAACACGATCGAGCTCAATTGCCAACAAATCATGAAATGTCCATGACTGTTCTGATGAATCTGTCTTGAGAGAGAGAGAGAGAGAGAGAGAGAGAGAGAGAGAGATGAAAAGAAAGATATAAATGGACTGCCCTGATGGACGAGTTCCCCTCTGGCCACGGATGGATCCTCCGCTGCTCCGGCCTGCGGCAGTCCGCCGCTTCTTCCCGATTTCCGGTAAGACTTCCAAGAAAATGCCCATCCCCTCCCATTGCAGGTTGTTCCTCCTTTTAAGCTAATTCACACGTGCAAACATTCGCATGTGCGTTCTGTTGGGTTTCTTATTTTTGAATGCTGATGATACATTCTTGTAAAGAATGTATCAGAAAATATGGACTATATTAACATACGGACCACCTTAATTGAAAAAAATATATTATTTTTGAGCCTCAAAGCTCTATACACTAGAAGTCCATGATAAGGGCCTTCAACTCCATCAGTATCAGAACATTGAGGACGACAGATCTGATGATAAAACCTTCAAGAAATCTGCAATAGCGAGTTCCAACACAAGAACGAGAAGAATTATTGAACGTCCAGGAAGAAATGATGAGGGGAGGAGAGAAATGTATTAGGAACGAAGGAGGGAGCTAGGCCGAATTGGCTTCACTCATACAGCAGGGAGGATCAACTGATCGCTGGCCAATCCCTCTGGCGGCTCCAATTTCAAATGGAAGAAATGCCTACTGCTTCTTGAACTCGAAACCCCTCTTATTTATAGCTTGTTATCCCGCATCCTCCTCTTTACTTCAAAATCCACACGTGCTTCAGTTATGGGCACGAGTGGCTTTCTTCATCTTCTTCCTTCGGTAAATTATCAAGAGTTTCTTATCTGTCCTTTTCAAGATGTAAATTTTCTTGACTGAAGATAGTTTTTTTTTCGGAGGCATCCTTTTCTTCTGTACTATTCTGACCTTATGAATCTGAGTTTGACTAGGCTTTCGAGGTTTCCTCATGTGAAGAAAGATGCAACATCTCTTGCAGGCAAGGTTGTGCTTCCAGTCCTTCAGCTAATGAGCCAAACTAATACTGATGCTGTTCTGGTTAGTGATCATTTGGTCAATGAATACTGATCTCCAAAGTATTGTGTTTTAAATAGTATGCGTGAAGTTTGTTTTCTGGGATAGACGTCATTCAAGATCTTATGGCTTTTTTCTATGAAGGTAGCAGCGGTTGATCTATTTGGTGTCCTTGTGACCTTCTTCCCATTTTCACTTCATCGTCATTATGAAAAGGTAAAAAACATCATTTCTTGAATTTCCTCGACATTGTTAGTTTTAGAAGTAATTTGATGTAATGCCGACCGACCATTGTGTTTGATTTCCTTTCGATGATGCATTTAATTAAGTATTTCTTCTTGGGTGGATGGAATGCCAGATCTCTGGATGAACATTTTGTTTCTCTACTGCTTAAGTCATTTCTCTGCTGTGGTGCCAGGCTGAAGCGATCGTTATTTCTATCCTCTTCAATAACAAGTGCAGCGAGGATGTGTCCAAGGTGAGGTTATTTCATGCTTTCTTTACTCTCTCTTACGTATTGATTGCAGTTTTATTGAATATCACTTGCAAAATCTCATAATTGGTATTAATTTAATTTCTTATCTCTCCCTTAAATAGAAACTGGTATACTCTCTTGCTTCCCTTCCATGTGTGAAAGGTGATGAAGAATGCTGGAACACGATAATGCTGAAAGTTCTTATTTCTATTAATATGTATCTGAACCAAGCCTTCAAAGGACTAGAGGAAGGTCTGAACCCTTTTTTCAGCTGTTAAAAATTCAGGCAGTTCATAGTACGTGACTTTTAATGCCTGTATTTCCCATCATTGCTATTGATACAGATCACAGGTCATCTGAAACCATGTTGTTGTTGGTTCCCCCTGGAAAAGACCCTCCTTGTCTATTAGGAGGGCAGTCCCTCTCTTCTTCTTTTGATCTAAAGATGGCATCCGACATTCAAGATGTGTTGATTCCTAGGCTCTCTATTTTGATGCAATCTTGCTGCGCTCTAATTACCTATCCGCCATTCCAAGTAATTCATTATTCTTTACATTTACCTTTTTAACCTCTTGAGGAAGGAAAAAATAAATTTCTAATTTATCATGCAATTTTTCTTTTCGGGCAGGTGAATCTACCTCTCCGTTCTTTGATTTTACTTGTAGACCGAGTGATGGAAGTTGATGGTTCATTACGTCAATCTGGATCAATATTCACTTCTGAGCTACATCAGGAAGTTCTTTGCGCAGAACTTCCAACACTCCAGTTGTATTCCTTAGACCTTTTAATGGCTATTGTACAGTTTACGGGAAGGTGAGGTTGTTTTTCATTTCGTTGTGGGAAAACAATATTCACTAATTTTTTCATTTTTTTTAGCCCATTGTTGGTCTATGCTTCTCATATTAAGAGAATTCTGACAAAGTACTTGAAGCGAAACCCACTGAGCTGTTTAAGGGTTAAAGTTTACTCGATCATCCAGGTTTTGCTCATTAAAATGGGTGTGGGTATGGGATGATCATTATTTTCTATTTTCTATTTTTCTTATCCTTCCATCTTGGGTTTCAGCCAAAATCTGTTTTCAAATTTTGATCAGGAATGGCTCTTCAACTGGGTGAAAATGTCATCGGCAGTGCATTTAACGACCTAAGTAATCTCCTCCACCAGAAAAAACCAAAGCTCCCCGACTTAAACCAGGCAACTCCGGTAGCTCAATCCATGTTTCCCACCAAGAACAAAAAGAGAAAGCAACGACCCAACGCGAAGAAATCAGGCAACGAGGACACGACTGAATCTAGACAAGACTTATTGAACGTAACACCCACAGCCCGTCTTTCTGTTCAGATTTCTGCTCTTGAGACCTTAGAAGCTCTTCTCATTGTGGTGAGTTGGAACATTTTTTTTCACATTTTTTCTCAAATATTTGAGGGACGTTTTGTGATTTGCCTTGAGATTAGTTTTTCTTTAATTACATGTAGCCCTCTTTTAGGAGGGCAGTCAAGAAGTTACTGAATTGACCCCGAGATGGGCTTAGAGCCTTTGTTATTATTCAGTGTTTCCTTTCTCTTCCTTACCAACACTATTACTCTATTGAACCCGTAACCCTAGAGGCTCTTCCCATTATGCTTTGTCAGCACATTTATCTTTTCATCCATTTCTTGAAATCTTTGGTTCATTGAAAAATTGTGGTTGGATACCCAACCTTCCTTTGGAATAATTTCCCTTTTAATTCCTGTAGTCCTCCCTCAGCAACGGCAGTCAGGATGCTGAGTTGGTGCTGACTGGACCTGTAGGCAGGTTTCAGCAATTTTGACAATGTTTACTTGACACTGACATATGTTGATAGTTTGCCTATAATTTCTTCCAAGTGAACGGGCATCAACGTCACCGTCACCATCTACGGTTTATACCTCTATCCATACGTTGACAAGGACAATGATGTTGATGCCTCTCTATCCATACGTCAAAGTCAAGTGTCTACTGTAACCTATCCAACATCATCGTCATTGTTAACCTCATGGAGGGTCTAGGAAGTTGATTAGCTCAGAACCCTACTTATACCCGTTGTTATTTTTATATATTTTCTTTTTCTTCTTTACAAGATCATAACTCCATGGAAACATACATCATCCTCTATTTTTTGTTTTCTTTGACCTTAAAACTTCAAATTATGAAGTTCTCTGTTATTTTAATCTCTCTTTGCTGCCTCTTCCACAAACTTTAACAGGCAGGGTCAGTGGGAGCAGAGAGTTGGAGGCGCGATGTCGACAAGCTCCTGATTACTGTCGCAACAAGCGCGTGTTCGGTTGTCCAAGCCAACGATAGAAAGAGAAGCTCTGTTGAGTGGGAACCACCCTATACATGGACTGCTTTTAAGCTTTCTGCGTTGAGAGCGCTTTTAGCGTCTCTGCTCTCATACTCCCACATACGTCCGCCTTATTTATCTCAAGGACTCGAGCTCTTCTACAGAGGTAGGAAAAAAATTTAAAATTTTCAGGTTGATCACTGTTCTGGGGTGATCTTCCTCATTATATATTTTTGAAAAATATTTCTGTCTTTGGAGATTGAATCTGATATCTTTTCCCTTTTTCGCAGGCCAAAATGATGCAGAAAAGGAAGTGGCCGAGCTCTGCGCAAGGGCAGTGCTTGCTCTAGAAGTGCTCATCCATCCTCGGTCCCTTCCATTGATCGCCAAGATCTCTGACTTTGACCAGTTGGCCGTTGACTTTACTCAGAAGTCATCCTCAATTGTTGACTTTGGCGAGACTCCCCTGGCAAATGACGATTTTACCCTGGTGAGTGATGATTTTCAGCCTAATATGGAAGTTGATTCTGTTGCCTTAGCTACCGGGGACGAGGCCGAGGCTGTGGAGACGGCTCAAAAAACCTCTGGAGTTGATTTTTCTGTTCCTAATCAAGTCAACGACCAGGAAAATGTCAAACTGGGCCCACACTTAGACGGTCAAATGGGCCCTTCCCTTCCTCGTGGCCCATCAATTGTGGGCCCATCCTTTGACGTTTCCTCCCCATCTCTAGATTCTTTGCCAGATATAGTGGATGCTGACCCAGACTCTGACTAGCGGCTGTTCCTGCCGCTTATGAGATACTATTTATTCATTCTCATGGTTAAATTTAGCTTTGCCATGCCATTTATTTTTGGCTTGAAACTGGGTTTTGGTTGAAATTTTGTTTTGGGTGGAGATTGTTCTTCATCAAAGTTTATAAAATGGTAAAGAATATGTTTTGTTACAAAGAACTGGGGACTGCACAGCCAACGTAACCCAGCCCTACAATGGAGAATGCCATGCTCTGCATGAACATATACACATAATGGTAGTTTCTACTGAAGGCAAGATTGTAACATGCACAAAGAGAGAGGAAAATACCCAACCCAAGCTCTGCCCAGTAAATCCTGACAGAAAAAGGCATGGAAAATAAAAAAAATTATTATGCATGATGAACAATAAGATTGTAATTTTTTGTATTTTAACAAAGCGCCTACCTGTCTATAAATCTGAATCGACAAGCTTTGTGTTTATCTGATTTAGGCATAGCATCGGCAGCATCTCCAAACTTTTTGGTGACTACCCAATCGTTGACTCTCCCCATCTCCAAAAGCCCAGCAATGATTGCCCTCATGCGATGCATGGCCATGACGTTCTCAAAGAGAATCCACAAGGCCATAAGATGGATTGAGCTGCATCCAATTTACAGCTGTCAATTCAGTTCCAGATATAAATTCTCATAATATCATAGGCATAATACCATACACATTTATAAACATGTATATTTACACGGATGCGTATATATATACGTATACATATACATATGCATACAAATATATGGATTTGCATGTGCATGAGTATATTTCTATGTACATCTGCATCTGCATATACATCTCGAAATACATCTGCATCTGTAAGTATATATCCATTTACAAAAAATGCATTAATTCATTAAAACAATATTTACAAATATAGTCACAAAACAAGTAGAAATACATATACATGAACATGCACACATAAACAAACATATATACATGTACATATACACATACACAAACAATTATACATATACATAAACACACAGACATATGCATATACATGTGCATATAGGTGCATGTACATATAAATATGCATATACATGTAAACATACATATGTATATACATGTGCATATGCATATACTTGAATAAATGCAATCTATGCAGTTAATGGAGATGGCAAGGACTTTGGCCTTTTCAACCTGGGGTTTCTGAGGGCATTGAACAGGGTGATCACAGTGGGCACATAAACAAGACCCCAGGGGGGAATCTCAACCTCGGGGAAGAAGGCAACGAGTGGAATAACCAGGCAGTAGAAGACGAAGGTGAGGAAATGTGAGACAATCTTCCTCACAAAGAAGAAGCTGTATATTAAGTAGACCTTCTTCCACAATGACACTTCCTGAAGAATAAACAATGAAATCTGTGAATTATTCCTCGCGAACATGTAGCAAGAACTTAGTTTTAAATTACCCACCTTTGCTTTTATAATATCCAATCCCATTTTCCTGAATAGATTTGCCCCACCGCTAGTCCACCGATGCTGCTGATCTCTATAAGACTGGAACGTACTGGGCAACTCACTCTTCACCTAAAAGCGCCATGAAACTTAATTAGTGGGGTTAATTATATCCATAATTCTCTCTTTCTTTCTGTTATTTTTCATTTATCTTATGATAAATGAGGATGCATGTTATATAGTTGACCTTAACATCACCAAGGTATATAAATCTCCAGCCTCTAAGGCAAGCTCTGATAGCTAAGTCCATATCCTCCACGGTGGTTCTGTCTTCCCATCCACCAGCATCATTCAGAGCTGATACTCTCCAAACACCGGCAGTTCCTTCAAATAAAAAACACATTCAATAAGATTTCACCTTCCTATCATGAAAGAAATATCGTTTCTTTCATAAAAAAATTCCCACAGCCAATAATTCAAACCATTGAAACCGAAGAAACCATGAGCAGAAGAACCCCCTTCTTGCTCCACCTTGAAATGGTAATCCAGTGACATCCTTTGTATCCTTGTCATCATGCACTCCTTGTAGTTTACTAAAAAAAAAGATGAGAAATATGGTTAAAATCTGAAAATATTAAAAACCCATTACGAAATTACTCATATGTTATCTCACGCCCACAAACTTTGAGATATTCTAAGCGAAATATTAAAATATGGGCGTCTCCGTTGACAGTTTTAAGCGCTGAAAAATAATCTTACCGAATTCCCATCGTGCCTGAACGAGTGCAACGAGAGGGTTGTGCACCAAGAAAGGGACGGTACGGAGGAGGAAGTCTGGTTCAGGCTGGAAGTCAGCGTCAAATATGGCAACGTACTCGCAGTGGCTAACGTAACTCCGAGCCAATCCTCTCTGCAAAGCTCCCGCCTTGTAACCCTTTCTCCCATCCCTCAGCTCGTAGTTGATATTATGGCCTTGGG